>NC_057717.1:58617295-58626223 GCF_004010195.1 Chiloscyllium plagiosum | reverse complement strand
AGAGAGAGATAGAGATAAATAAGCAAACAAAGAGATTGTTGATGATCAGCTGGGATGGAAATAAAAACTGAAATTTAACATTACTTACGTTTTTCCTGTTCCCATATTATTGATAATCATGACCATGCAAGGTATATGTCAAAGTCCCTGCTTAAAGTTATTTATGTCTGTTTTTCTCTCTTCCCTGAGTGTGATCATCGTCTTTTATTCATTAATGGGATGCTGGCCCAGTATTTAATTCCCTTTCCTCATTGTCCTTGAGAAGGTTTTGGTGAGCTGCCTTCCTGACCCACTGCAGTCTGTGGGCTGTAAGTAGTCAGTGCTGAGGTTCCTGTGGTTTATTTTCTTTGAGGCTTTGAAGTGACTGATGTAACTGAGTAGCTGGCTTGGCTGTTTCAAACTGCAACTGTGAGTTAACCACATTGCTGTGGAGTAACACGTAAGCCCGACCAGCTGAAGATGGTAGATTTCCTTTCCTGAAGGGCATGAGCGTGCCAGACAGGACAATCGACAATGGTTTCATTGTTTCAGTTGATTCTTAATTCCTGATATTTTATTGAATTTAATTTCCTACATTTGCCGTTGTGGGATTCGGATCTGGTGTCTGGGTCATTACCTGAATCCCTGGATTCATATTCAGACATAATATAGCTATACCATCGCCTCCTCACTATCTCCAATCAACTCCAATACCAACAGTGATGTTGTTGTTGGTGTGACTTTGATTCATAAGGCAAATAAATGATTGGCAAAAAATGCCATCCTTGGCATTTTGTATTTATGAGAAGGCGAGATGATGGGAAGTGCTCTTGGTGAAAAGGAGCTGGATGTCCTTGATCATGGGGCACTAACAGAATTCATACAGAGCTGTCGGGTACTGGCAGGTGGGACTGGATTGGGTTGAGATATCTGGTCGGCATGGACGGGTCGGACCGAAGGATCTGTTTCCATGCTGTGCATCTCTATGACTCCTCTATGACTCAGCAAGTAATCAGCATAATAACTGAGTAGTATCGTTCATTACAAAATGATTAAAGTATAAGAGTGAAGACACCTGCAGTTGTGGAGTGTACTTGAGACAGTATTTTCTTTCATTTATAATCAATTATCTCCTTGCTACAGAGAGACGGTGAAATGGAGTTTCACCAGACAAATCCCTGCGGTGATGGTGCCATGAGGACAGTGTGAAGGAATTTGGCTGCCCTTTCCTGACCTCTCGCTGTTAGCTCAAGATGTTTCATTTGCAACTGAATCCTTGCTATCTCTGATTTTGTTGGTTTCTCCAGCAAGTTTAATTGACGAGATACCGCTATAATTATCTCTCCTTTCCTCACAGAAGCAGTCAGTTCCAATTCCAGCTTCTCTGCTAATTCTTGCAACTTGGTCTTATTCATTTTTCGTTAAATTTCCAATGTCACTGCATGCACAGCCAGAAAACGTTTGTCGACTGAAATAGCCATTACTATTCTAAGTTTTCTCAACCCAATCAAACTAATACCCAAAATGAAACATTTGGCTTTCGATAAAATGCAGAACAGGGGAAAAAAGAAAGCAGCAGAACAGAGAGTAAAAAGAATGGCAAAAGAGAGAGCAACAGGGGAGAGAGAAAGAGAGAGCTTTTGAAGAACAAAAACTGACAATTAAAAAGAAAAGTCAGTGTAAAAGGCTGGAGATAACGGCTGAGGGTGTGCTTAGTAAGGAAGAGAGTGGGCATGAGCAAGCCCCTGGTAGTCAGAAGCCTAGTGAGAATTTGTTTGAGTATGTTCAAGCATCGCCTCAATTTGATGAGAAGAATGTGATGCCCTTTTCATCTCATTTGAAAAGATGGCTGAACAAATGCAATGGCCAGAGGCTATGTGGAATTTGTTGATCCAAACGAAACTTGTAGGTAGGACTGGTGAGGTATTCACATCCCTATCAGAGGAGGTATCTGGGGAGTATAAGGAGGTTAAAAAAAACATTTTGTCTGCATAGGCAACCTTTCAGGGATCCTGGTGAAACTTTCACTGAGTTTGTAAGGATCAAACAGACTAATTTCGATAGTTGGATATGAGCTTTAAAATTGAAGCAATGCTATGATGTCCTTAAAGAGGTTAGTACTTGGAGGAATTCAAAAGTTAACTGCCTGAAGTAGTGCAAACTCAGGTGGAAGAGCAGAGAGTGTAAGCAGCAAGGTTAGTTGCTGAAATGGCTGATGATTATGAACTGGTCCATAAACTTGGTTTGGCTTCCAGAGCCAGTTCTGGTCTCTGAGAGACAGAAATTGGACCAAACAGATATCCTCACGTGCAAAGGGAAAGGTGGATCACAGTGCAGATCATAAGGATAATTTACCACAGTAATAAAGAAAACCTTGAGGGGGACAAAGAAGTTAAAAACCTGTCGTGTTTTCGTTGTCAAAGGGAGGGCCACACAAAATCACAGTGTTGATGAGCTGGGAGAAAACCAGATGTAGGATAACGAGACAAGCCTGGAAATTTTGTTGGACTCGTAACAAAAAGCATAAGGGAAGTTAGGCAACTGCCTCAGTGTGTACAAGATGATCAGTGGACGTGCCAAATCTTACATGCAAACAAAACTTACATGAAAGGGTAAAGATTATTCACATAGGCCAGGAGTACTTGTAAGAAGGTTTCAATATTAATTGACACAGGATATTTTCAGTCTGTAATGCTGAGGGGTGAGGCTTTATGCACTCTTGAGAGACTATTTCCAGAAAATGTGCTGGTAACAGAAATTCATAGTGAGGCAAAAAGTGCTCAGTTATGTTAAGTGAGGCAAGAGTGTCCAGAAAAGATTGGAGCATGTGTGATAGGTGTACTAGACCCATAACTCTCAGCTCGAGGAATAAAATTTGTCCTTGCAAATAATATAGCTGATTCACTGGTCGGCGTGCTGCCTACTCTAGTTGAAAAGCCAGTGGAGATGCGGGCAACTGAAGACCTGGAGAATGTTTATCCAGGAACTTCCCCTGATTGCCTGACCAGAAGATCACAGATGCACAGGTTTAAGCAGGATAAAGGCACAGATAAGGAAGCTGACGTAGAGTTATCCGAAAGTTTCCTTTTGATCAGATAAGTGGAAAACAGAAGGAGCAAGTAGGAAAACATGAACGTATTTTTAGCTCTGCTAAGCTGATTGAATTACAGCAGAAAGATGTGGAGTTACAGAAGTTATATCAAAAGATATCTAGCAAGAAAGAGAATGATTGCATTCCTGTGTATTATTACTTTACAAATGATGTTTTAATGCAGATATGGAGATCAGCACTCATTGAAGCAGATCAGACGTGACAGAAATTCATCAAATTGTTTTGTCTGTTGGGTATAGAAAGGAGGTGCTGCGAGTGGCACATGAGCTATAACTTGGATATCATTTCGGAGTGAGGACATTACAGGCTGAAATACAAAGATATTTTCACTGGCCTGGACTACACAAAGATGTAGTGAATATTGCAAAATGTCTCAAACATGTCACACACGCAGTAATAAAACCTGCAACTTTAATGCCTATTCCAGCATTTGAGGAAACTTTCACAAGAGTCTTGATAGATTGTGTAGGTCTCCTATCGCAAAGACTAAGTGGGAATAAATATTTCTTAACAATAATGGATGTGTCGACTAGATTTTCAGAGGCAGACCCATTATGCAGCATCACAGCTAAAAGAGTTGTAGAAAAAAATACTTATTTTTTACGTAGGGATGGACTACCAATAGAGATCCAGACAGATAAACCTCACATCCGAACTATTCAAGAAGGTGATGGATAAATTAGGAATAAAGCAATTCAAATCTGCTACGCAGTATTCGGAATCACAGTGAGCATGAGCGAGATGGCATCAAACAGTGAAAACCATGTTGAGGGTTTATGATCAGGAGAATCCAGATGATTGCGATAAGGAAATTACTTTTAAACTATTTGTGATCAGAGTCGCACAGAGTGAATCGACCAAATTCAGACTATTTGAATTAATTTTTGGGCATGAAGTAAAAGGACAGTTAACATTGGTTAACATCGGTTAACATTGGTTAAGGAGAAATTAATAAGGCAGAATTCAGAGATCACACATTTGGACAATGTGTCAAATTTTAAATAGAGCTGGATAGTTGGCTAGACAGCATTTAAAAGTATCGCAGCATACAATGAAACAGGAAGTGGATCAGAAATCACAAATTCGCAATTTTGCAATTGGGAATAAGGTATTGGTGTTACTTCCAGTAACAGTTGAGCCTTTAGAAGCAAGTTTTAGTGTACCTTATCAAATTGGGAAGAAATTGAATGAAATGAACTATTTGGTACGGACTCCAGACAGGGTGAAATCTCACAGAGTTTTTCAAGTGTGTCAGAGTGTGTCCCATGCAGGGGCATGGGAACCTAGCCTGTAGCTTTAGAGTGCAGGACCTGGAGTGTAGGGAGGTTAGGAACATGGCATCAATCTCAAAGGAGGGTGCCTGTAAACAGGAAAGTGGCTTGAAGTGTGTATACTTCAATGCAAGAAGAATTGTGCATGATGTAGACACAGGAAATGCTGTTCTGATTAAATAACATCCTTAAAGGCATTATTCTCTAAAGTTGGCACAGGTTCAGAAAGAAATAGAGCACACGCTCCAAGATGGCATAATCGAAATGAATTACTGTGCTTGGAGCTCATGTATAGTCATGGCGCCAAAGCCACATGATACCCAGTGTACATGTGAGGACTATCACAAACTCAACTTCGTTTAAAAGACGGATGCATATCATATTCCATGTTTGGAGAATTGTGTCGAAAAAGTGGGAGAAGCTACTTACATTTCTAAGTTGGACTTGCTCAAAGGCTACTGGCACGGACCTCTGTCAGAGAGAGCAAAGGCAATTTCGGCTTTCATAGCACTAAATGGATTGTATCAGTTCAAAGTTGTGGCATTTGATATGTAAAACGATCCAGCCACATTTCAGAGACTGATAATGAGGTCATTGTCGGATTACCCAAACATGTGGTGCACATTGATCAGACTTGTTTGATTGACTTCAGAAGGCAGGTTGGGTGGTAAACCTAGCTAAAAGTGAATTTGAGAAAGCCAAGTCACGTTCCTGGGTCACGTTATTGGACATGGACCAATGGCCCCATGAGATACAAAAATGAAAGTAGTTGGGGAATATTCCACACTGTCGACAAAAAGAAATATGTAGTACTACGGTTGCTGGGATTGACTGGATCTTACTGAATGTTTGTGCCAAATTTTAAGCAGTGTGGCTGCTCCACTCACTGAATTGTCAAGGGCAAGAACTCTCAGTGGACAGAGGACTGTCAAAAGGCATTTTACAGCCTACAACCTGTGTTAGACACTGCCCCAATATTAGCTACACTAGATTACACGAAGACTTTCAAGGTGGCTATCGATGCCAGTGATGTGGGTATTGGTCCGGTGTTCCTGCAGGGGGATGATGAGGGAATAGGACGACCCATCGGGTATTATTCTGGGAAGTTGAACGTTCATCAACAGAAATGTTCAACCCGTGGAGCAAAAGACTTTAATGTTGGTGTTGGCATTACACCATAACTGTGTTTAAATTACCAGCAATGTATCTCAGACAATCGTATACACTGATCACAACACATTGACATTTGTGGAAAAAAATAAAGACAAAAATGTCAGACTGTTTAGATGGAGCTTGTTGTTGAAGCCATTCAATCTGATAATTGTGCATGTGGCAGGTCGTGAAAACGTGAAAGCTGATGAGTTCTTGAGACTCGAATGAGATACGGAGGTGTTCGGTGGTGGGTACACCGCGGCCTGAATTTGCATGGGGTTGTGCATGTTTGAATGTTTACAATTAGTATAATGTATCTGTCAGTTTTGAGACTACTAATTGGGTTTGAAGGGTTAAAAATGCAGCCACCTTTTAACATTGATGGTTCTTTTTTATTGGGGTTTGGTACAGAGATGAAAAGTATTTTCAGAGACATTTTGTTTATATGGAAATAGATGAGACTTCAGGCCAAAGTGGTCATGCTTTATAAGTGACCAGTATAATGAACGGAGAGTGGTGAGCTATTTTAGTTGAAATAGCTGAACTGAGCAGTTTTCAGTTGAGTCTTAAACTGGGAAGTTCAACTGGGAGCTGTGTGGAAACTCTCTCTCTCTTTTCTGACCTTCAACTTCAACCTGGAAGTTTGTGTTCCATTTATACTGGTTTTTATTGGGAGTTTGCTTATTGGGACAGTTTCGGAATATTCGGAATAGCATCATTAAGTCTAGCTGAATCGGTTGCATTCTGTCGTGATTCTTTATTCTGTTCTTTGTGTTTCATTGTGTAATTTTATGAATAAAGTTTATGTCTGTTTTAAAATCTAGTAGTCAACCTAGCTAAATTACCCCTGGTAATTTTCATTGTACACTTATAGAAACAAATTGCAAAGGTATGCTCTGGGCTGCCTGCTTAAAAGTGTTTTGAGTAGTCCAGCCTAGTTCATAACATCTCGGAGATGGAAGATGCCTCCTTGGGACTTGGCACAAACCAATCACTTTCCCTCCTCATGATCAGCAAACTACGTTAACATAGCACGTGTGTACCATTAGCAATGGAGCCAGGAGGAACAACATAGAGCAGTCTGTCTGTGCAGTCTATGCCTCACTAGTTTGTCGTGTTGAAGCAACAATCACATCCTCCTATTTCAGTGTATCAGTTTTGAGGGGCTGAATGGCCTCTTATGTTCATGTGTCAGTGTCTCGAGGAACTGAATGTCTTCCTCCTGGCCCGAAGGCAGAGGTTCAAGTACTTTAGTGGGCAACCCGTGCTTTCTGCCTACCAACACGTAGTGCTGACTAGAATCTATCTTCCTGAGTTATAGAAGACAAACAGAAGGCTGGAAGAACACAACAAGCCAGGCAGCATCATGAGCTGGGAAAGTCAACATTTCAGATACAACCGTTCTTCAGAACTGGGTTGAGGAGTAGGGGGAGCTGCAGATAAAGAGGGAATGGAGTTGTTGGAGTAGGGAGATCGGGGGATGGTGAGTTACGGCTATGTGGACACAAGTGGTGGGTGCAACCTGGTTGGGCAATGGGAGGGGTGAATCCGGTTGCGAGCTGAAACGTTGAATGGAAGACCTCCCAGTCACTTCCTATTTCAATTCTCGTTCCCAATCCATTTCCGACATGGCCATCCTTGGCCTCCTCCATTGCCACAAGAATCCAAACCATAATTTGGAGGAACCTGTGCAGCCAACACTCCGGGGACTCAACTTTGAATTTTCCAATTTCAAATAACCTCCATTCCAATCCCCCGACTCCCTTCCCTTGCCCTCCCCTCCCTTCCATTCCTCTGAGCAACCTCTTGTCCAGCTACCAATGGGATTTAGCCCCCCCATCAACAACTCGCTGATACCCTTTATCTGTGTTCACTTACCCCCACCTCGCCACTCTGCCTTCTCCTCCCTCACCCACCCGTTTATCTATAGACCCCCTTACTCCAATCCACAGTCCTGACGAAGGGCTATATCCAAGGTGTACACGTCTCAAAGTCTTGATGCTGCCTTGCTTATTCTGTTCTTCTAGCTTTCTGCCTGTGTATTTTGTATTCCAACTCCTGCTTTTATTTTAAATTGCCTTCTTGTGTAACAGGCAGGAGTAAGTGAACGCATTGCACCTCTTGTTATCTAACAGATCAGATGGGCTGAATGGGTTTCTTATATTACTGTGAAACCAGCTAGAGATCCTGAAGGGGTTCCTCTTTCTTTTAATCGTGAGAATGTTTAGTGTCCAGCAGTGCTTTTGATTCATGTTACCTTTACATTAAATGTTTTCCAGATTTGATACTTTACTACCTTAGGAGGTGACTCATTGTTTTGAACATTGTATAATCTTCACAGAACATCCCAACCCCTGATCGTATGACAGAAGGAAATACATTGATGTAGCAGCTGAAGATGTTTTTGCCAAAGAAGCTACCCTGAGGATTTCCCACAGAGATATCCAGGGACTGGGAGGATTGATGTCCACCAGCCCCATTGTGTTCTGAATGATCCAACCAGTGGGGAGTTTACAACTGATTCCCATCAAGTTCAATTTTGTTCAGTCTCCTTGACATCTTGCTCAATCAATTATTGCCATGATGTCAGGGCCAATCACGCTGACGCTGTGTTCATACCCTTTATCCATGTCAATAGACCAAGGTATATGTGTGTGGGGAGTGTTTCCTTCTCTCAGAGGGTAATGATGGTTGGGACCAGACAGTTAGGGGAGGCCAAATCACTGAAATGTTGGGTGTTGCGAGTGGGTGTCAATGGATTTTGACCCGTTAGAGAGTCGAGGGCTACAAAGAATTGGGCATAAAAGTGAAATTGTGGCCGAGTGCAGATCAGCCCTGACTTACTGAATGGAAGGGGAGGTCTGAGGGGTTATGTAACCTGGTTTTATTCCAGTATGCCCCATAGTCCAGTCACTTTGTGGCGTCTTCCATTTCCTGTGTCACTGACTTCAAGTAGCTGAATAGACTGATCCTGTTGCTGTGTAACTGGATACTGGTGCTGCTTGATCTGGTTACAGTTTTATAGGCCCGAGGGGCTTATTGGCCTCCTCCTGTAATTTTATATCAGGATCCAGGGGCTGAAAAGCCTCATTCTGCTCTGGTGTAACTGAAATCCGTATTGACTAAATCTCCTCCCCTTGGAGAAAGTGAGCACTGCAGATGCTGGGGATCAGTATCGAAAAGTGTGGCACTGGAAAAACACGGCAGGTCAGGCAGCATCAGAGGAACAAGAGAATCGATGTTTTGGACGTTCCTGATGAAGGGCCTATGTCCGAAACATAGATTATCCTGCCCCTCGAATGCAGCCTGACCTGCTGTGCTTTTCCAACACCACATGTTTCGACGTCCACTGCCCCACCCAAGTCAATCTTCCTGGTCACATCATCCAATAACTTTAAGAAAATTGTCAGTCAT
>NC_057717.1:58605527-58617106 GCF_004010195.1 Chiloscyllium plagiosum | reverse complement strand
GCACTGCAGATGCTGGGGATCAGTGTCGAAAAGTGTGGCACTGGAAAAACACGGCAGGTCAGGCAGCATCAGAGGAACAAGAGAATCGCTGTTTTGGACGTTCCTGATGAAGGGCCTATGTCCGAAACATAGATTATCCTGCCCCTCGAATGCAGCCTGATCTGCTGTGCTTTTCCAACACCACATGTTTCGACGTCCACTGCCCCACCCAAGTCAATTTTCCTGGTCACATCATCCAATAACTTTAAGAAAATTGTCAGGCATAAACTTCTTCGCACAAAGTCACACTTATTATTCCTAATCAAAGCCTGTCTTTCTAAGTACATGTACATCTTATCCCTCAAAACCTTCTCAAGTAACTTACCGACCACGGATGTTAAACCTACTAGTCTGTAGTTCCAAAGCTTTTTTTGTTCAGTTCTTCTTGAATAGGGGCACACCATTTGCTATCCTCCAGCCTTCTGGGACGTGACCTGTGGTTAATGATGATCAACATTAAAAGCCAGAATCCCTGCAAATTCTTCTGGAGCCCCTTGAGGTATTCTTGGATATATTGGGTAAGGACCATGAGATGTATCCACGTTCAAACATTCTAGTACGTCCAAAATCTCCTCTACTATGATATGGATCGTCCCTAAGATTTCACCACTAACTTCCTCAAGTTCTCAAGTCAAATGTCTTTCTCTACGGTAAACATAGAGTAGAAATATTCGTTGAGGATATCACCCATCTCTTATAGTTGCACATATACTTGTGCACATTGATCTTCGCGGGGTCCTATTTTCTCTCCAGTTATTGCTTTTTCTTTTAATATATTTAAAGTACCTTTTTGGATTCATCCTAATCTTCTCAGCAAAGGCTCTTTATTACTCGCTTTTCGCCCCACGGATTTCCTTCTTCAGTAAAATCCAGTATCTCTTATATACCTCCAGGGATTCCCTTGATCCGAGCTGCCTGTACCTGAGCCACGCCTCAAGTTCGAACATGAACCTGTGCACCAGTTTCGTCCCTCTCCATAACTATTTGAAAATTAGTAGAACTATGGTTACTGGTCCCAAAGTGCTCCCCAACTATTAACTCTGCCCTATTTCCTAACACAATTTCGAGTTTTGCCCCTTCCTAAGTAGGACACTCTGTATGCTGCTTGGGGAAGCTTTCCTGATGCATTTAACAGAGTCTATCTCATCAAATTCCTTAACGCTCTGGCAGTTCCAGTCTGTATAAGAAAAATGAAAATCCCCTATTATGATAACCTTATTGCTCCTGCAGGTCTCCCCTCTCTCCCTGCATATTTGTTACTCTCAGTCCTGTTGACTATTTGGGGGCCTTTATTACATCCCCAATCACCTCACCAACGCCTTCCTATTTCTTAACTCCACCCACAAAGCCTCACTGGGTGATCCATCTGTTATTTTATCTCTGATTCCTGCTATGGTACTCCCCTTAATCATAAATGCAACTCCCCTCCCCTCCTTCCACCGTCTCTGTCTCTTCTAAAGCACCTGTACCCTGGCACATTAAGCTGTTAGTCCTATCCATCACTTAGCCATGTTTGTGTAATGGCTATAATATACCAGTACCACCTACCCATTCAAGCCCTGAGTTCATCAGCCTTACCTGTAGGCCTTCTTGCATTGAAATAGATGCAATTTAATCCAAAAGGCAGTATTTTCTTTCTGTCGTTTTCCAGCATGACCTTACTATTTCTGATTATTGTATCAGCTTCCAGTCTCGCACCTGCCTCCCTCCTCTTGAGGACACCACCCCCTGCCAATCTAGTTTAAACCCACCCTTGTAACACTAGCAAAACTGGACGCCAAGGTATTGATGTCTCCTCCAGTGCATGTCTCGGACGGTAATCCCCCTCTCAGGAGATTACCACTGTCAAGGTTTTTTGTTAAATGTTTCACCTAGCTCTCTGTAATCATGCTGCAGGACCTCGTCCCTATTTCTACGGGTATCATTTCTGCCAGTGTGCATAATGATTTCTGGCTGCTCACCCTCCCCCTTGAGAATGTTCTGCAGCCACTTGCAGAATCCTGGACCCTAGCACCTGAGAGGTAACCCAACATGCTGGATTCCCGTTTGTGACCACAGAATCTCCGATCTGTCCCTCTAACAATCGACCCTCCTATCTTTTACATCCTGTTTACGTTTACCCTTTCCCACTGTGCCCCAGAGCCAGTGGTAATACCACCAACCTGGTACTGCTGCTTTCCCCTGAACGGTTATAGCCCCCAACAATCCAAAACGGTATACTTCTTTTCGAGAGGAATGGCCACAGGGGATTCCTGCACTCCCTGCCTACTCCCTTTGCCATTCCCGGTGGTCACCCAACTACTCTCGCCTGGAACATGACAGGAAGCAAGGAACGCCTGTTGGATTAAATCATGTTTATTTAAATGCAACAGGGCTGACAGGTAACAGGGCTGACAGGTAAGGCTAATGAACTCAGAGCGATGAACGTTGGATTGGAATATAACAGTCATTAAAAAAACATAACTAGGGGCGTGTCTTGGGTGTGGCCACCACACGAAAGCACTTATATATGAAGTTCTCAGATGACCCTGAGTGCATCCTAAATTAGATTACCTACAGTATGTAAACAGGCCCTTCGGCCCAACAAGTCCACAACGACCCAGCGAAGAGCAGCCCACCCAGACCCACTCCCCTACACCCAACACCCAACACCCAGGGCAATTTAGCATGACCAATTCGCCTAACATGCACATCTTTGGACTGTGGGAGGAAACCCATCCAGACAGGTGGAGAATGTGCAAACTCCACACAGGCAGTTGACCAAGGCACGATTTGAACCCTAGTCCCTGCTGCTCTGAGGCAGCTGTGCTAACCACTGAGCCATCGCGCTGCCCAGCGTAGCTCCCTAACACAGTCTCCCAGGAGCTGAAGCTGGGTGTAGTGCCCACACGTGTAGCCATCAGGGCCGGTGGAAATCTCCCTGAGCTAACACATCCCACAAGAGGAGCGTGCGGCTGCCCTAAAATACATGATTTTGTAGCTAGTTGATGTTCATATATCCTGGTGACTAGTTTTCTGATTGTTTTTCGTTGTAGTGTTTGTTATAGTTCTTGCAAATCTTATTGTTCCTGGAGAGAACAGACAAAGATGTGAATTAATTGCGCTGCTCAAAAATATGAAAAACGTTGCAGATTAGAAAAAGAATATTCTATTAGTTGGCATTACAGCCTCAAGCTATTCTAATTTCAAGGTTATCAGCAAAAGAGTGAAATAAGGTAAAATACTTTATTTAGAGAGTTGTTACGAATTGGAATTGACTGGCTGGGAAAGTTGAGTGGCTGGTTGAAGATTCAGAGAGCTGCATATATATTTGGAAATTATGAACTTAATGGGCAACAGAGAGAGGACTGGCAAATGGGGGGGGGGTGTTTGGGAGACATTTTTGGAGCTGATTCATACATAATAGCCAATGGCCTCCTCCTGTACTTTAAAGTTTTGTACTCTATCATGTGCCAGCTGTGAATAAAAGTCAGTATCCAATTATTTAACTGTGTAAATGCTCGCAAATATCTGATTATTTGGAACAGCATAAGTATTTACAATGCAAGTATTGCAAGGTCAGTTTCACTAAGAAGTCTAATTATTCCTCAGAACATGAATATTTTACATGTTGTATTCCAATTACTAAAACAAATATATCATTGCTTTGCCACAAAACTCTTTGGAAAGGTCTGACTTTTTCCTGAAACGATATTATGTTCGTTTCTTTTT
Source organism: Chiloscyllium plagiosum (assembly GCF_004010195.1). Lineage (NCBI taxonomy): Eukaryota > Metazoa > Chordata > Chondrichthyes > Orectolobiformes > Hemiscylliidae > Chiloscyllium > Chiloscyllium plagiosum. The sequence continues at coordinate 58,613,356 of NC_057717.1, read as the reverse complement.
TTTTTTCACTCTCCACATTTCACATTAAACATTATTCATTTTAAAATTTGGAAGCTTTCAAATTATTATTCACTAAAATTTGATAACACAAATAATTTATTTAGTTTAATATCCACAGTCCATTTTGAATTATTGCAATTTTTAAGTTGTTGGCAAATAGCTGAAGTTCGTACATTTCAGTGAGAAATTAAACTGATTGTTTATATATAAATGTATAAGAACGCTAATTCTATTTGTATGTTCAATCGTTTGCTCACTCTGAACATGTAATCATTCAGAAGCCAACCACTTTAAAAATATTGGAGTGGCAAAGCATTGCTTTGAATGCTGACATTGAATATCTAATTCTGATCACCACAAGAGTTATGTTCTTTCTTCAATAAAATAAAATGTACATGCTTTATTTCTGCGTTAGAAAATCTTGACAGGAGTTTATATTTTAGTTCCAAAAGTATAGAATCTACATAATTTATTTAAGAGATTATAGTTCAGTTGAATGATTATCATTCATGTCTTATTTTGCCCAATTCATGAAATATAGTAAACATCCGATTATTGTTCTGGTCATTAAACTCAACACCTTGCAATGAGCTACGCTGGAAATTGCTTCAAATAGATCTGAAATCATTTACAGTGTTATTGGACCTCACAGCTGCCTGTGATACAAAGAGACTCAATGACCTGTTCCAAAATCTGTGCATTGAGCTTCTAACCTGGTTCAGGGCAGTCAATCAAACATTACTTCAAAACAAATAATTTGGAATCCACTTTGGGCAATGGGAGAACCCGCCAACAGACTATCACTGGTCTCAGTATAGGTACTAATGTTTTCCAGGTTAAATACTAATAGCTGACCAGCAACCAAGTTTTAAAATTCATCTTCAGTCAGAGCGTTGACAATCTATTGCAGTGCCTTTTATCTCACAAAGAAACCTCTAAAGCCATATCCAATAAATGTCACCTTCACATTCTCCAGTATCAAAATAAAATTGTACATCTCTGTGAATGGTCAGAGATTACTACATGGGTCACAAAGTAGAATGTATGTGAAGTAACTTGTATCAAACGGCAATTCAAAGATCACGTTAATAACTGAACTTGGCGGATTCTGTCTGGTTTAGGTAACCACACATATTATACTGGCTTTCAGGTGACTGTAACAATGCACACCATAACTGGAGGCTTTGGCCTGACACCCCTCCAAAGCTTCCTGATCTCACACACATCACTCGCTCACACATTCAACAATTGATGAGAATCCACAAGCTGGGTGAAACTATAAACATAGAACAGCGCAGCACTGTGCAGGCCCTTCGGCCTTTGACGTTCTGTCGACCTTTTATCCTACTCTAAGATCAGACTAACCTGCATACCTTTCATTATACTATCATTCATGTGCCTATCCAATTAAATATCCCTAATATAGCTGACTTTACTACAACTGCTGGCTGTTCATTGCACAAATCCACCATTCTCTGTGTAAAGAACCTACCTCTGACATCTCCCCTAAACCTTCCTCCAATTAACTTAAAATCATACCACCTCTAGAGCCATTTCCACCCTCGGAGAAAGTCTCTGGCTCTCCACTCTATCTGTGCCTCTCATCATCTTGAACATCCCTGTCAAGTCACTTTCCATTCTTCTTCGTTCCAATGAGGAAAACACCTTAGCTACCTCAAATTTTCTTTGTATGACATGCCCTCCACTCCAGCCAGTATCTTGATAAATCTACTCAGCTCCCTTCCCAAAGTTTCCACATCTTTCCTATAAGGAGGCAACCAGAACTGATCACAATATTCTAAGTGTGGTCTCACCAGGGCTCCATGGAGTTTCAGCATAACCTCGCAGCTCTTAAACTCAATTCCTCGGCTAATGAACGCTTTAAACACCTCCGAACACTAATTTCTTACGCTAGAAAAGCGCTTTTCCAGCAACACATTTTTAAGCACTGATCCCCAGCATCTGTAGTCCTCACTTTCTCCTAATTTCTTAAGTACTGGTGAGGAAGTACGCCACTTTGACTAGGTCTGCATATCCATTCTAGGACAGGCAAAACAGAGACAAGCACAAGAATTCCTAGAAACATGGCATTCCAACCGGAACTCCATCAACAAACACATCAATTTTGACTCCATCTACCATCCTCTGAGAAAAAGGGCCGGCAATGGCATAATCGACACAGGAAATTACATTATCAACTCAAGGAAAATGAAAAATTTAAATAGAAAGTGGGAGATAACACCAGCACTTCACTGGACGCTCACTTCCTGAGTCCAGTCAATGGAACAAACTGGGAACTGCCATTAGCTATTGCTTCAGAATATATCTGAGTGTTCGTGACGGCCACCACATAGAATAATTGAATGAAAGTGCGAGGCTGCACCACCAAGTGCATATCCAAAGGTTTTTTAAAAAGTTTGTGAGATTACCTGCACAATCTCCGCCTAGGCAATGCATTCCAGGTGCATGTCCCCAGGGGCAGAACGGCGGCTCAGTGGTTAGCACTCCTGCCTTAGAGCGCTGGGTACCCCGGTTTGATTCCAGCCTCGGATGATTGCCTGTGTGGATTTTGCACATTCTCCCCGTGACCGCGTGGGTTTCCTCCCACAATCCAAAGATGTGCAGGTTAAGTGAATTGGCCATGCTAAATTGCAATTGCCAAAAGTGTTCAGGGATGTGTAGGTTAGGTGCATTAGTCTGGGGTTAATTTAGGAGGAACCTGTTTGGGTGGGTTACTCTTTGGAGGGTCAGTGTGGATTTGTTGGGCCGAAAGGCCTGGTTCCACACATAGGAACTTTATATTCAATGTTTGTGCCACCCTCTCAGTTCAATACAGACTCCACAAATCCTCTCTCGATCCCCTGTCTTTCACTTTAAGTATGTGTCCCTTTGTTTTTGACCCTTCGTGTAAAGGAAACAGCTGTTGTCTGTTCATCCTCTCCACCCCCCTTATGCACTTGTATACCTGTACCAGGTTCCATCCTCAACCTTCCCTGTTGCAAAGAGAAAAGGAGCAAGTTTAGCCCTCGCCCTTCAAAATTTGAGTACTCACTTGTCTTGTTAATTCAGATGTGCATCATCTCACATTTATCAGTGTTAAACTTCATCGGCCATTAAGCTGGACATAGAAATTATCTGTTTATATCGTCCTGTAACCTAACTCTTTCTTCCTCACTGTGAAGTACCCAGCAAATCTTTGTGTCATCCCCAACTTTGGTTATCATTCCACTGCCATCCATCTTCCACATTCTCACCATCATCATTTATGAATATCACAAACAAACCTTGATTTCCTTCCTGTTCTCCAGATGTTATTCACAAAGGATTAATAAAGAATTCCAGTCTCATGTTGTCCTTATTTTGGGGAATTTACAGAGTGATGTAGTTAAAACCTATTATGAGGGAGCTGCAAATACCATTTTCGACACAAAGTTAAATTCACCTTTTACACTCTGTCCCTCAGCAAGTCTTATTCATAAAGCTAGTAACTAATTTAGGATGAACTCGGGTTTGGCACCTTGCACTGGAACATTAGGCGTTTGTGTGGTACTGTTCTTCGTAACAATAGTCAGAACTGAAGAAATCTTTCATTGGCAGGATGGACAGAGATTCATTGCTTGAATCAGTTAATGTGATGAGGATAAATATTCAACTAAATTTTATGTTATGGACAAACTGCAGGAGATCAACTCATATTCTCATGCCTACATTGAATTGGAAGCAAATACATCCTGTTAAAAAAAAATCAAAAATGTTGAGACACAACGCCGGGGAGAAAAAAAAAACACGGCACCTGGATTTGATGGAGATACAAAACTGCAGAGTGAATGTACAATCTGAAAAAGAATCAAGTGATAGAAATCGAAGTGCATCAAATCTTAATTTTCAATGGAATAAGTTCCCAATTTTCCGGAACAGTGGTGGTTTTCACCCAACCTCACTTTTCCAAAAACAAGCTTTACCCAGTCACTAAAACGTCATTAGCCATTCTTCCTCCCCTTCCTACTCTTTCTTTACACTCCTACTTCCCTTGCACTACAACTTCTGGTGTCACATACTCTTCCACTGATGATATCTCTTCGCACCCTTCTTCTGCCACTCCCACTGTAAGTTACACCAATTCCCTAGTTACTCCCACTTCCACTGGACATCCCTTACCCCTTTTTGCTTTCCAAATGGGGTGATGGGAGCTCCTGGCTTCTGTGCTGCTATTGGTCATCAGTGAATGATGAGATTGAGATGATCAATGCCCAATGTCTAATAGTGTGTGTCTGTCATTATCCAATGCACCGTGAATTGGGTGGGTTTTTTTCCCCATACAGAGTGAAACGTTTTTTTTTTCTGTCTCTCTGTCACAGCGCTTAACAAAACAGCCTCTAACCCAAATAGGAAACACCTCTCCTCAGAATCAGAAGTCCATGCATCTGTTTATCCTTAAACGTTGCGAGGACAGTGACCACATTGTTCAATAAGCCGTGTTCTATCCTTTTTCTCTGTAGTATTTTAACTGATTTTCCAATGTCAGTTGAGGTGAGATCAAAGTAACTTCCCTTGCCATCAAAGTAGCATTTGACTCATGTAGCATCATTCACCCTCAGCAAACTGTGGTTAATGGAAATCAGAGGAACTTCTGTGCTGGTAATTTCCTCAATGAATAATGACACCATCCCCAGAGCTATTGGGAATGACAAATAAACTCTGCCCTTGCTAGTGCATTCCAAAACCATGGATGGATTTGTCTTATTAATAACATCAATATGCTTTAGGTTTTCACAGTTTGATCTAACGTCTCAGAAAAGTAAGACCTTGCTGGTTGAGTGTCACCCCAATGAAATCAGAGAATTACAGTAACATAACGATTCCGATTATTTTCAATCACTTACTTTCTGAGGACTTGTCGTGCAGTGTCGTTGCCACTGAGATCAACATTTTCTCTGTTCATCAGCATCACATCACATTGGCTCAAGGCTGCACCATTCCCCAATGCTACTTCATTCTCCAGCTCATTTGCCATGCTCGCCAGATATACGAGGCCCACAAGATGGAATAACTTAGAGATGCCTATGAGCCTCTGGAACCTGCCACCCCACCCATGCCATGCAATCTGAGTCCATCCCTTCCCCCAAGCCTGTTGTGTATTCACCATCCCTCCTAACCTTCCACACTCTAATGCTGAATGTTCTGTACTCAGCAAAGTTCTCAGCTTTATCCCTCTGTGCCCCACTTTAATGAATTTCAGGAACGACATCATGTTGAAATCCTCTTCCAACATCTTCTCCTCGGTGTCCATTTCTTTGGGCAAGAGTCCCCTCCCCATCCCATCGACCCTTCGCTCAGCTCCAACAGTCTCCCTCCCCCTGGATCCATTCCTCTGGCGTTTACTTGAACTCAATATGTTCATTGAGAACGCTCCATGGGAGTTTGGTTGTCTTAAATATCTGGAGATTCCCACTCACTCCCCCACACGCCTCCCCCTCCCTGCACCCACTCACCCCCACCTAACTTTTCCGAAGCTGATGGTCATCTGATAGCAGATTTCGCTTTTATCTCCTCCTGAAAATCCACAAACAGATCTGCCGATGCAGACCCATTGCTTCAGCCTACTCCTCCCAAACGTGGGCCTAGGTTATACCTGTTCCTTCATGGGGTACGTAGACCATTCCTTGTTCCAGTTCTATTCCAGCCCCCAATCCACAACTCTTTCTCCAATACGTAGATGATATCATCGTTGCTGCTCCTCTCTCTTGTCAAGAATTGGAAAAGTTTGTCGTTTCCAATTTTCACCTCTCCCTCACTTTCACCTGGTCTACCTCTGACTCCTCCTTTCCTTTCCTCGACATCTCTGCTTCTATTTCTGGGGATAGGCCGGTCACTGATATCCAGTATTAACCCATCGACTCCCACACCTCCCTGGAGAATACATCCTCACACCCTGTTTCATGCAAAGACTCCATACCATTCTCCCAATTCCTGCCTCTCCACCACATTGCTTCTGATGATGTCAATTTAAAAATGTGGCCTCTGAAATGTCCACCTTCTTCCTCTACCGAGAACTCCCCAGCACTGTTATTGACAGAGCCCTCAACCAGTTCCGACCCACCTCCTGCACTGCTACCCTCAGCCTCTTTCTTCCCTGCTGCAACAGCGTTCGAGTTCCCCTTGTCCTTACCTACCATCTCACCAGCATTCACATGCAGAAGATCATCAGTCTGCATTCCCCCACCTCCAGCGAGATGCCACCACCAGACACATATTTGCCTCATCTCCCTTTTCCCCTTTTTGAAGGGACCATTTTCTCCAGGATACCCTGGTCCGCTCGTTATTCACTGCCCGCACCTTCCCCGTCCCCCAACACACCATCTCCCCAAGCCCCCACCACAGGTACACTTCATTTTCCCCTGCCGGAGGTGTTACATTTTCCAATTTACCTCCTCCCTCGTCACTAACCAAAGACCAAACATACCTTCCAGGTGAAGCAGCATCCTACCAACATTTCCCACAATCTGGTCTACTACATTCGCAGCTCACATTGTGGTCTGCTCTACATTGGGGAAACTAAAGGTGGACTGGGTGACTACTTCCCAGAATATCCAAGCTGTACCTATGCAAAAGACCCTGAGTTTCCAGTTGCCTGCCAGTTTAATACCCCATCCTGTTCCCTGGCCAATATCTCTGCGTCAGGCTTGCTGCAGTGTTCCAGGACATTTAACGCAAGCTGGAAGAACAACACCTCATTTCCCGCAGGTGGACCCTGCAGCCATACAGACTCAAAATAATGTTCAATAATTTTAGGGAATGAACTCCTCAATGCCCCCTACCCATACCTAGGCCTAGTTCTCACATGACCTTCCATTACTCACCCCCTATTGTTAGCTACTAACAGTCTCCATTAACAGCTATTCAGCTTCTGCGGTATATTAAACAACATTTTAAAGGCTACATCCGTTCTGAGGAAGGGCCACTGAACTAGAAACGTTAATTCTGATTTCCCTGCACAGATGCTGCAGACCTTTTGCAGCAACTTCGGTTTTTGTTTCAATAATGTTTCACAATGTTTTTGTATCACAATGCAATACGTCATGGATATTTCGAGCTCTGTCAAGCATAGGAACATTGTAAGTTCTCATTTAATGTCCATAAACAAATATTCGAGATTCAACTGAGACAGCAGCTTTGCTTGTATCGTTCAGATCAGTCAATTTGTCACAGTTCAAAAGAAAACGAAGTCGATAGAGGGAAACTCAGCAGGTCTGGCACCCTCTGAGCAGAAATACACAGAATTGACCTTTGATTTCAATATGACTTTTTCAGAACAGTGTCACATCATATTCGATATGTTAACTCTGTTTCTCTATAGTCATTCCAAGCTGGAAAAGATGATGGGGAAACGCAACCCATCATCTTTTCCAGCTTGGAATGACTATATGTCTACTGTTAGTCTCCTGTATTGTCCCCATTGCCCTTCACATCTTGTTACGAGTGTCTGCTTTTAATTGTAAGTATCCTGCCAGATATGAACAATATGATAAATCTCAAACAAAAAGAATAAAAAGAACTTAGAGGGCAAGCTCAGCAGGTCTGGCAGTATCTGTGAAGAGAAATCAAAGTGAATGTTTCAGGTCCGGTGACCTTACTCAATCTCTACTCCCAATGATTAAATGGTGTGTATAAACTATAGTTCACTTTATCACATTTAATATTATCCTTTTAGTTCACATTGTCATTCCGCATTGCATCTCCCAAATGTTGCCTGTTTCCTTGTTATGCATTAGATTTAATTCTGTCTGTCAGAAAGAGGAATGATGACTGGGGAATATCATTGTACTCCC
>NC_057717.1:58594197-58604482 GCF_004010195.1 Chiloscyllium plagiosum | reverse complement strand
TGGGGTGATGGGAGCTCCTGGCTTCTGTGCTGCTATTGGTCATCAAGTGAATGATAGATTGAGATGATCAATGCCCAATGTCTAATAGTGTGTGTCTGTCATTATCCAATGCACCGTGAATTGGGTGGGTTTCTTTCCCCATACAGAGTGAAACGTTTTTTTTTTCTGTCTCTCTGTCACATCGCTTAAAATACAGCCTCTAACCCAAATAGGAAACACCTCTCCTCAGAATCAGAAGTCCATGCATCTGTTTATCCTTAAACGTTGTGAGGACAGTGACCACATTGTTCAATAAGCCGTGTTCTATCCTTTTTCTCTGTAGTATTTTAACTGATTTTCCAATGTCAGTTGAGGTGAGATCAGAGTAACTTCCCTTGCCATCAAAGTAGCATTTGACTCATGTAGCATCATTCACCCTCAGCAAACTGTGGTTAATGGAAATCAGAGGAACTTCTGTGCTGGTAATTTCCTCAATGAATAATGACACCTTCCCCAGAGCTATTGGGAATGACAAATAAACTCTGCCCTTGCTTTTGCATTCCAAAACCATGGATGGATTTGTCTTATTAATAACATCAAGATGATTTAGGTTTTCACAGTTTGATCTAACGTCTCAGAAAAGTAAGACCTTACTGGTTGAGTGTCACCCCAATGAAATCAGAGCATTACAGTAAGATAACGATTCCGATTATTTTCAATCAATTACTTTCTGCAGTGTTCCAGGACATTTAACGCAAGCTGGAAGAACAACAACTCATTTCCCGCAGGTGGACCCTGCAGCCATACAGACTCAAAATAATGTTCAATAATTTTAGGGACTGAACTCTTCAATGCCTCCTACCCATACCTAGGCCTAGTTCTCACATGACCTTCCATTACTCACCCCCTATTGTTAGCTACTAACAGTCTCCATTAACAGTTATTCAGCTTCTGCTGTATATTTAACAACATTTTAAAGGCTACATCCGTTCTGAGGAAGGGCCACTGAACTAGAAACGTTAATTCTGATTTCCCTGCACAGATGCTGCAGACCTTTTGCAGCAACTTCGGTTTTTGTTTCAACAATGTTTCACAATGTTTTTGTATCACAATGCAATACGACATGGATATTTCGAGCTCTGTCAAACATAGGAACATTGTAAGTTCTCATTTAATGTCCATAAACAAATATTCGAGATTCAACTGAGACAGCAGCTTTGCTTGTATCGTTCAGATCAGTCAATTTGTCACAGTTCAGAAAGAAAACGAAGTCGATAGAGGGAAACTCAGCAGGTCTGGCACCCTCTGAGCAGAGATACACAGAATTAACCTTTGATTTCAATATGACTTTTTCAGAACAGTGTCACATCGTATTCGATATGTTAACTCTGTTTCTCTCTGCAGATACTTCCTCATCTATTGCGCTTCTCGCATCATTTTCTGTTTGTATTTCATGTTTCCGTATCACGATATTTCATGTTTCTTGACAGGGCTACATGCTGAATTTGGTTACATATGGACAATTTAGTCCTTTCCTGTTCCTATTGTAGTGGGTGTGTTTGTGACACCTGTGTTACGGCTGAAATCTGTTTCTTGTTTAAGATTCAAAGGAAAAAAGATTATTTTTCTGATTATCCTCTAAATCTCAGGAACTCCACTTTGTTTGAAAAGACATTTTAGATGCAGCTGAAATTTCATGAAATAATAGGAATAGATTATTGATGGTGGAGCACTCTGTGACCTTCGTTGAACTAGCTTGTCTACCCCCTCTCCAAAGGCTTTGATTACATATCACAGAATTATTTACAGAAAAAGTGGGGGAAACGCAGCCCATCATCTTTTTCAGCTTGGAATGACTATATGTCTACTGTTAGTCTCCTGTATTGTCCCCATTGCCCTTCACATTTTGTTACGAGTGTCTGCTTTTAATTGTAAGTATCCTGCCAGATATGAACAATATGATAAATCTCAAACAAAAAGAATAAAAAGAACTTAGAGAGCAAGCTCAGCAGGTCTGGCAGTATCTGGGAAGAGAAATCAAAGTGAATGTTTCAGGTCCGGTGACCATACTCAATCTCTACTCCCAATGATTAAATGGTGTGTAAAAACTATAGTTCACTTTATCACATTTAATATTATCCTTTTAGTTCACATTGTCATTCCGCATTGCATCTCCCAAATGTTGCCTGTTTCCTTGTTATGCATAAGATTTAATTCTGTCTGTCAGAAAGAGGGATGATGACTGGGGAATATCATTGTACTCCCAATGCAGTTTCCACAGCCACTGCTCCCATTCCGCCCTATCTCCCAGCCAATAATTACTTCATTCGAACCTGACTCATTAATTCATAAGTCTAAATGAATACGTTCATTGTAATTATCACTTTTAGTGTTGGACTGAAGCCAAAATGCATACAAAGTACGGTTTACAGCAAATAAAACTGCATTTAGGAGTCTGTCAATTTATATAAATAAATTACTGAAGCATATTCCCTATGCAAGTTCCAAAGTTGCCTTCTTTGAGTAGTGAGAGGAACATTCAGAGAAGTTCACATTTCCTGTCAATGTTCAGAGCGACTGTGCCTAATGACAGTCTGTTCGCTAGCGTTTGTTCCCGTGGAGGAGAGATCAGCAGAGTAACAACATCCTGGTTGTGATTCTTCTGGAGGGGGGGGGAGGGGGTGGAGGGATTTTTGGAGAGATGGTTACAGCAGAGTAAACGGACAACAGAGCAAAATCAAGTAGCCTACGAAAAAAAAAATATTCTTATACTCCCTCACAACTGACTTCACTAGAACAATTGGTGATGGGAGATGTGACCAATAGCCAGAAATGTCAACTTGTAGTCCAGTCCAGATATATTGTGAACTGAATGCGCTGTGTTGAAAGTTGGGACTGTTTGCTCTGACTGTGATTGATGTCAATCTCCATGCAATGCAACTGTGTCACTGGAGGGTTTCTCTCTCCTATTAGCAAGAGGCTTCATTCAGTGCGTTATCTGACTGTAGTAACAGATACATCAGCTCTAACAGTAACAGAGACCAACAGCTGCACAGATCTGAATCTGAGAATAACGGACTGGAACATTACATCAATGGAGAGGAGGTTTTCCTTGAGTCTTTTCAAGATTTCCCCCTCTTGGGGATTTCTACCGTATCGGATATCAGCAGTGCTGATGATTATTCTGGGCGGGGTGGAGAGTGTGCTACTCACCTATTCTCGCTATTGTTGGTGTTCTCTACATCTGTCCATTCATTAATCCCATAACCAAGTTTGAACTCCGTTGCAAGTTCTTTATCTATATTTGTCAGAGAAAGAAACTATTGTCTTCAGTTTCAATTGCAGTCTCCATTCAATACCCATGAATTGCAGACCACTCCCTCACAAATATCTGAGAACAAAACTGTGCACAACCTAGAGATCCCTTTTTGCCGTGAACTTATTTATGTCTCATGTTCTCTTTGTCACCAAACATGTCCACTCCCAGCTCCTCATATCCCCAATCTCCATCTCTGTGTCAGCATTGTTGCTGAACAAACTATTGGCTGCACGTTGGTAAATTCAGACTTAATGTTTCAAGGTCTCTTCTGACCACTTTTCCAATTACAAATATTTCAATCACAAAATTCCTCTTGTCTCGGATGTTGCTTCATGATTAGGACAATGTATGAATGTAGGAATGTCGCTGGATGTAATTCAGAAGCAAAGCTAATTAAACGAAAGATATTGTTTCAAGTGATTTGTTTCAAGTCCGACCACAGCTGATGACAGAACTTAAATAAAAATGATAAGAATTGGAATAAAGATGAATTTCATGAAAAAAAAACATAAAAGCAACATTTTCTCTGAAAACCTTCTTCTTTCACTGATCACCCTCGGTGAAGAAATCTGGATTAAGTGTGACTTTAGACCAATGGCAATATGCTTAACTTTATATTATATTGCGGAATGGCCTCAGAGTCAGGGCAACTAGTGATGGTAACCAAATGCTGCCCTTGGCAGAGATGTCAACATCCCACGAATTAACAAAATTGAAGGTGGAATCAAATAAAGGAAGATGCTAAAAGTCTGAAATTATAGAAAGAAATGCAAAGAAATGAACAGAAAGTGCTGGGGAATTTTCCTGAACTGAAAGCAGCTGGAAAGGAGTGCGATTAATACCGTTGACAGTGAAGTTTGCTTTGAAGGGAAGGAGGGATCAATAGAGAAAGAGAGATATAGAAGAAAAAGAGCAAACAAAGAGAATGATGATAAGCTGGGCTGGAAATAAAATGTGACATTCACCTCATTTGTTTTTCTCTTTTCCCATCTTACTGAATAACATGCCCATGTAGATACAGGTATCCCCCGCTTTTCAAAAATTCGATTTTTGCCACTTCCCTTTCCGAATGACTTACATTAGGACCTAGTTTCGCTAACCAAAAGAAATCCAAACAGGATTTTCACTTTTACGAAGAAAGCCGAAATGTTTCCCATATAAATTAGTGCTACGGCACTTTACACCATATCAGATTGCGAACGGCTTCGTAGGAACACACTACTTACAAATAGTGAGGGAAACCTGCATATATCTAAGATCATGTTTAAAGCGATTTGATTCCCTCTGTCTGTCCTCCCTAAGTGTGGTCATCTTCTTATATTCATTAATTAGATATGGGCATCTCTGACTGAGGCAGCATTAGTTCATTTTTCCAGTTGCCCTTGAGAAGACCTTGAGCCCCTGCAGTCCACGTGTTTGATCTGATTGGGTTTCATTTATTTTAGTCAAATGTACAATGGAAAGGTTTGTTTTTATTGTGGTACAGGCACATGACCCTAACCAAGAAAACAGAGATCACAGGGTCCTTGGACAGAGTGAGGCATATAAGGTTACAGCTTCACAGGAGGTGGACAAAGTAAGATCGACATTAGCAAGATTAATATTATTTGAAAAGTGAGAGATGTCAACTTGTCAGTCTAATAATGGTAGGGAAGGAAGTGTTCCTGAACATGCTGCTCCATGTTTTCAAGCCTCTGTGTCTCCTCCCTGTTGGAAGAGGTTGTAGGAGATCATTACCGGTTTGGGAGAGATCTTTGATGTTGCCAGCCTTTCTGCGACAATAACAAGTACAAATGGACGGAAGGTTGTCTTCCGTGATGGTCTGGGCTGTGCACACAACCGTCTGTAGTTTCTTATGGTCCGAGGAAGAGCAGATACAATGTGAGGTCATTATGCAGCCGAATAGAATGCTTTGCGTTGCCAGTGTACAGAGCACTGGGAGATTTGCCAGTATACAGAGCACTAGATGTAACAATTTGCTGTTAAATGGATACCCACGTTCTGATTGCTGTTTTGACAACAATTGAAATTTAACTGATAATTTTAAATTATGTCATCTATACCAAAACCTTGTGGAGTGTATTGTATTGCCAACATCGAACCAATGAGCCATCAGCTGCTTCAAACGAATAGAGAAGCCATCACAATAGACAATAGGTGCAAGAGTAGGCCATTCAGCCCATCGGGCCTGCATCGCCATTCAACATGATCATGGCTGATCATTCCTAATCAGTATCCTGTTCTTGCCTTATCTCCATAACAACGAAGGAGAAAGAGACAGGAACAAAGGGAAGGAGAGAAAGAACACAGCGAGGGAAACAGATGGACTGTCAGTCAAAGAGAGAAAGGCAACAAAACAAGGAAACAAACAGTCACATGGGCAGGGAGAAGGGAAGATAATAGGTTTAGGGAAAGAAACAGAAGACAGAAGATAGATGTTGGCAGCCTTTCTGCGGCAACGAGCCGTGTAAACAGAGTCAATGGTTGGGAGATTGCAGTCCGTCATAGTCTGCGCTGTGAACACAATCTTCTGTAGTTTCTGATGGTCCTGGGCAGAGTGTTGCCATACCAGGCCATTACGCAGCAGGACAGTACGTTCGCAATGGTGCATCTGTAGAAGTAGTGCATGCTAAATATCCTGAGCCAAGTGAGGAAGGAGAAAAGTTTTTGAACCATCGTGACTGTCACACCTATGTGAGAATCCAAGGTCGGTTGCCAGTTATCATCACTCCAAGGGACATGACGCTCTGCACTCTCTCAACCATTGATGTAGATAATGGTTTGTTCCCCTCCTTTCGTTCTAAAGTCAATGATCAGTTCTTTACTTTTGCCAAATTTGAGAGGGAGGTTATTATCATTTCACCATGCCACCAAACCTACTATCTTCTTTCTGTGTTCAGACTCATCGTTGTTTGATATCCCTCCTGCTTTGGTGATGTCATCAGAAAACTTACAGTTGGCATTGTTTGGAATTTGGCAACACAGCCACGTGTGTACAGGGAGTACAGTAGGGGGATGAGGGCACAGCCGTGTGTGTACAGGGAGTACAGTAGGCCCTGAGGACACAGCCGTGTGTGTATAGGGAGTACAGTAGGGGGCTGAGAACACAACCGTGTGTGTACAGGGAGTACAGTAGGGGGCTGAGGACACAGCCATGTGTATACAGGTAGTACAGTAGGGGGCTGAGAACACAGCCGTGTGTGTACAGGGAGTACAGTAGGAGGCTGAGGACACATCCTCCAGGAGCTCCAGTGTTGAGTGTTATTGTGGCGGAGGTGCAGATACCTATCTTCACTAATTGTGGTCTGGGAGTCAGAACCCGGGGGATCCAGTTGCAGAGAGTGGAGCCACGACTAAGCTTATGGAATTTTGAGATTGGTCTGGAGGGGTAATGATGTTTAAGGTGGAGCTGTCGTCAATGAGCAGGAGTCTGCTGTAGGTGTCTATGTTGTCCAGATCTCCTCGAGATGAGTGCAGGGCTCGGGATACGGCATCTGTTGTGGACCCGTTACATCAGTCGGCATATTTTCGGGATCAAGTCAGGCTGGGAGATTGAAGATGATGTGGGCCATAACCAGCCTTTCAAATCAATCCATGTTTATTGAGGTTCGAGCCACTGGGCGGTAATCATTAAGTCATTAAAGCATGAGCTTTCTCACTTACAAGGTGGCTGTTATGATTTGGAGATGCCGGTGTTGGACTGGGGTGTACAAAGTTAAAAATCACATAACACCAGGTTATAGTCTAACAGGTTTAATTGGAAGCACAATGATAAAGGTTGATGTTGGTCTTCTTGAAGCAGGTTGGGATTTCAGCTTGTTGGAGGGAAAGGCTGAAAGTGTATGTGAATACATCTATCAGTTGGTCCTCCCAAGATCTGAGTGCTCCGCCGGGAACACTATCCAGGGCCCGGCGCTTTCCTTGATTTGCAGTGGTGACAGCGGGAACAGGTACATCCAAGACTTTCGGGGCAGGTTTCAGCTTGGCAGTCACACCGTTATTCATCACAGACATCCCCTCGCCGACCTCCCTCCATCGTCATCAATACACAGTGACATGGTTGGTGTGAGCACCACTCAGTTAGTGTTGAGACGGAGTGACATCAATAGACGCGGATTGTGCGCCATAATGAAGTAAACTCTCAACAAAAGGGAATAGGGTGTGCTTCTACTGAGAGTCAGTGGTGCAGGGACTGAAGACTTTATAGGTGTAATTCAAGTCAAGCCACTGCTTCAATCTGAATGGAATCAAGCACCTTGACTGTTGTGCCTTGTAGATGGTGGACGGTTCTTAGGGAGCCAGGAAATGTATTATATATGAACAAACTGGACAAAGGACTTGAGGGCAGTTTTACTAAGTTTGCAGATATTATTGAGGAAGTGGGGAAGCTGCAGAAAGGCTTGAACAGTTTAGGACAGTGGGAAAACACATGGCTGATGGAACACAATAGGGGAACGTGTGAGAATATGCACTTTGGTAAGCGGAATAGAGGAGACACTATGTTCTCATAGGATCCATTAAATCTGAAGCCCAAAAGGATTATGAAGCACTCGTCCTCTCTTATGGTTAACGTGCATGTTCAGTTGGCAGTTAGGAAAGGAAAAGCAATGTTCGCATTCATTTCGAGAGAGCAAGAATGCAAGACGGGAGACATATTGCTGAGAATGTAATGGGCTATGGACAGACGGCATTTGGCCAATTTAAGCTGTTTTGGGCACTATCTCTGGAGAAAGATCTGCTGGTGTTGGAGGTGATCTATCCTGGGGATGACAGCTTGTCATATGAGCGGCAGTGTGTGTACTCGATGGAATTTAGAAGAATTGTGGGGTGTGGGGGTGTCTGATTGAAACTAATGGATTACTGCAAAGACTGATACAGTCAGTATGTAGAAGATATTTCCACTTTTCAGAGAGGCAATGACAAATGGCACAGTATCAGAGTGAAGGACTGGGCTGAATGGCCTAAATCTATTGCTATATCTCATGCCGTTTAGGTCATAGGATCTATTATTCAGTATAGATTTGTAAGTCTCTGACCTGCTCTTGTAACCCTTGTATTTGAATGTTGATTTTACTTCACGTTCTGGTCAATGGTAACCCCTGTGAACTGGACGGTGGGAGGATTCAGTGTCAGCCAGTATTCCATTAATATTTTGAATATGAGCTTCTATCAGTGAGTCTCATCTGGCGGGAGTACATTCTCTCTACGATGATTGTCATTTTCTGTCTGGTATTTTCGAAGGATTGATCCTGTTACGCCAGTATTGTTGATTTTAACAAAACAGGTGTAATTTATCACAGCACTCAGCAACAATATATCATCGAATACTGAACACCCTTCTAATAACAGAAACGTCTAAAATGTTTAATATTAGAAACACGGCTTTCCTGTTCGTGTTCAAATGAGATAACCTGTCCCATCGAGATGCTCAACTTGGAACTATTTTTTAAAAAGTTTTTTATTTGGATGTGGGCATCGTTGGATGTGCCCAGCATTTCTTGCACGTCCGCAGTTGCCCTTGAGAAGTTGGTGCTGAGCTGCCTTCTCGAACTGCTGCAAACTACCTGCTGTGCGGTGACCCACTATTGATTAAAGAGGGAATTCCAGGGTTTTCACGCAGCAACAGTGAAGGAACGGCAATGCATTTCCAAATCAGGGTGTTGACTCGTTTGGAGGGGAATTTGAAGGTGGTGGTGTTCCCAAAAGTCTACTGCCCTTGTCATTCCAGATGGAAGTGTTCGTGAGATTGGAAGGAGCTGTTTGAGGATCTTTGGGGAATTCCTCCATTGTGTCTTGTGGATAGTGCACACTGCTGCTCCTGGGTGACTATGGTGAAGGGAGTGAATGCTTGCGGATGTGGTGCAAATCAAATGGACTGTTTTGTCCTGGAGTGTGTCAAGCTTCTTTAGTGTTGTTGGGGCTGCAACCATTCAGGCAAGTGAGAATATTCCATCTCATTCCTGACTTCTGCCTTGTAAATGATGGTCAGGCTTTGGGTAGTCAGGAGATGAGTTTCTCCTGCAGTTTTACTAGCTTCTGATCTGCTGTTGTATTCATGTGGCGAGTCCAGTTGAGTTTCTGGTCAATGATATATGACCAGGATATTGATAGTGGGGGAGGTTAGTGATGATAATGCTGTTGAATACAAAGTAGTTATATTGTTTCTTATTGATGACAGTCATTGTCTGAGTGTCCGTGGCGCAAATGTTACTTGCCACTTGCGAGCCCAAGCCTGGATCTTGCCCAGATATTGTTGCTTTGGGCATGGACTGCTTCCGTATCTGAGAATTTGCGAATGGTGCTGAACATTGTCCAGTCATCATCGAATATCCCCACTTCTGACCTTATGATGGAAGAAAGGTCATTGTTGAAGCAGCTGAAGATGATTGGACCTAGGACATTATCCGAAGGGACTACTGCAGAGATGTTCTGGATCTGAGATGACTGACCTCCAATAACAATGACCATCTTCCTAACTGTCAGGTATGACTCCAATAATGGAGTGTTGGCCCGCGATACCGTTTTTGCTTGGGGTCCTTCATGTCACATTTGGCAGAATGCAGCCTTGATGTCAAGGGCTGGAATTCAGTTCCTTTTTCTCTGTTTGAACCAAGGCTGTGACGAGTTCAGGAGCTGAGTGACCCTGGCAAACCCCAAACTGGGCGACACTGAGCAGGTTATTTTTGAGCAGGTGCTGCTTGATAGCACTGTTGATGACACCTTCCATCATTTTACTGATGATGGAGAGTAGACTGATAAGGCGGTATTTGGAAGGGTCGAATTTGTCCTGCGTTTTATGTACAGAACATACTTGAGCAGTTTTTCCCCATTGTCGGTTTGTAAACATTCTGGAACAGCTTGGCTAGGGGAGCGGGAAGTTCTGAAGCTCAAGTCTTCAGGACTATTGTCGCCATGTTACCAGGGCCCATAGCCTTTGCAGTATCCAGTGCCTTCAACCGTTTCTTGATATCAGTTAATCCAATTTGC
>NC_057717.1:58570288-58589043 GCF_004010195.1 Chiloscyllium plagiosum | reverse complement strand
CAGAGCCGTATACAGTCAGTTCTTATATTCAATTCTTCTCGTAGTAAATGCTCCCAATCATAATTGCAATTGTCCTCCTAACTACTGCCTCAACCTGCAAGCTGATCTTGAGAGAACCCTGTACTAGAACTCACAAGTCCCTTTGTACTTCAGATTTCTGAATTTTCTCGCCATTTAGAAAATAGACCGTGCCTCTATTCTTCGTGCTAAAGTGCATGACCTCACACTTTCCAACGTTGGAATGCATCTGACGATCTCTTTCCCTGTCTAAATCCTTGTTCAGCCTCTCCGCTTCCTCAATAGGACCTGACCATCTCTCTTTTTTTTATCATCTGCAAATCTAACCAGAGTGCCCTCAATTCCCTTATCTAGATTCATTAACGTAACAAGTAAAAAGTTATGATTCCAACACTGAGCATTCTGGGTCACCACTTGTCACTGGCTGCCATCCTGAGAAGTACATTTATCCCCACTCTGTGCTTTCTGCCAGACAGACAAGCTTCTATCCATGCCACTCCTTGCCTGTAACACCACGGACCCTTATCATACCCTTATCATGATGGGTTTTTTTTTTTGTCTTTTTCCTTACTCCCTTGTTGAAAAGGGTTAGAAGGTTTCCAGTGCTGTGGGATCGTTCCTTACTCTAGTGATTCCTGAAAGATAACCACGATTGCCTCCACTCCCTCTTCAGCTATCTCCCGTATAATATTGGGATGTAGTCCATCTGGTCAAGGTTATTTAGCCACCTTCGGGCCATTACATTTTTTCTAGCATGTTCTCCATGGTGGGGGCCATCATACTCAGCTCTGGCCCCTCAATCTCTTGAATGTTTATGGTATTACTCGTGCCTTCCACCATGAAAGCTGATGCAAAGTAATTATTCAGTTTCTTGGCCATTTTCTCGTTCCCCACTGCTATCTCTCCAGTATCATTTCCCAGCAGTCCAATGTTCATTTTTGCCACTCTTTGTACTTTATATATCAAAAGAAACTGTTACAGTCTTCCTTTATATTACTGGCTATCTTACCCCCATATTTAATAATCTCCCTCCTTATTTTATTTTGTTTGCCCTCTGTTTTGTCTTTGTAAGCTTTCCAATCCTCAGGTTTCCCACTGCACTTTGCCACATTGTATCATTTCTCTTTTGCTTTTATGCTATACCTGATTACCCTAATCAGCTATGGTTGTCCGGTCCTCCCTATACAAGCCTCTTTTTTCTCAGAATAAATCTCTGCTGTGTCCTGAATTACTACAAAAATCTCTTGCCATTGCTGTTGCACCGTCCTTCCTGCTGGGCCCGTCTCCCAGTCAATTCTACCCAGCTCCTTCCTCATGTCTTTTCAATGACCTTTATTCAACTGTAATACCGTTACTTCTGAGTCTAACCTCTCCACCTGAAATTTTGGAGTAAATTCAATCACATTCTGATCACTGTCACCTTAAACTCCACTCATCTAGTCTGCCTGCACAAGCTGCTCCAAAAAGCCATCTCGTAGACATTCCACAAATTCCTTTTCCTGCCAACCACTTCCAATCTGAATTCCCAGTCCATCTGTACATTAAAATCCGACATGATCACTGTAACTTTGACTTCCCTGCAGATCGTTCTAGCTCCTGGTGTATCTTACACCCCAGCTTCCTGTATATAACTCCAACTGCATTTTTTCATCGTTTTGATTCCTCAATTCTATCGGCACAGATTCTACCCCATCTGACCTTATTTCACTTCTTATTATTGATTATTGATTCAATTCCATTCTTAATACTGAGACCACTCTATCTCTCTGCCCACTTGCTTATCTTTTCGACAGATGAATATCCTTGAATATTCAGCTCCCAATCCTCAACCTCTTGCAGCGATGTCATTGTAATGCCCACTATGTCGTACCTGTCAATTTATGGATGAGTCACAAGCTCATTTACCTTATTCCTTATACTGCATGTATTCCGATATAATAGTTCAGTCCTGTATTACCCGAAGCTCTTCTCTTTGTCATTTGTTTGTCCAGCCGTTGGTACCTACATGGACCCTGAACACTGGATCATTCCCCTCCCGCTCCAAGTTCCGCAACCCAGATATATATCGCAAACCCGAGCACCATGTCGACAACACAACCTTCAGAACTCTTAATCCCGATCACGGAGAAAGGTATCTATGCTTCTAACTATACTATCACCAATTATCCATCTTTGGGCAGCATGGTGACACAACAATGCTGCCTCACATTGATCGGGACTTGGGTTCATTTCCAATCTCTGGACCCTGTCTGTGTGGACTTTGTACATTCTTCCCGTGTCTGAATTGGGAGCATTAACTCTTTTCTCTCTCCACAGTATGTCTCTGTGTTTGCTTCAGATTTCTACCATCTACAGTATTTTTACTTTTGTTCGATGGAGAAATGCAGCAAATGTGACAGGTTTTTGTAAAAGCAGCTGTGGTTCGCGGGTTCCTCTGGGTGTTTAGGAATCTTGCCCGGCCACTTGTCTGAGTGTAGTGTCCCTGGATGCCCATTCCATCTCTCTCAGTTCCCTCAGTCCATCGTCACTACATGCAGCCTTTCCTTGTGCCACCCATGGGACTCCCCACACCCCATTGCCTGGCACTATATACTCCCTTCGCAGGACTGTGCACACAACGACACTGGGAACTTTCTGACCCGCTGGGGATGCTGGGTAAAGACCCTGCCATTGAAAGGAACAGAATAACTAGAATCCTGTTGAATATCAAAGCTGAGTAAACAGGCTGAATTACATCCATCTGCTCTGACATTTTCTAATCTTCTGTTTATCCTCGGCCATCTGCAAGTAGATGGTCCATATCTATGCCTTTTCAAATAGGTTTGGTGGCGCGGATAGATATCAGATCCGGTGGTCATTGGACTGATTCAGTGGTCTCACTTTCCTGACGTCACACTTAAGATTTTATTGTCAAGTCTATGCAGTTTAAAGAAAAGGCCTTGCTGGAGTTATGCTGAAAGGATATTTGAAGTTTGGAGATATTAGAATATGTCACATGCGAGTGAGGTTCGGAATCGTAAGGTAGCACAGTTAAATACACGTTCAAAGTGCTGGTCGGGGAGGCAGCGCTTCCGATATGTGGATCATTGGAATTCCCGAGTCGGTAGGATATACACAAAAAGGACGGTATGAACCTGAACTGGCAGCAATTTACGATATGTGGCTTATTGGGATTCACGGGTCAGTAGGATACACACAAGAAGGACGGGATGTACATGAACTGATAACAATCTCCGATATGTGGATCATTGGGATTCCCGGGTTGGTAGGATATAAACAAGATGGACGGGATGGTTTTGAACTGGCAGCAATCTACTGGCAGGCAGGTTTGCTATTGTTCTTTACGAGGGTTTAAACTAGTGTGTGGCGGCGGTGGGGGAGGGGCGTGTGGAACCACAGCAGTAGGTCCACAGGTACAGTGACTGAGGAGGAGTTGGAGACTAATCCCAGTACAGCTAAGACCAACAAAAAAAAAACAGAGGGTACTGAACACAATGGCCTCGCAGTCTGAATTGTGCTGATTTTAATATGAAGAATTTATTTGTTGGAACAAATATTTCGATGTTGCTGCATGTCAAAAAATAGGAAGAGATAATGGTTAATTGTCCACTGTGTCCTTCACTGGACCAGCTTATTTCTCCAGGCACCAAACCTTGTTACTGTGGGTCAGAGAACTTCAGAATTAATACAACACAGAAGGAGGCCATACAGCCCACCATGCGTCCATGAGCTCTCCAACTTGACAACTTGAAAATAGAGGGAATGATCGGAGCTAGACTGAGAGGGAGAGAAATAAACTGACAGAAAAACAGTGAAGTGAGATAAACAGAGTGAAAAAAAGGAGTGACAGAGTGAGTGAGAGCAAGGGGTGTCAGACGAATGTGAAGTTAGATCAGGAGACAGCATGAGGAGAAATACACAGAAACTTTTCTTAGAAACTCTCACAGACTGTAAGCCCTTTGTCTGGTGCCATACCCTGTGAGCACCATGCTGATACTGGCTGTCATCCCAGATCATTTATCGCCAATAACATCCCAGAGCTGAGTTGCTGACAGCTAAACACAATCCAATAGACCAATAGATTTTTTCCAGGTAGAAGGTGGATTCATTTAAGTATTCTGGGCCAACAGGAACTTTAGCCCCTCTAGATACTGCGTGAGAGGCAGAGTGGCATCTCAGTGAAGGGAATCACTGGCAGAGGGGAAATCATGATCTCAGCTCTGGGTCAAATAATGATTGATAAAGTTTGCACACCACTTCCATGATTTTGTAATTCGCTTACAATTTATATAGCTCCACATAGTCAGTGTATTTTAACAATATTGTCTTTTTATAGTTTTCATATTTTTGGTTTCAAAGAAAAGCCTTTTTATCCTTGTATTTTGTGTTGAATAAACACATTTTATTACTGAGGAAGAAAGGACCTGCTCCGATGGGGCAGTCGTCATCTGAACCGCGCTGGGACCAGAGTCCGAGTGAATCCTAACCAGGGCTGGAGACAGCTGTGTGTGTGTGTCTGTGTGTGTGTGTCTGTGTGTGTGTATCCGTGTGTGTGTGTCTGTGTGTGTGTATGTGTGTGTGTGTGTATATGTGTGTGTGTGAGTGCGTGTGTGTATGTGTGTGTGTGTGATTGTGTGTCTGTGTGTGTGTGTGTGTTTGTGTGTGTGCGGGGTGGGGGTGCAGTTATAGGGTTTAATTATAAAAGCCGAATTAAAAGAGGAGGTAAGAGGACAGAACTCAGGAGAGGTTATTAAACTCTCTAGCACAGACACAAATAGGATAGAGCATCTGGAAATGTTCAACTTTTCAAACTTCAAGCACACTGCACAAACGAATGACAATGAGAAGAGGGACGGTTAATGCAGGAGTGAAGGGGTTAGAACTGAATGCATGCTGTACAAGGAATAAGGTAAATGAGCTTGTGGCGCAGAATTAAATCGGCAGGTATGGAGCGATGGGCTTCACGGAGATGTGGCTACAATGCGATCTGAATATTTAAGGATATTTATCCTATCGAAAAGATTGGCAGGTGGGCAGAGGGAGTGGATTTGCATTATTAGTAAGACATGAAATTAAATCAATAGTAAAAAAGGAAGTAAGGTCAGATGATGTAGAATCTGCCTGGGTAGAATTGAGGAACCACAAAGGTAAGACAACCACAGTTGAAGTCTTGTACAGGGCTCCAAAGAGTACTCAGGAATGGGGCACATGATACACCAGGAGATAGAAAAGATGTGTAGGAAAGGCCAAGTATAGTGATCGTGGGTGATTTCAGTATGCAGGGGAACTGGGAACATTAGATTGGTAGTGGTTCACAAGAAAAGGAATTTTAGGAATGTTTATGTGATGGCGTTTTGGAGCAACTTCTGGTGGAGGCCACGCGGGAACAGATGATACTGGATTTAATAACGCAGGATTCATAAGGGAGATTAGGGTGAAGGTAAACCTCGGAAGCAATGATCAGAACATGGACGGATTTATTCTGCAATTTGAGAGTGAAGATAGAATCAGAGGTAACAGTATTTTAGCTGAATAAAGGCAACTACAGAGGCATAAGGGAGAAGCTGGGTAGAATTGACTGGGAGAAGTGTCAAGCATGAAAGACAGGGGAACAGCAATGACAGCAGATTCCAAGATTAATTCAGGAGTCACAGCAGAGATTCTTGCCGAGGAATAGAGGCATAGTACAGGGAGGATGAGACAGCCAGGGCTGACGACGGAAGTCAAGGATTGCATACAAGCAAAAGAGCCAACGTACAATGTGGTGATGGACAGTGGGAAACTAGAGAATTAGAAAACGTACAAAGACTAACAGATGGCAAAACAAAAACAGAGAAGATTAAATATAGAGGTAAGCTAGCCAGTAATATAAAGGAGAGTGTAAGAGGTTCTTTAGATATATAATATGCAATAGAGAGGCAAAAGTGAATATGGACCACTGGAAAATGATGCTGGAGAGACAGTCGTGGAAAACAAAGAAACGAATGAGGAACTTTGCATCAACATTCATGGTGGTAGACACGAGTAATTTCCCAAAAATTGAAGACAGTGAGAGGGCAGAGCTGAGTATTGTGGTCATCACCAAGAAGAACATGTTAGAAAACTGAATGGCCTGAATTTGGATAAATCACCTGCACCATATGGACTACATCCCAGCATTGTAATGGAGATAGCTGAATAAGTAGTGAAAGTGAAAGTGGTAATCTTTCAGGAATGACTAAAATCAGGAAAGGCTGGAAAATTGCAAACTTGACACTCCATTTAATAAGGGAGTTAGGCAGAAGATGGAAAATTACAGACTGATTAGCCTAACCTTGGTTGTGGGTAACATCCTAGAATCCATCGTGAAGGATGGGATTTCTGAATACTTAGAAGTATTTAGTAAAGTAGTGCAAAGTTAGCATTTTTCATCAATGGGAGATCATGCCTGACAAACCTGCTGGAATACTTATGGATGTAACGTGCAGATTAGACCAAGGAGATCCAATAGATGTTATCCACCTGCTTCTCTAAAATCCTTTGGTAAGGTGCCAAACAGGAGGCTATTGAGAAAGATTAGGGCCCCTGGTGTTACAGGCAAGGTGCTAACTTGGATAGATGCATGGCTGTCTGACAGAAAGCAGAGAGTGGAGATAAACGTGCCCTTCTCAGGATGGCATCCAGTGACAAGTGGTATTCCTCAAGACTCAGGGTTGGGACCACAACAATTCGCTTTGTGCATTAATGGTTTACATGAAGGAACTGAGGGAATTCTGTCTAAGTTTTCAAACCGTGCAAAGATGGAATACGGGGATAGGTAGCATCGAAGAGGTGGTTCGGCTGCAGAAGGGTGCAGTAGCACCCTCTAGCACCCCTCTACTGCTCGCCTTCCATCCCACCAACCTCAGGATACAACGCATCATCCTCCACCATTTCTGCCACCAACAGTCAGACTACACCACCAGAGATATACATCCCTCCCAACCCCTATCAGCATTCTGCAGAGACCATTCTCTTCACGACTCCCTCGTTAGGTTCACGCGTCCGTGCCCCCCACACCCCACAAGCCTCCTTCCACTCCCGGCACTTTCACTTGCCATTGCAAGAGATATGAAACCTGTGCCAACAACCTCCTCCTCACCTCCATCCAAGGCCCCAGAGGATCCTTCCACATCAGGCAGAAAATAACCTGAGCATCCAAACACCATATCTACTCTGTCCATTGCTCCTGGTCTCCTCTACATTGGGGAGAGAGGACGTCAACTTGTAGAACGGTTCAGGGAACACTCTCCGTCACACACCCAACAACCCCACTTCCCTGTGGCTGAATACTTCAACTCCCCCTACCATTCCTCCAAGGACATGCAAGTTCTTGGCCTCTCCACTGCCAAAATGCCAGCCACCAGACGTCTGGAGGAAGAGCGCATCGTCTTCCATCTTGGGACCCTTCAACCACATGGTATCCAGCGCAATGCCACCAGTTTCCTCATCTCCCGTCCCTCCACCTTATCCCACATCTGACCCTCCAACTGCGCACAGCCTGTTGAAATGTCCTACCTGTCTGTCTTCCTTCCCATCTATGCACTTCACCTTCCACTCTCACCACCCACCTTCATTTAGCCATCGCCTTCCAAGCAACCTTCCTCCCAGACCCTCCCATTCATCTCTCAAACCCCTTCCGCCCACCCACTTCATTCCTGATACAGGCTTTATGACTGAAACGTTGAATATCCTGTTCCTTGGAGAGCGCCTGACTGGCTGTGTTTTTCTAGCACCACACCATTTGACTCTGATCTCCAGCATCTGCGGTCCTCACTTTCTCCTGCTGAAGGATTTGCACAGGTTAGGGGAGTGAGCAAAGAAGTGGCAGGTGGAGTATAACGTGGGCAAGTGTGAAGTCATGCAGTTTGCCAGGAAAAACAGAGGCATGGAATATTTTCTAATTAGCGAGCAAGTTCAGAAGACGGGGGTGGGTTCTAGTCCAAGGATCTTGAAAGACAAACTTGCAAGTTGTCAGCAGTTTGGAAGGCAAATAAAATGATGGCATTTATTTCAAGAGGGCTTTAATATAAATGCTGGGATGTACGTCTGAGGCTCTATAAGATTTTGTTCAGGCTACGTTTGGATTATTGTGCACAGTTTTGGGTCCCACATCTCAGGAAGGATGTACTGGCCCTAGAGATTTTTTCGATGGTATTCGCGAAAGTGGTCCCAGGAATGAAAAGCTTAACATATGAAGAACATCTGAGGGCTCTGGGTCGATATTTGACAGAGTTCAGAAGGATGTTAGGAGGTCTAATTGAAACTTACAGAATATTGAATGACCTGGACAGGGTGGATGTTGGGAAGATATTTCCAATGGAGAGGAGACTAGGACCCGAAGGGACAGAGTAAAAAGAAGACCTTTTCAAACATAGATAAAGACAAACCTCTTCAGCCTCCGAGTGGTGAATCCAGGGAATTCACTGCTACAGAAGGCTGTCGAAGCCAGGTAATTGAGTATATTTAAGAGTAAGACAGATAGGTTCTTGATTGTAAAGGGGATGAAGGGTTACAGATAGAAAGCGGAAGAATGGGGTTGAGAAGCTTAACAGCCATCATTGAATGGCGGAGCAGACTCAATGGGCCGAATGGCCAAATTTCTGTTCCAATGTCTTCTGGTCGTATGGATAATATTGGCTGTGCTCTTTCCTCATTGGAGATGAATCTTGGAATTTGATCTTTATATGATTTATAAAGAGTAACATCCCAATACTGATGAATGGGAAATATCATGTTCCCTCCCTCCAATCTCTGCAGCCATTTCCCCAATATCATAATTACACTGCAATCGAAATCCAGTGAATGGTACTTAATCACAGTTGATTGACATCGACAACATTAACAGCATGACACTCACCTGCCCTCTCTGATCCTCGACTAACCATCTGAATTGTGTTTTACATCATATTCTCTGTTAACATATCCATGCCATTTGTCTGTTATAATTCATGTTGACGTAGGCACATTTACCTGTAAGATTATATACTGGAAAAGTTCTCTCCATATTTTACTGACATTATA
Source organism: Chiloscyllium plagiosum (assembly GCF_004010195.1). Classification (NCBI taxonomy): domain Eukaryota; kingdom Metazoa; phylum Chordata; class Chondrichthyes; order Orectolobiformes; family Hemiscylliidae; genus Chiloscyllium; species Chiloscyllium plagiosum. Next base: position 58,579,983 of record NC_057717.1, on the reverse strand, counting down.
ATCAGTGATCAGTAGTTACAGACTGTATGTTTCCATTTATATGCGGAGAAACTTGTTTATGTTCTGACAATCCTTTGACATTACTCACATATTTAATGCAGATTGTATGATTACATAAATCAATCTACCATCTCCAATATTACATCCGTCAGTCACCCCCACATATCCCAAGCCAAATGTGTAAATTTTAAACGTTCTTTTGAATTTTAACAAAATCAATATTGAAATCGCAGGGGGTAACTGGCGCTATTTGTTCAGTGACTGTGATTGATGTCAATCTCCGTGGATCAGAATTATCCCAGTAGATAGTTTCCATCGTTGAAAGATAAATGGACTCTTTTCGATGTGCTATCCCATAGTTTGAGTAGGAACATCACTGACATCACTAACAGGGATCAACAGCTCGAGAGAGAGGGAGAGGAGAGATCAGAATCTGAGAACATTAGACAGGAACGTTACAGTAATTGTTCATAATCTGAGGGCCTTGGATTGGAATGTTCCCACAATGGATCAGAATCTGAGAACATTAGACTGGAATGATCCACCAATGGACAGGAGTTTATCCTGCGGCCTTTACTGGCTTTCTCGGCCTTGGATATCATTAGCATTACGGATCCAGGATTATTCAAGGTGGTTACTATCCCATCCTCGTTATAGTTGGTGTTCCTGGTAAGTCATTATACTTATCTACTAAACCGGGTTGAACTGAATTTCTGCTCATGATGTATAAATTTTGGAAAGTGCAAGTCAATATCTTCAGTTCCAAACAAAAATTCATTTCCTTGTTTTGTAAATCTTAATTTAGGAGCCTTATCAGACTTGTATTGTGGAGGGGGAAGGTAAAAGACAGGTTAGAGGAAGAAGTTGTAAATAGTCGTTCGTTTATTATTCTCTGTTATACTTTAAGAAATAAAGTTGTTAATTTTTACTTTAAATAGATTTGGACTCTAGAATTATCACAGATTATTGCATTGGATAAATCTTTTCTTTGTGCTGGTTTTAATTTAGCAGGAAGATTTATCCTGTGTTGTAACACTACAAGCCCACAGCCATGCATTTTACTTTTTGATGTCCTGTGGAACCGCTGAACCAGCCACTCAGTTCAAGATCTGCATAATATGCTGCCCTGACCAGGGCTTCATACATCCTGTGAGAGAAGAACAAAAGTAAAGATAGCTCTCTTTCTCTGCCTGTTTTCTGTATTGCTACATCTCATTTCCATTCAGGTACGTGATCATCCCCGATTTTAGGTGTATTCAATCTCATTGAAATTCTGCCCCAGTGTCATGCACATCTCCATAGGCATCCCTGGTGCTGGCTTTATTGATGCTGACGTACAGATGTAAGGGACTTATAAATTCCATGTCAGTTGTAGTGCATAGAGAAGGAATGTCTTTCTGTGGCACAGGAATGATATGGCGATGTCTCACTGAGAGAAAAGATGTTTTGTGATCATCACTGAGAGTGTTATTGAGGCAGCATTTGGGGTACTGTGGATAGACTTTCTCTCAAGTTTCACCAGACTAATCCCTGGGATGATGGCACCATGAGCAGTGAGTGAGGTTCAGTGAGAGAATTAGAGGTGATTGATTTGAACCTTAAGGGGGATGGACAGTCACTCATGATGTTCTAAACAGACACTGATACGGTGATAAGTTCCATGGCGTTTTTTTCACTCAGATTACATGATTCTCGATAGTTTTAGAGTCTCTGAGAACGTTCCACTCAACCACCACACTCCCTATTTCGACTGAGACAAAGAGAGAAAGAGAGGAGAGAGAGAGTTAGAGAGAGATAGATAGATAGATAGATAGATAGATAGATAGATAGATAGATAGATAGATAGATAGATAGATAGATAGATAGATAGATAGATAGATAGATAGAGAGAGAGAAGTTTAGGCTTTTGAATAAACTCTCATAACATTAATGCAGTTCAATTGATCGTGCCCCTGCAGTCAACGTCATGTTATCCATAATCCCAACAGCAACAACAATACCTTCATTATAAAAGAGTTAACTCTTTCCAGCAGTGTAGAGAGAAGGAAAGTCTTTTTACGCCACAGGAAAGAAATAGAGATGTCTAAGAGGAAAAAGAGTTATTGTGATCATTGCTGAGAGTGTCGTTGAGGCAGTATTTGGCATATTTTGGACAGACTTTCTATCCTTTAAAAGTAATGATCGCCTTGCCACAGAGAGAGTGCAATGAAGTTTCACCAGACTAATCCCTGGGACGATGGTACCATGAGGAGACAGTAAAGATTAATCTCTGGCGTTGTGAGAGAATGAGAGGCGATTGCATTGAGGGACAGTCACTCACGATGTTCTAAATAGACACTGATACGGTGAAAGATTCCATGGCTTCGTTTTTACTCGGGTTACATGATTCTCGATAGTTTAAGAGCCTCTGAGAATATTCCAATCAGTCCACATCCAATCCCCATATCGCATGAGAGAGACAGAGGGCCAGTCTTTGAATAAATGCTCCCCACATTAATACAGTGCATTTGGTGTGTGATCCTGCACTGAAAGTCTCGTTATCCACAATCCCTACAGCAGCCACAATACCTTCATGCTAAAACAGTTAACTATTCCCACCAGATCTAACTTCCATGGAGAACATGGGTGTGTTTTCTCGGAGATAGAGGCTGCCTCCTAGAGACTTGGCACAAATGATTTGGCTTCCTTCCTCACTACCAGCAAACCATGTTAAAGTAGCACACGTTTTACAAACAATGGAACCCTGATTAATATCATGGAGCTCTGTATCAGTGCAGTCTCGGTTTGTCATGTTGGAATATCAATGACCCCCTCTTGTTCCTGTATAACTGTCTCGTGGGGATGAACAGCCTCCTCCTGGTCTCAAGGAACAGGTTTAAGGGTCTGATTGGGATCTGCCTGTTCCTGGTCAACAGCTCGATGCACTGAACAGACCACTCTTCTTCCTGTATTACAGGCAGGAGTATTGAACGTGCTGTCCCTCTTCTGTTCCCAAATGCTAGCTCATACACGTTTGCAACCAGCTTGAGATGCTGAATGAGCTCCTCTTTTAACTGTGGAAGTGTGCATTGTCTGGGCCGTGCTGTTACATGAATGTTACCGACACTTTAACAGCACAAACCGGCATGCTGTCTGGGTCTATCTGCACATGGACACAGAATGGTTCAAGAGCTGATGGGGGACAAATGTTCTGAACGTTGTGTGACTTTCAGACCTCATACCTACTTTAGATCTTATGATGGGAAAAGGCATTGATGGGGCAGCTGAAGATGTTTGTGCTGAGGAGGCTAACCTGAGGATCTCCTGAAGAGATGTCCCGGGACTGAGAGGATTGTTGGCGACTGACCCCAAACCTCTTTATTTGTGTTCTGAAAGAGCCCGTCCAGTGAGAAGGTTACATCTGATTCCCAATCAGCTCAAATAAGTAGGTGGTTCCGATGCCATCCTCAGTCAAATACTGCCTTGGTATCAATGCCATTCACTCTTTCCTGAGCCCCTGTGTTCGCCTCTTGCTCATATCAATAGGTGACAATGTATGTGTACGGAGTGCTTTCCTCTCACAGAAAGTAATCACTGTTAGAAATTATCTGGGCTAGGGAGCTGGGGAAGCTACATCACTGAAAGCATTTAAGGAGGAGGTAGATGGATTTCTGACTGGTCAGAGAGCTAAGGGGTGAAGAATTGGGCATTAAAGATGAGTTAATGTCAACAGTAGATCAGCCAAGATGGTATACATGATCATCCGAATGACCTGATCCTGTTCCTATTGTCCTCCTATTCAGTAATTGTAAATTTAATGGTTGTAATTTTCCTGAACATTCTTTTCTTGAACTTTGCAATCAGAGAGAGTAAAGCATTTTGTGAGTCATCGCTGGTTGAGGTATGAGTTGAGGTATGAGGACTGTATTCACAGTGAATCTGGGTCTATAATATGACCAACAAATGAACCACAGGTTGCAGAGTGGAAACACTCTGTAAAGAGACCAGAGGCGTCTTTCGAACCAAATAACATTCTCCACCGACACCAAACCATGAGTGACAGTCTTGAGGGACTGAATGAGATCCTGTATTACTGCTGACCAGGTATTTGGAGCAAGTGGCCTCACCTGCTCCTTGCAGGAGCTCTGGGGGGGGGGGGTTGAATAGAACATAGCAACACGGGACTGAGCAACAGAAGTGGGCCATTAGATACTTTGTCACAGCCCCATGTGCTTTTGGTCTCAGCAGCACGCTTCTGTCTGTACACCATTTTACTACATACAAAAACAACTTTGAATGAATGCAAACATCTAGGCACCACAATCCTCTGGGGAAGGGAATTTCCACTTGAACAGACCTTTGAGAATTTCTCATTTGTGTTCCAACAAATGTTGGAGGGTCACTATGACTTTTTCCAGTCCTACTCCTCCACTGGTTACACCAATCTTAAATGCAACCAGTTTTGTGGTGTGACCAATGGTATAGGCCTCAGAGTAGTTCATTTTCGAGAAAAATGTGAGACACAGAAAGTTGAACTCATAACAAATGGTAAAATAACAGTGCCCCAAACGTTACTTTGCCTTTGAAATTATTCTGCTCACACAAGCTACTGGTAGTGCGATTTCTTTCTGGAACATTTGGATTTGGCTGAATTCCCTTCTTTTCAGACAGTGGAGAGATTCCAATGAATCCTCACCAGGCATCCTTCACAAGTGGTAAAACTGACTCGGGGATTTTATGGTATCATACTTTGCTGTCGGGCGGAACAAAGTAAGAGAGAGGGGTCAATCGGCTGCTGCTTCTCAGCCAAGAAACATTTTTCTCTCTCTCTGTGTTGGAACATACAATAATGTCGACTGAACCCCAAATTGGACCATGTGCGATCTCTTGGAACATTCTCTGGAAAACCTGATGATGGATTATACGCAGGTGCATCATTGCTCTTGTTTCACACAATTCCTTCCAATCGCAAAAAATGTCCCCACTTTATAATTTGATGACATGCTTACATGCGTCTGTGTAATTTGTAAATATTGGTAGGTGTCTTCATAGTATGTGTGTTAATATCAATGCATTTTTTTCTTAAAATTTATTCTCTAGCTTTCGTCTCCCTGACAAGAGATAATATGCAGCCAGCTGATAGACTTTTTCAGAAAGTCATAGATGGTTCAATACTATTTCTCAGCTAAGATCAAAATTGATATTACCCCATACCAAAAAGCCGGCATCTAGGAATGAGTGAAGGGAAACCTCTTTGAAAATCTTCGAAAAGAATTATATATTTTTATTTTAATTTAGGGGATCAAATTTGCACACAGTGCATCAGGTGTGGTCTCAACAATGCCCTGTATAGATGCAGTAAAACATTCCTGCGAATAAATCTGATACAGCATCATTCCACTTACCTTCCAAATCACTTGCTGCATCTGCCGGCTGACTTCATACGATTCATGTCCCAAGAACATGTAAACCTCCTGTATCACAGAGTTCTGCAATCTCTCTCCATTTAAATTGTTTACCATTGTTTCATCCTTAATGCCAAAATAGACAACTTACCTCCTGTTAATTATGCTGAAGGCTTGCTCACTAACCTTTCCTGCCTGTATTACATTGCAGACTCACTCCATCCATTTGACGACACATTCAATGACCATCTTGGTATACGAGCTAATTGAGCTCCAAGCCATTCCCTCCCCTTCCTCCAGATCTTTGATACAGATTATTGATCATTGATGACCCCACAGTGATCTCTGAGGCTCTCCATCAGTTACAGCTTTGCAGCCTGAAAATAAACATTTGTCTCTATTCTCTATTTCCTGTTAGCGACAGCTTCCCTTTTTCTGTGTAGCCATTCAGGAAGGTTTAATGGCCTCCTCCTGGGCTGTGTAATGTACTCAACGAGATGAATTACTTCATTCTATATTCCTGTGTAATTCCTTAGACAGGCAGAAAGGTCTCCTCTTGTCTCATTGTAACGATTTTGTCTGACTGAATGGGGTGGTCCCCTATCATGTAACAGCCTCGAGGGGTGGATTGAGCAACAACATATGGGATAGGGACCGCAGTATATCTCTGTAACAGCCTCGAGGGCTGGATTGAGGAACAACACATGGCTTAGGCAGCAGTTGTCAATTTGACTGCACCATTCAGAATGCTCATGGCTAATCCGAGTGTGTCTGAATACCTGATAGCATAACAACACATGAGCATGAAAAAGGAGCAGAATGAGACTATTCGGCCCATCTAGTCTGATATGCCATTCAATAATTTCTTATATGTTCCTCAACCTCATTCTCCTGCCTTACCCCGAGAATCCTTGATCCTCTTATAAATCAAAAGCTTATCTATTTGTGTCTTAATGACAGTAGTGTTTGTGTCTGTGTGTGCGTATGTGTGTGTCCATCTGCTCGTCACCTGTGTATTTGTGTGTCTACGTCTGTCTTTCTGTGTATCAGTCTGTGCATTTCTATCTGTGTTTGTGTCTATTTGTGTGTGACTCTATATGTCTGTGTGTGTTTCTACGTGTGTGTATGCCTATCGCCTTGTATGTATTTTGTTTCTTCGCATATTGGAGTAGTTACCAACAATTATGTGTATTTCTGTGTCTGCATGTCTGTTCAGTGAGGTATCCATGGTTTTTCGGGGGGACTGAAAGGACTTTCATTGGAACTGCCAGTGGGTTTAAAGTGAGAATTGTCGTTCACTGAGCGCTGCTCCTTAATCGGTCAGTGGGATATGGATGTCTCAGAAACTCCACGCGAGGCATCCCAGTCCACTCCATCTTGTACTATGTTCCTCCGCACATGGCGGGGGGAGGCTGGTAAGGGAATGGATATTGAGCACTCCACCACCCGGCTTGGCCCTTTCTGTCCAATTCCAGGCTGTTTCTCTTGGAATGGGAGAAAGGGAGGGATGGTGGGAGTGAGGGCTGGAGTGGGTGGCCCTGCTGTTATTGCCGGTGTAGGTGGGGTTAGGGGGAATTGTGAGGTGTCCGGAATGAGTCAATCGACAGTTTTGAATCCACATAGTGTTATTAGAGTGTGTGGGGGGGTATTATGTGGGTGACAGAGAAAGTGTGGGAAGGAAGTTGCTGATTTAAATTATGAGATTGATAGTGCCTGAGCCTTATTTGGAGATAGAGCATGAGGATTGTCTGGGGGTAGGTGCTATAACAGATATACAGTGGGTGTGATGGAGCAGAGAGAATATGGTGACCTTTATCCTGACAGAGCGGGGAGTATATTGATGCTTGTCCTGTATCAATGGACATTTCTTCAGATCATCTCAGCGTCGAGGTTAGCTTCCCTAATGTCTTGTCCAAGTCTAACACTAATAACGGCAAAGACCTGTCCCTCAGCTTCCACTGAATCAATTTAGGTAGAGCTTACAAATGGCAAGGAGAAGCAAATATTGGTGTGTTATAGGATCGAAAGCAAAACAGCTGCAGAAAATCTGAGCATCATATGCTCTGGAGATTAGATATGCAAGTATCATGATACTGCAGTTTTATTGGATGGTCTCAAGTTGCACCTAAACTGCATTAACTAAGTGACTGCTCGTGCTGTGAAAAATAAATTCCGTGTGTATCTGAGGTGCGTTGAAGAGTATGTTGTGAAGCAAACCAGAGAGCATGTTATTTCGCATTTGGTGTTGTGTGGTCAGAAGGACGAATTACTAACCTTTCTCTGAAGCAGCTTTTAAAGAATAGTGACGTTAATAAGGTGCATTTTTACGGTGTCTGCATACAACATAGAATGCTTGATCATTCTGGTTAAACATCATGGTAGCCTGGGGGCTAGAGGGTCAAGTTCGCTCCAGTGAATTGGGAAAATCCAATACAACGTTCAGTGGGAGGCAAGCAATGGTTGTTAGAGTCATAGAGTCCAACAGCACAGACACAGGCCCTTGGGTCCAAAATAGTCCATTCCGACAAAATGTCCATCCACGCTAACCGCACTTCCCTGCCATTGCCCCATATCATTGTAATAATTTCCTATCCGTGTATTTGGCCAAATGTATTTTAAAGGTTGTGAATGTAGCTAACTCAACCTCTTACCCTGGCACCTCCTTCCATATACGTACCAGCCCCTCAGGTTCTTCCTCAGGTTTCCTTTTATTCTTTTTCCTCTGGCCATAAACTGCTGCCCTCTGGTCTGTGATTGCCCAACCCTAGGGAAAAAGACTGAGTGCATTCACTCTGTCCCTGCCTGTCATGATTTTATACACTCATGTCAGATCCCCCCTCAGTCTCTTACACGCTAAATTAAAAAGACCTAGCTTGTCCAACCTCTCGCTATAACTCAGATCATTTAGATGGCAACATCGTTGTAAATTTCTCCTGCACTCTTTCCAGCTTAACAATATCCATGACTCAAACAGTCATTGCTTGCCTCCCAGTGAACAATATTGAACATAATGATACCAGTATGGCCACATCAACATCCTGTATAACTGCAACGTAACTCTCTAATTTCGATACTCAGTGATATACACTGATGAAGGCCAGTGTGCGAAAAGCTTTCTTCACTGCTATGTCTACCTGTGAATCATTTTTCAGAGAACCATGCACCTGAATTCCAAGGTCCCTCTGTTCCACTACACTCCTTAGGACCCAACCATTCACCATGAAAATCCAACCTTGATTTGACTTTCTAAAATCCAAGAACTTACACTGATCTTTGTTAAAATCCATTTGCCATTTCTCAGCCCACTCCTCCAGCTGATCAAGGTACTGCTGTCATTTCTAAATTTCTGATAATCTTGCTCACTCTCCATGATGCTGCCTATTTTAGTATCACCTACATACTTACAAACCATGCCTGTACATTCTCATCTAAATCATAGGTATGTGTAATATGTAGTGGTCCCAGCACCAACTCCTGAGCCATTCCACACAGGCCTCCAACCAGCAATCTTCCAGTATAACCGTCTGCTTTCTACCACCAAGCCAATTTTGTCTCGAATTTGGCAGCTCCCCCTCAGTTCCATGTGATCTAACCTTCCAGATTAGCAACCATGTGGAAGTTTATTGAAGGCCTTACTGGAATCCATATAGACTATGTATACCACCCTTACCTCCTCAACTTTGCTGGTCACTTCATCAAAGAATTCCAAAAATATGTCAGTCATGATGTCTCTTGCACAAAGCTTTTGATGAGGGGCTTTTGCCCGAAACATCGATTTTCCTGTTACTCGGATGCTACATGACCTGCTGTGCTTTTCCAGCATCATTCTATTAGAACATAGAACACAGAACATAGAACAATACAGCACAGAATAGGCCCTTCGGCCCACGATGTTGTACCGAACATTTGTCCTAGCTTAAGCACCTATCCATGTACCTATCCAATTGCCGCTTAAAGGTCACCAAAGATTCTGACTCTACCACTCCCACAGGCAGCGCATTCCATGCCCCCACCACTCTCTGGGTAAAGAACCCACCCCTGACATCTCCCCTATACCTTCCACCCTTCACCGTAAATTTATGTCCCCTTGTAACACTCGGTTGTGCCCGGGGAAAAAGTTTCTGACTGTCTACTCTACCTATTCCTCTGATCATCTTATAAACCTCTATCAAGTCACCCCTCATCCTTCGCCGTTCCAACGAGAAAAGGCCGAGAACTCTCAACCGATCCTCGTACGACTTCCTCTCCATTCCAGGCAACATCCTGGTAAATCTTCTCTGCAACCTCTCCAAAGCTCCCACATCTTTCCTA
>NC_057717.1:58545294-58567087 GCF_004010195.1 Chiloscyllium plagiosum | reverse complement strand
ACCCAGCTACCTCTGTTCTCTGGCGTAACTATGTCCCTGTAGCTTCTATCTATCACCCTCTCAGCCTCTCGAATAATCCTCAGTTCATCCAACTCCAGTTCCAGTTCCCTAACTCGTTCTGTGAGGAGCAGGATCCGACTGCATTTCCTGCAGATGAAGTTGGCAGGAGTATCGGTGGTCATCCCTACCTCAAACATCCTGCAGGAGGAACATTCCACTGCCTGCGCTGCCATTACTCTACATTTCGTCTCCAAAGCAGAACACTGAGTAGCTCACCTGTGAACTTTAAAGTTAGGTTAGAGGAGGAGGATGGGAGGGAGGCCCTACTGTGTTGGGCCTGGGGACTAGAACACACCCACTCAAATATCAATCACTTACCTTCTCGACCAGCACTGCGCTCCAACCTCACTTCCGCCCAGCTCGTGCCGCTCTCACTTACCTTTCTTACTGCAAATCATACCCTGTCGTTCCAAATGCATGTATATCCGATCTCTCCGAATCTTCTCAAGTAACTTACCTAATAGATTTTAGGTTTACTGGCCTTTAGTTCCCAGGTTTATCTTTGCAGCCTTTCTTGAATAAGGGCTCAGCATTTGCTAACCTCCAGTCGTCAGGACCCCAGTCGTTGGCCAGCGATGATGGAAAAGAGGCAAGCAATGCTCCCGAAATTTCTTCTTATCCTTCTGCAGTGTTCCTGAATATATCTGGTCATTACCAGGAGATTTTGTATAAATACTGCAAAGTCTGAAAAATATGTCTTTTTTTTCAGGTACAAACACCAAAGAAAGGGAAAGTGACTCAATGATGGCAAACGTAACAAATTGGAAAATATATTAATCATAGGAAGTGACATCAGAAGAATTCCAGATATTGTGGAAACCTGACAATTCTCAGAAATTAACGATCCAGAAAAGGAAGGCCATGAAACTGATAAGGAAATCAAAAAGATAACATACATGCTAACAAACAGGAACACAAAAACTGCATAAATCCACGATCTATATTTCAAAGGATACAAAATAATAGCATGGTCAAATGTGGAAATTTGCAATCGGGAGAGGAGAGCTTATTGTGGAGAATAGGGAAATGGCAAAGAAATAACCATGCAGGAAGATGCAGAAAATCGCCCAGCAATAACAAGTGATCATATCAGATTTCTGCAGCTAAAGACATAAAGTTAATTCCTATCAGTAACAAAGTAGTACTAGAACATGTAGCTGGATTGAACATTGCTAGGTCTGACGAAACAGATGTACTTCCCAAACAAAGTCAGAAATAAATCATCAATAGAAGTATTAATTGTACTGTTGATGACTGTGTTTTATTTTCCTGTACATTCTGCAGAGACCGAAAGTCATTGTAGATAAATGGAAGTTAGTAAACGTGAGTCAAGCTTTGTAGATGAATGGAAGGGATCCAAGCAGCTATGAAGGGAAGAAGACATAGTCTGGAGAACTGCATACCAATTGACATCTGTAGGGAAACTGTTGGAATCTATTGCGCAGGATGAGATTTTTGATATGGAGAAATTAACTGCAACAATGGGGAGAATTAGCATGCATTTCTGATAGAGAAATCATACTTGATAAACTTCCGAATGGTTGAAGTTGTTTCTTACAGCATAGATAATGGGGAACCAGTAGAAGTGGCATATATTGGATTTTCGGAAGGGTTTCTATAAGAACTCAAACAGTGAGTTCGTAAATTCAATGAATGTGAAGGGTATTTGGAGAAATATATGGAAGTAGAAAGTTAATGTTTGGTTCGCCTTAATTTAAGGGAGTCAGAACATAAATATAAAGACATGTTGAAACAGTTTCACTGCGTGTTGGTGGGACTGTACCTGGAGTATTGAGTACAGTTTTGATGACGGAGTCTGAGAAAGACTTTGCTGACCACAGAGGAAGTGCAATAGACATTGTCCAAATTAAGCCCTCAGATGGCGAGATGGCCTGATGAGAAAACTCGGCCTGTGTTCTCTAGAGTTTCAAAGAATGAGAGGCGAGTCACAGTGAAATTTAGAAAATTCACAAAACATATGACAATTTGGAAATTAGCAGAGTGCTTGCCTGGCTGTCAAATCCACATTCAAGGCAAATAATGGCAGGATATGGGACAGGCAAATTAAGACTGCAATAAGGAGGAAACTCTTCACTTGGAGTGGACTGACAGGGGTATAGAAACCTACTGGCAGTTAAGATTAGGGGGAATCTCCAGATGTTCTACAAGTGTGTCAAGGGGAACAGAGTAACAAGAGAACAGGTAGGACTCATTAGTGGCTTGCCAAGTTGCATCCAAATCAACTTTAGTGTTAGGAAACATAGGATGGTGGTGGAAGGCTGTTTGTATGACTGGAGGCCAGTGTCCAATGGTGCACCACGGGGATCAGAGATGTGTCCCTTATTATTTGTTATTTGGAGGTGCTGGTGTTGGACTGCGGTGGACAAAGCTAAAAAATCGCATAACACCAGGTTATTGACCAACAGGAGTATTGAGAGGCACGAGCTTTCGAAGCACACAACCACCTGGTGAAGAAACAGCGCTTCGAAAGCTAATGTCCCCGAATAAACCTGTTAGACTATAAGCTGATGTTGTGTGATTTTTAACCTTATTATTTGTGGTATTCATAAATGATGCAGCTGTGTATATGGAACGGGGGGAGGGGGTGATAAGTAAGTTTGTGTTTGATGTAATGATTGGCCAGGTGGTTGGCAGGTGGTTGGCCTGTACACCAGTAACTGAAAGAAATATTGCAGGTGCAGAAAACGGGTAGGCAGATAAATGGTATATTCACCTTCATTTCAGGGGGATTTGAATACAGGAGCAAGAGTCATTTACTGCAGCTGTAATGGCCTTAGTGGGACACCATCTCGAACATTGTGCAGTATTGTGTGCAGGTTTGGCCTCCTTACCTAATAAAGGACAAACCTGACATTGAGGGAGAGCAGCGAAGACTGACCTCTGGGATGACAGGCTTGTTGTGGGAGCAGAGTTTGGGACAAGTGGCCCTGTATTCCATGGGCTTTAGCTGAAAATGTGTTGCTGGAAAAGCGCAGCAGGTCAGGCAGCATCCAGGGAACAGGAGAATCGAAGTTTCGGGCATAAGCTCTTCTTCAGGAGAAGGGCTCATGCCCGAAACATCGATTCTCCTGTTCCCTGGATGCTGCCTGACCTGCTGCGCTTTTCCAGCAACACCTTTTCAGCTCTGATCTCCAGCATCTGCAGACCTCACTCTCTCCTTCCATGGGCTTTCGGAAAATAAGTGGAGATCTCATTGAAACATATAAAACTCTGACAGTATGAGACAGATTGGAAGCAGGGATGATAGTTCCCCAGGCTGGAATGTCTAAAACCAGGGGCCGCAGTATTAGGTTCAGGCAGACCAGTCTGCATTGTGATGAGAATAAATGTCTGCACTTAGAGACTGGTACCCTGGGGATCTCTCTCCCAAGTCAGGCTGTAGAAGCCAAGGCGCTGAATCTAAATACGGATTTCTGGAAATTAAAGGGATAGGGAGAGCGCAAGAGTATGGTGTGAAGATAGCAGATCAGTTATCATCCAGGTTGTTCTCCAATAACACGGTAGCTGTGTTCCTGTGCAACACTGTGTTGTAGAAAATCATGCAATATTAATAATGGGGCCTATGTGGAAAAGAGGGTAAGGGGCACACCCCCGCCCACCCCCCTCCAAATATCAGTAAAAACCAAAAATTAAATTTAGTCTAACACACACACTAGCACATACTAAATAAATCTTTAAATCACATATCATAATGGAACTGTGCTATAAATGTAAAACTTGCACACTCTCCTCACTGACTACAGCAGTGTACCTTTCACCACACTCTTCACCAGAACGCATGCGGAGCTGACTGACCACGTGATGCAGAATTCCAGTTTTTCCTCAAGATTCTATCCCCCATCCCCCATTTGAAATAAAGTTCCTCCTAAATATAGACTACAATTCCCAGTTTCAGGCTCAGTTTCAAGGCTTGCAGAGTAGATTGCATTCCTGTTTTAGCTGAACACATTGATTATGCATTTTGCAGACAGAGGATCCCGAAGCTGGATTTTGCTGTTCAGCTGGTGCCCGGCAAGGAATCGCGTCACAGTGAACGGCAATTCACTTTATAGAAAACGGTACACGAATTCATTGCAGTAAAATCCTATTTAAAAACACGTGTTATCGGAGAAGTGTCTGTATATTGAATGGAGGAGCAAAATTGATGGGAGCAAGGCACTACAGCAGTTCTCATTATATATTTCAGAATGTTTAATTATGATATGAACATTGTATGGGGAAAACTGCATTCAGGAGATGTTTGGCCATGAACTAGCATGGGGAAATCTCAATATGTTGAATAGCCTATTCATTTCCCAATGTTTCTGTGCAGTCTGTTGGAAAGCTCTGTAAATGTTGTCACAAGATCTCAGATGTTAGGAAGGAGGTCACTGCAGGCTCAACAGGACGGTGTTTCCCGTTCCCTTTTCCGATACTGAGGCTGGTGCCGGGACGTCTGTCCAGTTTTATCCTTTAAGATCTAGGAGCAGTTTGATACAATTGAGTGTCTTGCTTGGCCGATTCAGCGACCATTGAAAAACATTATCAAATGTCCATGTGTCTGGAGTCACTTTTAGGACAGACCAGGAAAGCACGTCCTGAAAGTACATTGGTGAAGGAGATTTATATTTACAATCAACATTGGACACAAGATCACTATTACTGACACCATATTTTGCGTCTCGATATTTTATTAATCATTTTTAACTTCCACCAGCTGCCAGAGCATTAGCCTGGTCTGGATTAGTAATCCAGTGGCATTTTCACAACAGCACCATCTCCACATGGGGACCTATCGGAAACCACACTGAGCAGATTATTTCTGTGCTGCTTGGCAGCTCCGCCAAAAGGAACTCCCACCAATTTGATTATCGTGATGGTACCGAGAGGGTGGTAATTGGTCAGATTGTAATTATTCTCCTCTTAGGGGATGGGGCATAGTTAGTAATTTTCCCCATTGCCAGGGAGATGTCAGAGTTGGAGCTGGAATGAAACAGCTTCTCCAGAGACACGGCTTGTTGTGCAGCACAAGTCTTCAGTCGTATTGTAGGAATGGTGTCAGGGCCTATTGCCTTTGTCGTATCTACTGTGTTCAACTGTTCCTTCATGTCACGTGCATCCAATCGAATTGGTTGAAGACTGGCATCTGTGATTCTGTGGGCATCATGATGAGTGTGAGGTAGATCATCCACTCAACACGTCTGGCTATGAATAGTGCAGACACCACACACTTGACTTTTTCACTGACGTACAGAGCTGTCCCGATATTTAGGATGAGGATATTTGTGGAGCCGTCTCCTCCAGTAGATTGTTTAGTAGTCCATCGACATTTATGCTTGGATTTGGCAGGACGACAGAACTTAGATCTGATCTGTCAGTCTTGATAAATTTCCCTCTCTCCACCAGACGTTAGTCCGGTTGTTTCGAATGTAACCATTCAAGTGCGGTAGCTTTAATGTGTTGTCATCATGTTTTGGTGCACATGATTCCAACCCTGGCATGTTCACCCACATTTGTCACTGAACCATGGATCGGCTTGTTGGTAATGGTAGACTGATGGGTTATCCTGGGTAAAAAAGTTACAGATTGTCATTGAATATAATTCTGTTTCTGCTGCTGCTGTGATCTACAGCATGAGATGATAACCCAGTTTAAGCTGCAATATCTACACATCAATTCTACTGACTGTCCCCCAGTTCAAACCGAGACCCATTCACCCATCAGCCCTGTATTCAGTGACTTTACCTGGTTTCTGATGCGGTAATACTTCCGTTTCCATATTGCCATTCTGCTGAATGTCTTTCCTTGATATCACACCTCCAATTTGTTACTTTAACTCAATCCATTTAAGGTATTAATCTAACTCTTTTCCTTTCCGTAAGCTATCTTCTGTGTTTGAAGTGAACGTGTTTCCCTCTGTTTTTCTCCCTGACCATGATTCAGAACTCTGCAGCGTCAGTGATGCTAGCCTTATGTAGTTTCAGAGTCAAGGAACTTGTGCACCATGCATTATCATTCAGTCCCCAGTGTACGGCGCTCCAGGTTGGAGAAGATCTTCGAGCATCTTTGACGTACTTCTATGGAAATTGTTCAAAAATAGAAATTGCTGAAGAAACGGCTGAAGATGTTGCAACATCTTCTTGAGTTAATGCAGAGTTAAATTTTCAGGTCCAGCGACCCTGTACAAAGCTAGCAGTTTCTCCAGCATTTTTTTTGTATTTTTTTATTTCCAGTATCCATAGTTATTTGTTTAATTGAAAATTTGTGCTGCACCTATTCATTTCTGGACAAACTCAGCAGGTCTGTCAGCATCTGCAGAGACAGAGAAACAGAGTTAGCATTTCAAGTCTAGTGTGACACTTCTTCAGAACTGAAAAGTATTGTAAAGTGGGCTTTTTAATCCCTTGCCAGAGGTGGGGGATGGGTGACAGGGAAAAGGGGGTGTGGCAAAGATAAACGGGCTTTTAGCATTGGTGAACGAGAAAATGATGTAAAACGGTTTTAAAGTAAGATGTGAATGGGGGAAAGGGATTCTCTCTACTGAGTAGAAGATACAGAAGTCACAACCACACAAGGTCAGGAGGAAGAATTTTGATTATGTGGCATTATATAGATTTGCCCATAAATATGTTTTCAATTTGGAGATCATCGCCCCCTTTTGACGAAGGAATCCAGGTGCTTGACTTCTTATTGGCACTAGTAAACGTTTAATGTTGTCTTAGTATTGTAACATGGAGAAAAGCAAATCACAGTATGAAATTTGGAGCTGAGTGTTGTTTACCTGTCATGTTAAATATTGCTTCAAATTTGCAGTGCTTTTTTTTATGCTTGTTCTTGAAGTTAGTATTGGAGTTTAGAAGGTTAGGGGTGAAATTAAAGAAGATTCTAAAATCACGAGAGGTATGAATAGGGTGAATAGCCAAGGTCTTTTCTACGGGATGGGGGAGTTCAGCCGTAGAAGGCATAGGTTAAAGATGAAAGAGGGAAAATTTACAAGGGACGCAGTAACAACGTTTTTTACGCAGAGGGTGGTGTGGGTATGAAGTGACCTGCCAGAGGAAGAGTGATAGATGCATGTACAGCTACAACATTTAAAATTCATTTGGATAAACATATGAGTGGGAAACATTTAGAGGCATATTAGCCAATTGAAAGCAGATGGGACTAGCCTAATTTGGAAATCCTGGCCAGCATGAACATTTAGAAAAGCTTCACGCAGAGTCAGTGTGGATTTGTGAAAGGGAATTATATTTTGCACTGTAAAATCATGCAAAGTATTTCTGGAGATGCCTGAGAATGTAACAAGCGGACTTGATAAAGGGGATCTGGTCGACACCAGGCTTTCCAGAGATTTTCCACATGGTATAACAAAATAAAAGTTCTCACACAAGATAGAAGCTCGTAGGATGACGGAGAATGTATTAACATGGGATGATGATTGGTTAGCACATAGAAACCGGACAGTCAGAATTAATGGATCGTCACGATAAAGGTATATCTGCTGGAGTATACAAATATCAGTCAATTGACATCAGTTATTCACAATCTATAATGATAGCCTGATGGCAGGAGCTGAGTGCAATATGCATCCGAGTTTGTGAATGACAATGACAATCAAAAGGCAGGTTGTTATTTCATGGAAAGGACTTCCAGAAATGGAGCAGTACAAAGAGATTGGAGTATTCCTGATTATGAAACATAAAGTCAGCATGCTGATGCAGCAAGTAACTAGGTTGGAACATTAGGTGGCTTCCTGGGATGAACGGGTTGAATTATTGAGAACCTCTAAAATGGTGAGGCGGTTATTCATTGGGGTTTAAATGAATGAGGAGTGATCCTGCTAAAAAACACAAGACACAGAAGGGGCTTGAGGAGGTAAATGTTGAGAAGTTGTTTCCTCTTGTGGTGAAAGGGTTAAAATTGTGTCCCAATACATGTGTGAATCTAACCGGAATGGAGGTGTTGCTTAGTCCCGTGTGAATCTTATTACACACCTCCCCGCATTGGGGTTTAAATGAATGAGGAGTGATACTGCTGAAAAATACAAGACACAGGAGGGGCTTGAGGATGTAAACGTTGAGAAGTTGTTTCATCTCCTGAGGGGAGTCTCGAACTCGAGGACATAGATACCGATTGTGGAACATCGATGTCAATCTGAGATGCAGAGTTATGCCTTTTCTCAGAAGGTAATGAATGTCTGGAATGCCCTAACCCAGGGAGGAATGGAAGGATACAAGGAGTCGGCAAGAAAGTGGAGTTGAGCCCTGAAGTAAATCAGCCATGTTCTTATTAAATGACAGTGCTAGCTTGAGGGGCTGAATGGCCTACTCCTGCTCCTATTTACTATTTCCAGATATTATGCTTTTGGAAAGTAACTGGTTATTTTCATAGAAATCGTGTTGTAGAATGTTGCATTCAGGGCGTGCAGAGGGTTTGCTTGACTTAACCCTGGATGGGGTATGGGGGCTGTATTCACAGCGAATCTGGGACTGTAACATGACACCCTTCTGGAGCAGTAGGTACAGAGAAGGGAAGCCTGCAAAAAGGGATTGAGTGTGGGGTGGGTCACTTCCTGACCCAGCCTGGATTTTCTAAGTACATTTCTTAAACTACACCTAACCATTGGAGTGGTGTTCATCTGCTCCTGTGTAGCAGGTCCGAAGGGCTGAATGGAACATCAGAACACAGGGCTGAGAGACACGAGTAGGCCATTTAGCCCTTTCACACTACTCCAGCAGTAAATAATGTCGTGGATCATCTCATTGTGGTCCCAGCTGCACTTTTCTCTCCAATGCATCATTATCCCTGATTCACCTGTCCATGGAAAATCTGACGAAGCCATCCTTGATATAATATAATATAGACGTATGTAACTAATATAAATAACAGAGGAGAATGGTGAATCTGTGGTTAGCACTGCTGCCTCATATCACCAAGGAGTTGGGTTCAATTCCTAACTTGGGCAACCCTCTATGTGGAATTTGAACATTCTCCCTGTGTCTGTGTGTGCTCCCTCCCAATGGTCCATTTTCGTCTCACAGTCCAAAGATGTGTAGCTTAGAGTGGTTTGTCCATGCCCTCGTGCCCGGAGATGTGTAGGTTAGGTGGGTTAGTAATGGGAAATATAGGGTTACATGGGGGGCAGGTCTGGGCTGGATGTTGTTCAGTGGGTAGGTGTGGATTCAATAGGCAGAATGTCCTGCATCCTCACTGTAGTGGTTGTATGACAATGATAACAAGTTTGGACTATACAAACACACAGTGGGTATCTGAGTGATCCACTCTCCTCAAGGTTTTGTATGTTTCAATAGGATCAGCTCTCATTCCATGTCTAACCTGTTAAAGCCTCCATAATATAAGCCATTCGAATATGTAAAGTGAAACATCTCTCAACTGCTTCCAATGGAATTATAGTCTTTCACAGGTAAGGAGACAAAAAGATCTTGCACACAGATGAGTTAAGTTTTTGTTTTTTCAGTGTTGTGAAGCTCTGTAACACTCTTCCCCGCCGAGCAATGGGGCAGAGATATTCAATATTTTTGAGGCGCAGACAGAAGGTTCACAAATAACAACGAAGTCAAGGATTATTGAGGAATGGACAGGAATGTGCAGTGTGTGGGAAATTCTGTATGAGAAATGCCCTCGAACAGGCGCTGGAAGAAATCCAGTGTAAATGTGCCTGAGTGTCATCTGCTCAGTTACAGAAACCCACGGATTTGAATGACTGAAAGTTCCGGTAACATTGCGCTGAGAGAACCAACAGACCAGCTGCCATGTCATTATATGTTAGAGCACGTTTGAAGAGCTGACTGGCCTCATGATGGATTTGAATTGTCTGTGTATTGAAAAACATGCATCGCTATTCCTTGGGCATTGAAAAGGGAATTATTTGAAAGATTATCTGGAACATTCCAAAATCGGCATGCTCTCGAACATTCTATTGCCATGTTGGGGTATTGCAAAGGCAAGAGAGAGAGAGAGAGAGAAAGATGGGGAAGGTGCGGTATGCCACAGTGAGAATGTTAGAGAATTGGCCTTGTTTGGGGGTACGTGCTATAACAGATATACAGTGAGTGTGAGGGAGTAAAGAGAATATCGTGACCCCTTTCCTGACAGAGCAGGGAAGGTTATTGATGCTTGTCCTGTATTTCTACACATTTCCTCAGACTACATTTACTGCACTGTGCTGGGTGGTGACCTCAGACCATGCATGGCGGTTCTGGTAGTGTGGCCACATCTGAGAAGAGAATGGTATCTTCTGTATTAGCCCATCCACATATCCCGGTCAACAAATCATGGTGTAATTGCCTCTTATCTGTCATGCTCGGGGTAAACTGTCAAGGGCATCTCGGGACTGAGAAAGCTCAAACATGTGCCCATTGGCCTTTTAAAGGTGGCACCAGGGCCAGGGATCATGCTATAACCAGGGATATCCGGGCGATGGTTAGTACCTCCAGCCATGATGGGTTGGAGAATCGAGCTGCTATTGAATGAGAGTGACACCATGGTGTCAGGTGGGTAAGTAATAAGGTGGGTTCGATAAGATAGCACCAGGAATTGTTGTTACACTCAGCCCAATGAGTCATAGACTCTGCTGTTTTACAAAGCTGCAGAACAAACGCTCATCCAAAAATCCATCATCTGAACTCAGACCAATATCCCATTAACCCATCATTCCTGGGAATACTGGCTCATTTTGCAGGATTCTGTCGAAATATCTTCATCTCAGCATTCTAAAAACTGCGATCTTCCATGAAATTGTCTCTCAACCTTCCGTTCTCGTTTGTTGGAGTTTAAACTGATTCCCTCACACATTTGTTTTCACACACACAACAACCCCTTGTCATGGTACAATGGGAATATGGAGTTGTAAATGGATGGGAGCTTCACATCCTGTCTCTTTCAGCATGGGCTGCAAGTTTCCCCACACTGAGCAGGGATCCAACACAGTGTTACTGATCAATGTATTGGGATGGTATCCACAGCTCTACATGCGGGGAGGGTAACTGCTCAGGTTTACAGATCAATTCACTGCTCTTCACTGCACAGCTTCCCATACTGAACAGGTTCTTTGTTCACGTTTATAGAGCAATATATTGGTGTGGGCTGCATTTCACCCCATGCTGGACAGAAAGTTTCGTCCGGGTTTCTGAATCAATGCACCGGGGTGATCTGCATGCTCCCATTGGACAGATAGCTAGTGGACCGGTGAGACCTGCAGAGTGCTCCATCCTGGATAGATTGCTGGATTGTACTGAGCCTGGTCTGTACAGTGCTCCATCCTGGACAGATTGCTGGATTGTACTGAGCCTGGTCTGTACAGTATTCCATCTTAGACAGATTGCTGGATTGTACTGAGCCTGGTCTGTACAGTATTCCATTTTAGACAGATTGCTGGACTGTACTGAGCCTGTTCTGTACAACGCTCCATCCTGGACAGATTGCTGGATTGTACTGAGCCTGGTGCGCATAATATTCCATCCTGGATAGATTGCTGGATTGTACTGAGCCTGGTCTGTACAGTATTCCATCTTAGACAGATTGCTGAGTTATACTTAACCTGGTCTGCACAGTGCTCCATCCTGGACAGATTGCTAGGTTGTACTGAGCCTGGTCTGCACAGTGCACCATGCTGAGCAGATATCTCATCTGGGTTTACACGTGTCTGGGCTGGATCTGTGAGGTGGATTGTGTATGCAATATAATTCCTGACAGAGCTATCAGTCCTCCACCACGGTGCATTCCGCTGTCAAAGCACGTATTTCTGCAAAATGTTATCCATTAAGTAATTTTCCAATTGAAACTTGAAAATCTTTCCTTTTTGCTATGGACCCGAGCAGACCGCCCCTCACAGTACATGACGAAGGTAGTCTCGACCCGAACGTGTTCTTATTTTAAAGGAAAATGTGAGGTGCTGTGTTTCAGATACAATTCGTTTGGTCAAAATATTTGACTTTAAGCAAAACACAATCTATTAAAATACAACAACAACAAGAGGAACTTGGAATAACTTAATTCTACTGGAAAACCTAAAAGAATTATAGGTTATTTAACTACTCCACAGTAACTGCTCCAATATAGTGACATCCCATAAACATACACTTGTCAAAAAGCAAAATCAGGAAACAGATCGTCTCACATGCAGTTCTCCAATCCATGAGGAAAGAACATCAAAAGCCAATTCTGAGAGAAATCTCAGAGAGAGTGTGTAACAGCCAGAAAAGATTTCCACCCTTCCAACCCTGCTGAGACCCCAGCAATAACTGGTGAAAGGTAAAACTAAGAATCCTGGTTCCGTGAGAGTTTGACCAGCACTCCACAGGACCAGGCCACAGCTGCAAGGACCACAAGAATGGACTGTATATACACTGTCTATGCCACTGTAGGAGCCTCTCAAAAATGCTTAACCTCACCTAAGCCGTTAAATGATGGTAAGATAAATGTCAAAGTTAAATATAAGTAAATAAAACAAAAGGATGAAGCAGGCCTGGTGATCAGACACAGACGGCCTTGTGACCCCAACAATTCCCATCCTGCCAAAACACAGTAGGATCATTGAGCTAGTGAATACAAAGCATCTTTACTCTACCTCACCTATAACTTTACAATTGGAGATGTGCTATTAGCCCAATAGTCGGCGATGTCAGCATCCTAACCAGACCAAGTATTGTGGTGACATATGAGGGTTGTAGTGAAAAGGGTTCACTGGAGCTGTTTTTGACTGTGATTGATGTCAGTCTCCATGGATCCTAACTGTGTTATTAGACGTTTTCCCTCTTCTATTAGTAAGGGGTTTCCTTCAACCTGTTAAGCCATAGTATCAGCGGCAGCGTCATCCTCAAGACGATTGTGATCAGCAGCTACAGGAAGAGGGAGAGGAATAGAATCTTAGAACAACAGACTGGAATGTTCCAACAATGGCTCAGAATCTGAGAGCATTAGACTGGAATGTTCCAACAATGGACAGGAGTTTATCTGATGGTCTTTATTATCTTTCCCGGTATTGGCCATGGTTAGAGTTGCGGATACGAGACATATTGATGATTATTCAAGCAGGTTACTATCCTATCCTCGCCATTGTTGCTATTCCTGGTAAGCCTATCTCTGACAATTCGATAAACGATGGTGAAGGTTATTGCTATTTCTGTTATTTATATTTAACAAATACATAATCTGCTATCTTCAGTTTCAGTCACAAACTCCACTTCATTTCCATCAATTTCAGACTCCTCACTCATAGACATCTAAGAAGGAACTAGACTGTTCCGACCCTTGAGTCTTCCATTTGCCCTGAACTGTATAATGTCTCTATATTTTCTCTGCCATCAAACCTGCCTACACCCACCTCGATAATATCCCCAGTCTCCACCTCTGCCTCAATGCTGTTGTTGAGTAAGCCATCATCTGCCCCCTTGTTAACTTCTGATTTTATGGCTCCACTTCTTTTCTGACCACTCTTCCAGTTACAAATATTTTGACCACAAACTTGTTCTTGGCAAACCACCTATTTCATAATAGAGACCTCATATCAGAATAATAATGTCACTGGCCGTGTAATTCAAAGGCACAAGTTATGACTTAAAATGCATCGTTTCAAATCCTTCCACAGCCGATGACAAGTTAAATTCGAATGGCAACAATTGGAATGAAATCTCATTTTACAAACGACAATTAGGATTTCTTTTATTATTTCACTGATAGTCTTTGGTAAAGAAACTAAGCGTGACATAAAAGATTGGCTCCATATTGTCTTGACAAATGGTCCCGCAGTCAACGGCAATTAGTGACGGATAACAAATGCTGCCCTTACCAGTGATGCTGACGTCCTGTGAAATGACAGCATTAAAAGTGAAATAAACCAAGGAACTGTGGATGATGGAGATCCGAAATAAAATTCTCCAGCTTCTGAAAGTGTTGGAGAATCTCAGCAAGTATGACAGCCGATGTCAAGAGAAAAAACAGATAAAGTTTAGAACCTAGTGACCCTATATTACAACTGAAAGCAACTGGGAAATAATATCATTTATATCAGGGATGGTCGGATGAGTGAGGGGGAGGTTAGTTGAGTGGATGTAGAAATGTCCAGCGAGAAAGAGAGAGAAAATGAAAAGCAAACACAGAGACTGCGGATAATGAATCAGAAGGAAAATAAAACGGTAGCTTATTCTAAAATTCCCCCTTTTCCCATATTCCTGAATATCATGTCAATTTAGATGTGTCTCTGTTTACACTGAGTTATATTCCATCTGTCTTTCTCCTCTGAGTGTGATGATCGACTCTGCAGGCAATACTGGTGCTGCCCTTATAGTTGCTCAGATACAAAGAAACGGAATGTTATATTGTCAAATGACTTTTTTGAAGAAGGGAACTGTAACTGTAAGTCTGTGCAGAGATGTAACTCTTTTTTTCTGTTAAGAAAAGAAACATTTTCAACACTGAATGGGTGCACCGTGAGTGTGGGGATTTGACTTCTCCTGTCATTACAGAATAAAGGGAGGTTCTGTGATTGCTTTTCTCGGGTTTGCGGTATCAGCTGCAGCGTCCATTCATGAGACCCAATGGTATGGTGACTCAACTCTGGACGAGATATAAGCACTGCATTTACAGAGTATTCTGGGTCCATGGTAAACAAATGGAGTCGAACTACACAGAAGGGAAGCTCCGTACAAAGGGAGGGGCAGGGCACTGCATGATCCTCTCAGGGATTTCCAAGAACAGTTGTCTAAGCTAGGCCCATTCCAAGTATAAAATGTAAAACCTGAGTCTTTCAAAAATGAGGTGGTCACTAAGCTGTTTCCCCTCCTTCAATATAGCCTGTAAACTCACAGAAAGGACAGGACTGTGCTGACACTCACCTTGAAGTGCACTGGATTGATTCTGGAACTTTACAGGAGGAGTGAGTGACATATCTGGAGTGTAGTCCTCCGATATAACACTAGCTGATGGAAGCCATCTGCCTGCTGTGAGGAATAGATTGGTTCTGTCTCCACGGAGAAACGTGTAGAAACTAACTTCCAGAAATACTAGGGAAGAGGGGCCCTGGTGAAAATTAGGGGATGCACGAAATTAGAATTAATGAAGAGTATGTCTTCGAAAATCTATTCGAATTGAAGCTTGGTATGTTGCTGGTCTGATGAGTTACATCCCAGAGTATTGAGGAGGTGGCAACAGAGCGACTGAAAGAATTCCTGATTATTCTTCAAAGCTGGTTAGATTCTGGAGGGATCCTGCAGACTGGAAAACGGCTATTGTTCCCCTACATATTTAAAACAGGACGGAGAGGGCAAACAGAAAACTAAATAGCTTGATGTCAGCTGTGAGAGAAAGGGACATCGACAATTGACAACCAGTGGGAGTGTAGTTTTTGAATTTTCAGAAAAAAAGTTTGATACGGTTGAATACTGGTGAGTGGGGAATGTTAGGGTCCATGGGTAGGTAGGAATGGAACACACAGAATGGATCAAAAATTGGATAATGGGCGAAAAGAAGAGAGTAGTGTTTTTCTCTGGGTGGAAGGCTTGTGGGGTTTCAGAAGGATCAGTGCTTGGGGAATAGCTGTTCACAAGATATAACATGATTCGGATGGGAACAAATGTAATGATTCTCGTTTAAGTTTATTAAATGGTGAGAGGTTGGGAAGTGCTGTTGTTGAAAAGGACTTGGATGTCCTTGGTTATGAGTCACTAATAGAATCCAGATGGGACAGAAGTAATTAGAACTGAAAATGATAGCTGGTCTTTCATGCAAAATACTTGAAGTACCACAGTAAATATTATCTTACTCAATGGTAGTGTTTTGTTGAAAGAGTATTTGGAGTATTGTGTACAAACTGAGTCTGTTTTATAAATAATGATCTCCACATCACCGAGACAGTGCAAAGGAGTTTCACCATATTGAACCCTGGCATGATGGTGCCATCAGGAGAGAATGAAATAAGTATTTGTTTAATCTGAACCACTGTGAGACAACAAGAAGTTGGAACTTGATGGTTACATACGGGCCCTCACTATGTCCCAAGCAGCTATTGATAAGGTGAGAAATTCCATACTTTCCATAGGATGCTAGATTCCTAATAGTTTACGTGCCTGTGCAGAGACCTCATTTCTATTAACAGAGAGGTACAGGCTCTGAATGAACACTGAACACTGTATTGCACAGTTACTGCGTGACCCTCCACTCCACGTTACATTTTTCACAATCCTGTCAGCAGTCACAATACCTTAATTCTGAAACAGTGAGCTATTCTCCAGCAGCTTCTGAATTTCAGATAGGATGTTGGTCTGCTCTCTCAGCGATGGAAGATGCCTTTTAAACTGGTTTAAAAAATCGTTTCAGTTCCACTGCCAGAAAACCATGCTAGCATAACACGAATGTACTACGAGCAATGAAGCCATGAGGAAGAAACAGTCCATCTGTGCAGCCCCTGCTCCATTTGTTTGTTATGTTGGAGCATCTCTGACACCTTCCTCTTTCTGTGTTAGTGACATGAGAAGCTGAATGATCTCTTCCTGTTCCTTTGTAACTGATTCCAGATGTGAAATGGTCACTATCTGACCCCTGTAAGTGATGTGCGGGCGTGAGCAGACTCCTTGTTTTCCTGTGTAATGGCAGGAGGGACTGAATGGGCTGTCCCTCTTCTTGTCCAGCAGTTTTGATGGACTGAATGAATTTCCCATATTCCTGTGAAGCCAGATTGAGATACTGAGTGAACTCCTCCGTTTACTGTGGAAATGTGCAGTGCTGTTTCATGAATGTTGCCGACAGTTTAACAGCACAGGCTTGAACGTTCTCACAGTCTTGTCGCACATAGACGCAAACTGCATCAGCAGGTCAGGGATGACGAAGCTTTCTGGATATCGTGCAACATACAGTAAATGTTCACACTTCTGATTGATGTGGACTCAATGGGATGAATGGCCTGCTTCCACACAGCAGGGATTCCTTGGTGACAAACTGGGTTTGCCTGGGCTGAGGTAGCTACCCTGAGGATTTTCTGCAGAGATGTTCCACGGCTGAGATGATAAACATGTTCCATTGTGCTGTGAATGACTCCAAACACTGGAGAGTTTGCAATGGATTCTGATGAAGTGCAATTTTACTCAGGCTCCTTGATGTCATCTTCACTCAAATACTGCCTTGATATCAGGGCCAGTCGCTCTGTGGTAGGCCCTTGTATTCTATCGCTCATATTGATATGTCATGGTATAGGAGCAGGCAGTGATTTCTTCAAACAGAGGGTAGTGAATGTCATGAATTCTCTAATCCAGAGAGTCAAGGGAGCTATAGCAGTAAGTGCCCTTCAACTGTTCCTGTCTAGCAAGTTGGAGGGTCTGAATGGAACATCAGAACAGGAGCAGAGTTAGACCGTTAAACACTATTAACCTTCTCCACCAGGCATTAAAATTGTGGCTGATCAGGTTATGGTCTCAGCCCCACTTTCCTGTCTGTATCCCATTATCTGTGACTCACTTCTCTGTCAAATATTTAACTAACTCAGCTTTTGATAAATGTGAACAAAGAGGCACCACATACCACTGGAGAAGAGACTTCCTACTCAAAAGGTCCTTTTAGAATTTCTTCTCATTTCTCTTACAGTGTCATAAAGCACGGAGAATTGTCCACATAACTCAGACATGCCAATCTGATCTAGTCCCATTTGCCAGTATTAGGCCCATATCCCTCTAACACCTTCCTATTAATACGTGTATCCAGATGCCGATTAAATGTTGTAACTGTACCAGCCTCCATCACTTTCTCTGAGAGCTCATTCCATACACACACCACAATCTGCATGAAAATATTGTCCCTTTACTATCTTTCTCCTCTCACCTTTAGCCTTTCTCTAATAGCTTTGATCTCCCCTATCCTGGAAAAAAGACTGAGGCTATTCAGATTATCCATTTACTTCATGGTTTTATAAACCTCTATAATGTCACGTCTCACTCCGATACTCCAGAATAAACAAGCCCCAGTCTGTCTAGCCTCTCGCTGTAACTCATCACTCTATGTCCGGCAATATCCTTGTAAATCGTTTCTGCACCCTCTCAAGTTTAACAGCATCCTAACGGAAGCAGAGCGAACTGAATTAAACACAGTATTCTAAATCTGGACTCATCAACATCCTGTCCAGTCGCAACGTGATCTCACAACTCGCATACTCAATGAACTGATCAATAAAGGCAAGCATATTAAACCCCACCTTCACCACCCTCTCTACCTGAGACGCCACTTTCAAGGATCTGTGAGCCTGCGCACTTTTGTTCAATAACATTCCCCGGGACCTCAACATTAATTGTATATGTCCTGCCCTGTTTTACCTTACAAAAATGCAACACTTCACATTTATCTAAATTTAACTCCATCTGTCACTCCTTGGTCCATTGGCCCATCTGATCAAGGTACCATTGTACTCCGACATAAACCTTGCTGGCCACAGCACCTCCAAATTTAATGTCAATTGTAAATATAATAAACAGCCGAGTATTCACATTCAAATCATTTATATAAATAATAAAAGGCAGTGGATTCAGCACTGCTGCATGTGGCACATCACTGGTCATAGGCCTCCAGTCTGAAAAGCAGTCCTCTACCACCCTCTGTCTCCTACCTTCACTCTAATTTTGTAGTCATTTGGCTAACTTATCTTGGATCTATTTATGACCTACCCTTAGTAACTTGTCTGCCATGCGGAATCCTGTCGAATGCCTTGCTGAAGTCTATATGGACAGCGTCTATCACACTGCCATCACCAATTTTCTTTGTCACCTCTTCGCAAAATGTAATCAACTTTGTTAGAAATGACTTCCCATGTACGAAGCCATGTTGACTATCCTTCATCATTTGCAAATGCATGTAATTCCTGACCCTCTCAATGGTCTACAACAGCATGGCGACCAATGACGTCAGACTCACTGATCGATAGGTCAGGACATTATTCCCCTTCCTCGTCCCACACTTCCGCTGCTCACTGCAAATGTTAATGTAACCGGGTTGGTGATATCACCAACAATATAGGTCTCTGATTGTGTGAGGGTTAGGAACAAGTCAGACAGGATACTTTAATTTCCAAAATTAACAAGGTTATGGCCGAAACAAAGTTACTCAAACTGCGATGGAAAGATGAATGACAAACGTTTAGAATATTGCAAATCTGTGCGTCGATGATTCCCTCTCTAAAAATGCTGACACATGCACAGGTTTGATGACAAACTGAAAAATATCATCTCTGCAGAACGTGAACTTGAAAGAACTTTGCCCAAATATTAATTGAACTCATGATGAAAGGAAACATGAGTGATTGTTCCAAATATCATTCAGCTCATATTGCTATTCTGATCTTACAAGCTACTGGCAATGATATTACTTCCTGGTACAGATGGATTTAGTTGACTCCCCTTTAGTTCAGGTAGTGGGGCGATTCCAGTGAATCCTTGACAGGAATCCTCCATGATTTTCAGCTCACACACATTGCTAGGAAGAGGAACACAGAGAGAGAGGGAGTAACAAGCTGTTCCTTCTCAGGAAGATTACATTTTCTCCCTCTCTGAGCTGAATCACACAATGACGTTATCCGGCCCCAAACTGGACGAAATGAGGTCTATTTGAAGAGTGACTGAACTGTACGACTCTACCGCATTCCCTGTTCCATGTAGGTACATCACTGCTGCTGTTGGACACCCAGTCATTACTTTCTGAACAAATAGCGCTACTAGATTTGAAGATGGGTTTATATGTTCCCGTATACTTTTATAATACAACTTGTAATATCTTCACAATATCTGCATTTCAATAAATGCATCTTATTCTTAAATTAGCTCCCCAGTCTTAATCTCCCATAGAATATAAAATATTCATCAAGTATTCACCAGCTCAAAATCTTATATGGTCAATAAGAACATTTCTCATTCCCAGGCCTAAACTAGAATTGTTCATAACATAATGCCTTCATTGCAGAAATGAGTAAAGAGAAACATATTTGAAACATTTAAAAAGCAATTTTAGTGGAATTACAACCCACACACAGTACATCAGATGCTGTCTGAACATCAGATGTCGTCTGAACTTCGGCCTGTACAGATGCAGGAAAACATCCTTAAGATCAGACACAATACTCTTTATTGAGAAAAAAATCACTTCATTTATTTTTCAAATCACATGCTGCATCTACAGACTATCGTGTTGTGATTTATGTACCAGGACACGCAAAATCCCTTTGTACCGCCGAGTTCTGCATTCTTCCTCCAGTTATATAATTTGCTGTTGTTTCATGCTTCGTTCAAAACACAAACTTCCCATCACTCACATTGTACATTTTCTTTGCTGAAGGCTTGCTCATGACCCTCCCCTGTCTGTATCCCATTGCAGACACTGTGTCTCCACTTGACATCTTATTAAACGACGATCCCGGTGTTTCGGTAAATTGAGCTCCAATCCATTCAGCCCCGTCATCCAAATCATTATTTTAGATTGTAAACCGTTGATAAACTCACACCGATCCCCGTAGAATTTCACTAGTGACAGCTTTCCAAACTGAAAATAAGTAATTATCTCTATTCTCTATTTACTGGTAGCTGACCAGGAATCCCCTGTTCCAGTGTAGCAGACTAGAAATGTTGCATGGCCTCCTGCTATGCTGTATAGCTGCTTGTCCATTTGTTTCTGATCTCAGTGATCCTCCTTCCGGCCATTTGTTGTCAGATAATCAGGTAGGGTTCGTAGTGTAAATGTTCCTGATCCCTGAGAGTTTAAAAGATGAGCAAAGAATATAGACTAACATTTGGGGGGGATTGCTATCCGGTCAAACATGCTGTCTTTCTGATGCAGCAATAGAATAATTCTAGAATATCAGTAATGTGCTCAATTTTGAGCTTTAGACACTGAGGAGGGGGGAGACCTCCGAGAGCCTCAACACAACCAATAATCTTCATCGTTAATTTCATTGTTGGTTGTTGCTGCTGTGTTGAATAATTGTCACAGTTACTACACATTAAAATAAACTATTCTTTTTGAGAGGTGACCTTATAGAGGTTTATAAAATCATGAGGTGCATTGACAGGAAAAATAGGCAAGGTATTTCCCCTTGGGAAAGGGAGTCCAGATCTACAGGGCATAGTTTTAAGGAGAGAGGCGCAAGATATATAAGGGATCTAATGGTCAACTTGTTCACACATTGTATGATGTGTGTGTGGAAAGAGCTGCCAGAGGAAGAGTTGGAGGCTGGTATAATTACACCATTTAAAAGTCATCCAGATCGGTTTATGAAAGGAATGATTCAGAAGGATAAAGCGAAATGATGGTAAATGAAGACATCTCGTTGGCACGGATGAGTTGGACCAAAAGGTCTGTTTCCCTGATGTATATCTCTATTGCACTGTGACTGAATCCTTTATTCCATTCCAGTGTATCTCCTTAGAGGGGAAGAACGGGGTTCCTGCTATGTCATTGCAGTGATACTGACTGGCTGAATGGGGTCTTCCTCCCCTTCCCCTAATAGCCTCAAGGGGTGCAGTGAGAGAACAACATATGAGGTAGGAGCTCCAGCCAGCTGCTCAATTTATAAAGATCATGGCTGGTCTGTTTGCGGCTGAAAACCCTTTTCCTGCCTATTCCCAATAAACAAGGAGAAAGTGAGGACTGCAGATGCTGGAGATCAGAGCTGAAAATGTGTTGCTGGAAAAGCACAGCAGGTCAGGCAGCATCCAAGGAACAGGAGAATCGATGTTTCGGGCATGAG
>NC_057717.1:58539703-58545235 GCF_004010195.1 Chiloscyllium plagiosum | reverse complement strand
AGTACTTTTCGTCATTTACATAACTGATTTGGATGTGCGCATAAGAAGTATAGTTAGTAAGTTTGCAGATAACATCACAATAGGAGATGTAGTGGACAACAAATAATATTATCTCAGATTACAATGGGATCTTCAGCAGTTGGGCCAATGGTCTGAGAAGTGGCAGATGGAATTTAATTTAGATAAATGTGGGGTGATGCATTTTGGGAAAGCAAACCTTGGCAGGATTCTACATTTAATGGTAAGGTCCTCAGGAGTGTTGCTGAACAAAGAGACCTTGGAGTGTTCAAAGCCCCTTGAAAGTGGAGACACAGGTAGATAGGATAGTGAAGAAGGCATTTGGTATGCTTTCCTTTATTGGTCAGAGTATTGAGTACAGGAGTTGGGAGGTCCTGTTGCAGCTGTACAGGACATTGGTTAGGCCACTGTTGGAATATTGCGTGCAATCCTGATTCTTTTCTATCGAAAAGGATGTTTTGAAACTTGAAAGGGTTCAGAAAGGATTTACAAGGATTTTGCCAGGGGTGGAGGATGAAAGCTACAGTGAGAGGTTAAATACGCTAGGGCTGTTTTCCCTGGAGCGTCAGAGGCTGAGGCGTGATCTTATAGAAGTTTACAAAATCATGAGGGGCATGGATAGGATAAATAGATGGGGAAGTCCAAAACAGGAGGGCATAGGTGAAGGAGAAAGATATAAAGAGACCTAAGGGGCAACTTTTTCCATGCAGAAAGTGGTACATGTGTGGAATGAACTGCCAGAGGAAGTGATGGAGGCTGGTACAATTACAACATTTAAAAGGCATTTGGATGGCTATATGAATAGTAGGGGTTTGGAGGATATAAACCAGGTGCTGGCAGGTGGGACTAGATTGTTTTGGGATATCTGTTCTGCACAGATGAGTTGGACCGAAGGGTCTCTTTCCATGCTGTAGATCTCTATGACTCAATGGCCCAGTCTTACAATTCATGTCCCCATCCAGATGCCTTTTAAATGTTGTAATTGTAACAGCCTCTACCGCTTCGTCTGGTTGCTCGTTGCACACACACACCACCCTCAGTGTGAAAATGGTCCCTTTTAGGTCCCTTTTAAATCTTGTCCATCTCAGCTTGTATATGCAAATGTGACTCCAATCAACACGAATGGCTGTGTTTTCTGTCAACCTTGGACCTAAATTCTGAAATTCAATACTGACACCTCTTCCTTCTCCAAAAAATCACAATTCTAAAATCATTGAATCAACTTGTTCAGCCACATTGTGAAACACTTCTGTGGGATTTGAATCTAGACTTTTGAGCTGAGAGGTAGGGACACTACCACCACTTGACATTAGTCCCTAAAGCTGCAACATTATTCACCTCTGTGTTTATTCATCTGCCTGTTTTGAAATACTGTGACACACCTCCGTGACAGACAGAGCTTGAATCCTGACTTTCTGCTCCAGAGTGAGAGACAGTACCACGCAAGTTCATTTATTGGAATATAATCCAGAGCTCCAGCTCAGAGGCATGGGCGTTACCACTGTACAAGACTTAAATCATGCCCAGATTTTGGGTAACATTTTAAATGTCAGCCTTCAGCTTAGTGTGGATTAATTAAAATTTGGTTCACTTTATTAAATTACACAGTTAAAATAATTACATTTTTTAACAGCTGAAAGGTACTCACCTCAAATGTACGATATTGAGGTTATGTGCTCTTCCTTCGTGAAAAGCTATGAGAGTCTTTAATTGTTTGGCTATGGTTTCCAAGTAAAATGACTATTATCTGACATCTGCAATATGAGGGAAAGACATCCTGCAGACACAGTCTGCACTATAAATGATCTGGAACAGATACTTATCACTGAACACCAGAGATGAAGAAAGCTTATACTTTCTGGATCAAAAGCACTAATCGCTCTTTCCCGCCTATAATGTGTGACTGCCCTCTTCTTAAATCCACGAAATAATTTAAGGCAGCGGATTACTTTCCAGCCTTTCTTCCCCAGTACTATCACGCACTGGGCTGAGGAGTGGCAGATGGAGTTTAACTTCGATAAATACAATGTATCATAATTTGATAAAACAAACAAGTAGAGAACATACACAATTAAATGTCAGGCCATTGGTAGTGTTGTAGAACAGAGGGGTTCTGGTATATTTCTTTGAAGTTTGCATCATGTGTAGGCAGGGTGGTTATGAAGGCGTTTGGGTTGCTGGCCTTCGTTGCTCAGACCTTTGAGTACAGGAGCTGGAACATTATCTTCAGGTTGTGCAGGACAGTTGTGAGGTCTCTCCTGGAGTACTCTGTGCAGTTCAGGTCACCCAGACACATTGAGGATATTATTGCACTGGAGACGTTTCAGAAAAGATTTACCAGGTTTTGCTGGGAATGGAGTGTTTAAGTAATAAGTACAGGCTCGATGGACTGGGACCTTCCCCACTGCAGCGGAGAAGGTTGAGACTTTCTAAACATTATAAAGGTTTATAAAACAATGAGGGGTATAGATAATGTTAAATGGCAGGTGCCTGTTCCTTATGGTAGTGGATTTCAAGACTGAGGGTAATTTTAAGATGACAGGAGCAAGTTTTACAGAAAGCATAGTCTCATAGAACTGTCCAGTATGGAAACAGACCCTTCTATCCAACTCGTCCCAACTGACCAGATGTCCTACATTAATGTAGTTCTATTTGCCAGTATTTGGCCCATATACCCCTAAACACTTCCTATTCATGTGCCCATCCAGATGCCCTTTAAATGTTGCAATTGTCCCTGTCTCCACAACATCCTCTGGCAGCTCATTACATATAAAGCACCCTCTCTTTGAAAGCTTTGCCCCTTAGATCCCTTGTAAGCCTTTCCTCTCTGACCTTCAACCTCTGCCCTCTAGCTTTGGAGAGGGCGACCCTGGTGAAAAGACCTTGGCTGTTGACACTATCCATTCCACTTATGACTTTATAAACCTCTAAGATCATCGCTCAACCGCTGATGCTACAGAGAAAATAGCTGAAAATGTGTTTCTGGAAAAGCGCAGCAGGCCAGGCAGCATCCAGGGAACAGGAGACTCGACGTTTCGGGCATAAGCCCTTCCTCAGGAAGAAGGGCTTATGCCCGAAACGTCGATTCTCCTGTTCCCTGGATGCTGCCTGGCCTGCTGCGCTTTTCCAGAAACACATTTTCAGCTCTGATCTCCAGCATCTGCAGACCTCACTTTCTCCTACAGAGAAAATAACCCTGGCATATTCAGCGTCTCCATAAATCTAAAAACATCCAACTCTGGCAATATCTTCGTAAATCTTTTCTGAATTCTTTCAGGCTTCACACATCCTTCCTTGAAGAGTGACACCGTAATTGCATGATGTATTCTATAGTGGCCTAACCAATGTCCTGTACAGCCACAATACGACCTTCCAACTCCTACATTCAACGCACTGACCAACAACGACAAGCATACCAAACGCCTTCTTCACTATCCTGTATGCCTGCGACTGCACTTTCAAAGTACTATGAACCTGCACTCTAAGGTCTCTTTGTTTAGCAACACTCCCCATGGGCTTAACATTAAACGAATAAGCCAAGCCTTGACTTTCCTTTCAAAAATGCAGCACTTCACATTTATCTAAATTGAACTCCATCTGCCACTCCTCATCCCGTTGGTCCATCTGATCAAGATCCAGTTATACTCTGAGGTAATCATTTTCTCTGTCCACTGCACCTTCAATTTTGGTGTCAAATATGAACTTACTAACCATACCTCCTGTGTTCACATTCAAAGCATTTATGTAAATGATGTACGCAGTGGACCCAGCATCAAACTTTGTGGCATACCACTGGTCAGGGGCCTCCAGTCTGAAAAACAACCCTCTACCACCACCATCTGTGTTCTATCTTTGAGCTAGTTCTGTATCTAAATGGCTAGTTATCCTTATGTTCCATGAGATCTCACCTTGCTAACCAGTCTCCCATGGGGAAACTTGTCGAACGCCTTACTGAAGTTCAAATAGATCACGTCCACTGCTCTGCCATCATCAATCGTTTTTGTTACTTCTTCAAGAAAAAGATAATCAAGTTCGTGAGACATGATCTCCCACGCACAAAACCGTGTTGACTTTCCCTTATCAATCCTTGCCTTTCCAAATACATGTAAATCCTGTCGTTAGGATTCTCCCCAACAACTTGCCCACCGCCGAGGCCAGGCTCACTGGTCTATTGTTCCCTGGCTTTTCCTTGCCAGTTTGTATAGTAATGGCACCACGTTAGTCATCTCACATCTTCCAGCACCTCATCTGTGGCTATTGATGATAAGAACATCTCATCAAGATTTCCAGCAATCACTTCCCGAGCATCCCACAGAGTACTTGTGTCTACCTGATCAGGATCTATGATGTGCATTTTTATTACACATCATTTGGTTCATGTATGGAATGAACGCCCTCAGAAGTGCTAGATGTGGGTAAAGTTGCAACGTTTAAAATACATTTTATTTAGTACAAGAACAAGAGAAGGTTTAGAAAAATATGGTCCAAACGCAGAAACGTGGAGCTAGTTTAGTTTGAGATTATCGTTAGCATTGAGTGCATGGGCCAATTGGTCTTTTTCAAACCCCATGTATAACTCTGTAGATGCCTGTGTGTTTGCACGTCCAAGTATGTATCAGCATATTTCTGTCGATTTCTGTCTGTCTATATGTATATCTGTGTGTATCTATCTCTCTGTGTGTTCTGCATAAGTGTGTGTATGATTGTTTGCATCTTTATCTCTACATCTGTGTTTTGTTTTGGGGTGATTAGTTGGATGGGGTTCCATACCGCCCTTCCTCCCCCTCACTCTCCCTCTGTCTCTCCCTCTGTTGCTGAAAGAGATACAATGCCACGCTCTGCTGGTGTGTTTTAGGACTTTTCAATCCTTTCTTACATGTAAGATTATTTGTAAGGGTAAGTCACTAAACATTTCATTTTACAGGATGTGTGTGTGTGTGTCAATGTGTATGTGTCAATGTGTCTGTGCCTGTGTGTTTATATGTATGTGTGTGGAACTGTGTGTATGTATGTGCGTCTGTGTGTGTGCATGTCTTTGTGTGTCATTGTTCTGTGTGTGTCCGTGTACATCTGCGTGAGTGCGTGCGTGTGCATGTGTGTGGGGAATGTGGATGTCTGTGTATGAGGAGATTGTGGCTATCTGTCTGTGTGTGCCTGTGTGTTGGTTTGTATGTGTGTGTTTTCTGTGTGGTGTATGCCAGTACGTATGTGCCTTTGTCTGTGTCCCAGAGTGTGTGTGCGTGTGTGTGTGTGAGTCCCAGAATGTGTGTGTGTGTGCGAGTCCCAGAGTCTGTGAAAATCACAGTGACCCAGTATGAGTGTGTAAGTCCCAGTGTGTGTGTGAGAGAGTCCCAGAGTGTGTGTGTGAGAGAGTCCCTGTGTGTGTGTGTGAGAGAGAGAGTCCCAGAGTGTGTGAGAGTCAGTGTCCCAGAGTGTGTGTTGTGGGAGTCCCAGAGTGTGTGCATATGTGAGTCACATTGTGTGTGTAAGTCCCAGAGTGTGTGTGTGTGTGTG
>NC_057717.1:58537846-58538996 GCF_004010195.1 Chiloscyllium plagiosum | reverse complement strand
TGTGTGTTGATGGTGTTGTGAGCTGCTTCCCTCCCTCTGTCCATCCCAAACTGAATCCCTGATGATTTTCACTGTCCACTCCCACCTGTACAGTGGTGTGGGGAGTCCAGCTGGGACTGACAGCAGCATAAAGCTCAGCAGGTCTGCCAGCATCTGCAGACAGAAGTGAAAGGATAAGTCCTAAGAGCTTGTGTCAGGGGGATATTACATCACTTTAAACACATAGAGACTGACAGAATCGCTCCACGCTGATACACACAGATAGACACATACTAATACAGAGACATAGAGACACTCAGTAATATACAGAAGCTAATACAGACATGGAGCGTCTGTCAGCATTTCTCTTGCTCCACTGTAACCTTGTCAATATTTCACTTACTCTGTCTGGTGTGTGTCAAAATTTAAGACTGGCAGTGACGGTCGTCAGGGAACGTGTAAGTATTGCACTTGCTCACAATAGTGAGTGAGTCAGTATTTCTGTGTGGTGTGTGACTGTAGGACAATTTCAATATTTGCAGATACCAAACCTGGAAGAGTTATAATGTGTGCGGAGGACAGTGTGGAACTCCAACAGGACAGTGACACGTTGGTGTAGTTTACAGGTTTATGGCAGATCAGGATCAATGCAGAACAGTGTGAGGTGATGCACCTTGGTAGGAATAACTCTGAAAGTCAATATAAAACATTCTGGACCATTTTAAAGTGGGGTAGGAGCAGATTATATATATCTGACCACCGATTATTGAAGATGTCAGGACAAGTGGGAAGAGCTGTACCTCTCACAGATTAGTTTCAGTATCTGAGCCGTTTACAAGAGGAGCCTACCCTCCTACACACAGAGTCTGTGGGGATTCCATTTGTACCAGCTCAACACAGAAAGGAGATGGTATCAGGGCCATGCCTTCAAAGTTATGCCCAGAAGAAACGGAACTGCCAGTGGGTTTAAAGTGAGAATTGCCGTTCACTGAACATTGCTCCTCACTGGGTTTGCGGGACGTGGACCTCCCCGTCACCTCTCACTCACCTCCCCCCTCACCTCTCCCTCACCTCCCCTCACTTCCCCCTCACCTAACACCTCGCCTCCTCCCTCACCTCCCCCTCACCACCCCCTTACCTCCCCCTCACCTCCCCTGCCCTTCCCCCTCAG
>NC_057717.1:58513223-58537034 GCF_004010195.1 Chiloscyllium plagiosum | reverse complement strand
CACTTCCATCCGAGACCTAGAATGATCCCCCCACATCCTTAGGTGTTTTACATGCACTTCCACACACGTTGCCTACAGTATCCGCTGCTCCTGATGTCTCCTCTACACTGGGGAGACAGGAAACCAATATATGGAACACTTCAGAGAACATCTCCGGAACACCTGCACCAATCAACCCCACCAACCCTTGGCTGAACACTTTAACACCCCCTCCCACTCTGCCATGGACATGCAGGTGCTGGGCCTCCTCCACCACCAAACCTTAACTACCTGACGCCTGGAGGAGGAAAGACTCATCTTTTAACTTGGGAACCTGCAACCATATGGGATAAATGTGTATTTCAACAGTTTTCTCATTTCCCATCCCTCCAACTTTTCCCAGTTCTAACCTTCCAAATCAGCATCGCCCCATGACCTGTCCTACCTGTTCATATCGTCTTCACTTTTTGCCACTATTACTGTTCATGTTGAGACTCAGAATCCAGATATTCACTCTGCAGACCACTACTAACTGCATCAGGGAACATGTTCAATTACTGTCTCCCGCCTTGATTCGAGCAGTGTTACTCATGGGTCTCTATGTTGACCTACTCAGTTTCATATGTGAATCATTGTCTCTCTGTGTTTGTTATTTAAATATTTGGAGAGTGGAGGTTATTGTCCTCGATTATGTTTACAGACTCCATTTCCACCCTGGGCCTCCATCCCATCCCTGAACAATATTTTTTTAATTCATTTCTGGGTTTTGGGCATCGCTGGCTGGCCAGCATTAATAGCCCATTCCTAGTTGCCCTTGAGAAGATGGCAGTGAGCTGCCTTCTTGAATCGCTGCAATCCACCTTGCTGTGGGTTGATCCATAATCCCGTTAGGGAGGGAATTCCAGGATTGTGACCCAACGACTGTGAAGGAACACCAGTATATTTCCAAGTCAGGATGCTGATTGGCTTGGAGGGGAACTTGCAGGTGGTGTTTGACACAGACGACTCACAACTTTGGTGATCCCTTTGGCCATGAGCTGATTCCTGACACCATACTCTGACCATTATCAAATTTTACTACTCACTGCTCCAGAATGTACTTCACTGGCTTAACTTATCTGCTGTTTGAGCCTTGAGCTGTGAAATAGACTTAATGATGACAACAATCTGCTGCTGACACTCTCGGGTTGAAACCGGCAGAAATAAATCTGATTCGTACTCAGATCAGAAGCCCATCCATCTGACATTTCTGTGCACGCTGATCTATATCACTATTGTGTCTAGCAATGCATTTATTTTAATATTCTTAAACACTATACCTCATCTGCCCATGAAACTTCCCCCAGTCTCTCTGTGTCGATTATCCAAATCCCTGCCAGTTGGTCATATTTAACCCGGTTTCCTTCAAGTGCATTTTCTCCCAAGCATTGATTTTCACATTCAACCACCCAAATGCACGCACCCACCTCACTCACGCACTCACTCACTCACTCACACACTCACACTCACTCACTCACTCACACACTCATTCACTCACTCACACACTCACTCACTCACGCATTCACTCACTCACTCACACACACTCACGCACTCACTCACTCTCACTCACTCACTCACTCACACTCACTCACTCACTCACTCTCACACACATATACGCATACACCTTATACTGGTCCAATGGAGATAGAAATCTTCCCCTGCTGTGTGTATTTGTTAGGTGTATCGTTCCCATGTGAAAGTAAAGTTTAGCAATGCTCCTCTAGCTGGGCAGATAATCCGGTTTACTGAGAAATACACTACTTTGGCCTGCACAGCTCTCCATGTTGGTCTTCTTGCAGTTTATGTTGTTTGAAGTGTTCTGTGAAACCGATTCAGAATTTGATGAAACATTCCATTTCAGCTGATCGGAAAATACCTTTATTCAATGTTCTCATTCTTGTAATCTTGCTCTTCAATGTGTCAATCCTCCAGTTAGTCCCACTACCGATCTTTTCCTTCATATTTCCACAACATGTTCTCAGGTAATTAACTGTCTGTTTCTCTCTTTAATGTGAATCTCTCTGTCCCTCTGTATCTTTCCCTGTCCTTGATTTTTGGCTCCCTAGTGTATCGAGTGCTGGCATTGTGAAGTTCAGAAACAGTGAAATGGTGTGTCCCGGGCTGTTGTTCACTTCCCAGAGTGTTCCAGCGGATGCTCCATGGATGGAGTGGGAGGGTGTTGTATGTGTCGGGCTGTTGTTCACTTCCCAATGTGTCCCATTGCTGCTCCATGTTGGAAATGGAGGTGTGCATCGGTCTGTTGTTCACTTCCCGGTGTGCCCCATGTGCTGCTCCATGTTGGAAGGGCGGGGTGTGTGTCGGGCTGTTGTTCACTTCACGGTGTGTGCCATTGCTGTTCCATGGACGGGGTAGTGGTGTGTATCGGGCTGTTGTACACTTTTCGGTGTGTCCCATATGGTGCTCCATGTTGGAAATGAGGGACTGTATAGGTCTGTTGTTCACTTCTTGGTATATCCTATTTGGTGCTCCATGTTGGATAGGGGTTTCAGAAACTTTGACTCACATCTTTGAAAGATGGTCTGTGCCTGTCCACTAAACATCTGACTTCTGTGACTGTCCCTCTGAGTCGATCGTGTGACCAGTAACACGGGGAAGCCCCTTGAGTAATATTGTAAAGGACCAGGTATCTAACATCTCTGACAATGCTGTCACTTTAAAAAAAAAGTTTTTTTGCTCCTTTTCTTTAAAGAGAGATCTTAAAGGCCGAACTGCCGACTACAAGCGACTCAAGTAAATAATTTAGGATGTTCTTAGATTTTGTTTTTAAATAGTGATAGCAATGGCCAGCTCTCAAAGACCAGACCTTGCACTTTTTCTGAGCTGTAACAGTCACCAGGTGCTTGGGGTCAGAGAAGAGATGGACGCCTCAGTAAATGATCCTTTGCTGCTATTCTCTCTGAAATCTGTCTTGATGCTGTTTCCTCCTGAATTGGAGAACTGCATGCAAGACTGTAGGGCCTTGGATGTGTCTTTTTGCCAAGAGATGACTTTATGAGATGTTAATTCGTTGTAACAGTTCATTAGTAGGAGGTACTTTATCTATTATTCTGTTAAGGTTTCCGGTAGTTAAGTTATTCGAAACTCCTCTTCTTTTTATGCATTTTTATTTGAGAGGTTAAATGAATTGCGTTTTGCTTAAAATGAGTGGTTTGACCAGCTGCATCACATCTGGAACACCCATTTCACATCTACCTTTACTATAAGACAAGGTTGGCGTCCAGGCTACCATACTAAAGTATTTTAAGGCCGTCTGGTCTGGTCCATAGCAAACTGGGGACTCTTGCCCTGTTCGAAATCGACAATTCCAAATTGGGTTCAGAATTATATTCCCTACAGTGTGGAAACATGTCATTTGGCCCATCAAGTCCACATCAATGCTGCGAAGAGTAAGCCACCCAGACCCATTCCCTCCCCTATTACTCCATATTTAGCCCTAACAATTGCAACTAATCTGCACCTTCATGAAAAGTACGGGCAATTTAGCATGGCCAATTCACCTAATTTGCACATCTTTGCTCTGTGGTAGGAAAACGGAGCACCCAGAAGAAACCCACACGGGGACCGGGAGAATGTGCTCAGGGAGATTGTTGGGCTCAAAGGCGGCGTTTGGATAATAGTTAGTGTCTTTTGTTCCGGGTGTTGAATTCGGTTGGGTTGAACAGTGCTTTGTGTAGTAATGGTTCTTTCTGTCTGTAAGAGTTCTCTGGGTGTGGAAGAAATGAAGTTGGAGATTTTACAAAAGGTGAGCAAGGTAAAGCTGTTAGAATTGGCAGAGAAGCTGGAGTTGAGTTCGTTTTTGTCTGTGAGAAACGCAGAGATAATTACAGCTAGAGCTTGGCAATAAAACTTTGGTGAAAACACCATCAGAACCTTTGGAAATGGCTGGAATTCATTTGCAAATGAGGCAGCTTGAACACAAAAAGGAATTAAGACAGTTTGGAATGCGATTAAAAGTAGAATTAAAAGAAAAGGAGAGGAAGAAGAAAGACAGAAAAAGACAGAAAAAATGTCAATAGCGAGAGAGTTTTAACGTCAAAAGTTAGCAATTTGAGAGGAAAGTCGACTTAGCAGGGTAGCGATGAAGGGAGACGGTAGGCTGAATGAGGAGGATATGGGGTCATAGTTTTAAGCTGTTTGGTGGAAAGTATAGAGGGGATGTCAGAGGCGGGTTCTTTACACAGAGAGGTGGGAGAGCATGGAATGCATTGCCAGCAGCAGTTGTGAAAGCAAGGTCATTGAGAATATTTAAGAGAATGCTGGACATGCATATGGTCACAGAAATTTGAGGGTTCGTTCATTAGATTTACCTTACATGAGGATCAATGGTCGGCACAACATCGTGGGCTGAAGGGCCTGGTCTGTGCTGGACTGTTCTATGTTCCATGTTCTATGATAGTGAGAATGAACAACTCTACGGTAGCCAAACGCCTGATGGGGATCTGCTTAAATATATGCAGGCATTGTCTACATTTGATGAGAAGGATGGGGAAGCGTTTTTAATTTCCTTTGAGAAAGTCGTTAAACGAATGCGGTGGCCAGTGAACATGTGGATTTAGCTGATCCAAACAAAGCTGGTAGGTGTAAGGAGTGAGGTATTAGCATACGTATCGGAGTAGGCATCTGGAGAGTATGAGGAGGTGAAGAAAGCTATCTGAAGTGCATACGAGCTTGTGCCAGAAGCCGACAGACAGCGTTTTAGGAATCTAAAAGAAGCGTCCCTGGTTAAATGTACATTGAGTTTGAAACAATCAAACAAAGTAATTTTGAAAGGTGGGGAAGGGTATTAAAGCAGAGCAAGCCTATGGCACTCTTAGAGAGATCCTTACATTGAAGGAATTCGAAAATTCATTTCCTGCAGTCGTGAGAACTCGTGTGTGAGATCAGAGACTTAAAATCGCAAGATTAGAAGCTGAAATGGCTTATGATGATCAGTTGGTCCAAAAATCAAAGTTTGGTTTCTGTGAGGGATTGAGAAAAATGCGTGAGATCTTCTTAAAACATATACCTGTGAGAGTAGGGCTTATTGGCATAGGCCAGGAGTAGCAGGTAAAGGGTTTACAGCATTAAGAGGTACAGAAGCATTTAAATCTTTTAAGTTGAGACATGAGGAAACATGTCACTGAGAAGGACAATGAGAGAGATGAGATTTGCTCTATTATGAAATGTGTGGTTGGTGTGTCCGGTGAAACCATAAACAGAAATATTTCACAATGGGAAGGAGGCCTTGAACTTGGTGTTGGCGTTACAATTCCAGCATTTAAATTGCAAATAACGTGCCTCAGACAAATTTACATACGATCATAACGCCTCAGCGTTTTTTGGAGAAATTGTGGGAGAGAACTTCTAGTCTGTTCAGACAGACGTTATTATTGTGGCCATTCAATTTGGATGAAGAAAGACGGAGGCGTTCTGTGGCAGGAGTAAACTGACTGAAATAGAATGGAATTGTGAATGTTTGCATACTTAGTGTCAATGCAATACATATATGTGTATTGCAGTCTACTAAAACAGTAAGAATAACGGGTTTAAAATGAGGCTATTGTATATGGATGGTTCATTTTTTTCAAAG
The DNA here is from genome assembly GCF_004010195.1 of Chiloscyllium plagiosum. Taxonomy (NCBI): domain Eukaryota; kingdom Metazoa; phylum Chordata; class Chondrichthyes; order Orectolobiformes; family Hemiscylliidae; genus Chiloscyllium; species Chiloscyllium plagiosum. The sequence goes on along the minus strand of NC_057717.1, from coordinate 58,531,426 downwards.
GGGAGTTGTGACGATACTGTCACTTCAGAATGGTTATTTTTTCTTGAAGTGTTTTTTGAAGAGAGGTCTGAAAGGCAGAGGTACCGAACTGCCTACTGACAACGGCTGAAGTAAATAACTGAGGAGGCCTTTAGCTTTTATTAAAACGGTGGGAACAATGAAAGGACAGTGACCAGCACTCCCAGGCCAGGACTTCTCAGTTTGTTTTTAGCTGCAGCATTCAGAAGCTGCTCGGGGTCCCTGAAAGGTTGGAAATTTCGATACATGATCCCCAGCTGCTATTCTCTCTGAAATCTCTCTTGAAGCGGCTACCTCCTGTATTGGAGAACTGCATGTAAGATTCTGTGTTTGAAATTACCTTTTTGCCAAGGGGTATGTTTATGGGATGTTCTTATATTAGCACTGTTAATGAGTAGAAGGCACTGTATCCATTATTTGCACAAGTGTTCCAATAGAGAAGCTATCCCAACTTGTTCTTCTCTTTGATTGTGTTTTGACTAGAGCGATTGAATGGATTACATTTTGCTTAACTTTGAGTGATTTGACCAGTCACAACACATGTGGAACATCCAATTCACGTCTACGTTTAAAGTAAGGAAGCGTGAGGGTCTGGGCTGCCTTCTTAAACATTTGTAGCCGAGGGGCTGCTGACTGACTCCTGTTATTGAAAAGTTAGTGGTGTTGTTGGGATAGTTTGCTGGAGGTTGTGCTGGGAGCTGCCGTAGACATTCAGGGAGACCTGAAGATTTGTTGACCCAACTCTGGTCAGAGCATTGGAACTGTGATTACAGCATCTGAGTCTGTAACATTAACACCAAATGGAGCAGAGGCTGCAGAGAGGGGAAGCTCTGAAACCACGGAATGAGGGTATGTGGGGAAAAGAATCTGTCGTATCTGTCTGTGTCTTGGCCTGGACAAGCACACACTCTCACTCTCTTCCTTATACACACCGATGCACACTCTCCCTATCTGCCCCACGCACAAATTCACACTCTCCCTCTATCACATGCACACATACGTATTCCGCTGTTTCACAAGCATGCATACACACACCCTCTCTCTCTCCCTTCCACACTCACTCGTACTCTTCCCTCACTCTCTCTCGCACACATACTGTCTCTCTCTCTCCACTTCACACAAACACACACGCCCTCTCTCTCTTTTACATGCACAAACACACATACGTACACACATACGCACACAATCACAGATGCATGTGTATGGATATAAATATGTGCGGTTCATTTACACTTGCTCATTTGTATTTGCATATATAATCTATGCTGTTCCAAATACATACAATTTGTAGACAATTGTTCAATGTGGTATTTATCACCTTCTTCTTTGCAAATGAACCCAGTCTGACTCCAGGTGAAGACACATACAGACTCCAAACAAGACCTCATGCCTAAAATTCACCGGAGGGGTCGACTGGAGGGCTCACCTCCTTTCCATCGATAATACCTGAAGGTATCTCCAGGCAGCGACATGAAAGAAACACAGAGACGTACATATTAACCAAGCAAAACCTACCCCTCCATTTTAATTGATTAAAGATTTATGAGCCACCTTAGGTGTGTTCAACTCATGTGCATGAGTTGTACACACTTTGATCTTTTCCTTATAAATCCTGTCTCTAAGGTTTTCCTCTCTCCCTAACACCTGGTGAAGAAGCAGCTTACAGAAAGCTAGTATTTTCAAATAAACCTGTTGGACTATAATCTGGTGTCGTGTGGATGTTGACCTTGTCCAACCCAGTCCAAAACCAGCATCTTCATATCATGGCTTTTATTAGTTAGCCAATCCTCTCTCCTATCAATTTTTTGTTCTAACACAATATGCTCTTGTCTTGCCTATTAATGTTTTGTGAGGCATGTTTTGCAATTGCTTGTGGAAGTCTCGATATAATACATCTATAGGATCCCCTTTATCCATCTTGCTTGTCACATTATTTAAATGTTAGTCAAATCATTCAAACATGATTTATCCTTAGTAATACTATGTTAACTCTCATGGATCGTAGCTTGACATTGAAAATATTCCGTTCTTAATTCCTTCATACCAGATTCTAACAATTTGCCTTCAATCCCAATAATCTGCCAAGTACTTTCCATTCCCTAGTGAAGTTGGTTATTCTAAATTCTTCCCTTTCTATAAACCGCACATTCTCTTTCAATTCCTGTGAAACAGGCACAAAGCTGTAAAAGATCTGTTCCAACTGCTGCGTAAGATGAGTGAGTGGCTGATTGGATTCATTCTGTTCAATGTTTGATCAGGGATCGTCAGCACGAAATCATCAGAGGGAAGTCATACCGAACGAATTTTATTGATTTTTTTTCGAAGAGGTCATTTATATGTTTTTTTTTCAGCCAGGCCTTTGACAAAGCCGCACGGGGGGAAACTGAAAAAGAAAGTATAATCTCATGGTATCAAGGGTAACTTGGTAAGTGGCATTCAAATTGTCTTAATGGCAGGTGACAGAGGGTATTAGGAGAAGGCTGTATGTGTGTCTGGAGACTAGTGTCCCCTGGTGTACCACAGGGATTAATACTGTGTCCCTGATTATTTTGGTATTCATAAATGATATAAATGTGAATGTGGAGGTGGGTGGGGGTGTGTAATAAATAAGTATATGTTTGAAACAAAGATTGGACGGGTAGTCGTCAGTTAGGAGGAAGGTCTTATGTTACAGGAAGATATGGATGGAATGGTCAGACGTGCAGATCGATGGCAGATGGAATGCAACCCTAATAAATATGGGGTGATATACTTTGGAAGAAGGAACTATAAAGGGGAGGACTCAGTGAATGGCAGCACACTGGGAAGGTCAGACGGTGCTTCTCCACACAACCCTGAATGTGACTGGACAGGGTAATAAGTCAGTTAAGAAGTCACATGCGACTGTTGGCATAGCTTTTATTCAACGAAACATCGATCGTAAGAGTTATACAGAAGTTTGGTTCGGCCAAGATGGAATACAGTGTGTAGTTCTGGGATTATAGGAAGGATGTGATTGCACTGCAGCAGAGATTCACCGGGGTGTTCCCTGGGATGAAGCATATCAGCAATGGAGAGAGGCTGAAGAAGCTCGGGTTCTTTACTTTGGAGCCGAGAAGGCTGAGGGGACGTGATTCAGAAGGATAAGATTAAAAGGGACATGGAAAGGAAGGATTGACAGCAGCTGTCCCTTTTATTCAAAGGACCAAGAACAAGCAGCAGACTTTTAAACTGATGGGTTTGAGGTTCAAAGAGGATTTGAGGATTGTTTTTCACCCAGAGGGTGTTGGGGTCAGGAATGCACTTCTTGAGAAGGTAGTTCTGATGGGTAATCTCACAACCATTGAACAGTAATTGGACCAACACTTGAAGTGTCATAACATTTATGGCTATGGATCACATGTAAGAAGGTAAGACTAATATAGATCATGCTGTTTTTTTATGGAACAGGGTCTACGCTTCTGTGATTGTTTCACTGTGGCAGAAGAAGCAGTTAGGAAGATAAATGGTGTGTTGACTTTCATTTTAGGACGATTTGTGAACAGGGGTATGGGTGTGTTACTGCAGCTGTACAGGACTTTGGTTTATCATCAGGTTTAAGTACACATGATTCTGACTCTGGCCTGTTCACCCTCACTCGTCACTGAACAATAGATTAGCTTGATGGTAATGATGGATTATCCTGGGGAGAAATTACAGATTACGATTGAATACAATTCTGCTGCTGCTACTGTGATCTTCAGCACCATATGAATGCCCCATTTGAGTTGCAATATCTGCAATTCAATTCTACTGACTGTTCCACAGTTCACACCGAGACCCATTCACCCATCAGCCCTGTACTAAGTGACCTACTCTGGTTTGTGATGTAGGAACACTTCCATTTCAATTTTCTCATTCCACTGAGGGTCTCTCCTTGATGTCATGGCCTCCAATTTATTACCTTCCTTAATCCCTTTATGATATTCATTTGATTGTTTTCCATTCCCATAATACAATCATCTGCGTTTGATGTGACAGCCTTATTTAGTTGCAGTGCCAATGAACGTGTGCACCCAGTGCTATTGTCCACTTTCTGGTGTTCAGCGCTCCATGTAGGTCAGGGCGTTCAAGCAGCTTAGACACACGTCTGTGGGAACTTGTTCAAAAACAGAAATTGCTGAAGAAACTAAGCGGTTCTGGCAGCATCTTGTGGAGTGAATGTAAAGTTGATTTTTCAGGTCCAGTCACCCTTCTACAAAGCTCGCAGCTTCTCCAGTAATATTTGCATTTTTATTTCCAGTATCCGTAGTTATTTGTTTAATTGAAATTTTGTTCTGTGCCTAATCATTTCTGGAGAAACTCAACAGGTGTGACAGCATCTGCAGAGACAGAGAAACAGAGTTAGCGTTACAAGTCTAATGTGACAATCCTTCAGAACTGAAAAGGATTGGAAACTGGGTTTTTAAATCCGTTGTCAGAGGTGAGGGTGTGGGTGACGGGGAAAAGAGAGCATGGCAAAAGATAAACGGGTTTTTGTTAGTGGTGAACGAGAAGATGATGTGAAATAGCTTTAAATTAAGATGCGAATCGGGGAAAGGGGTTCTCTCTATCGAGTGCAAGATAAAGAAGACAGAAACACACAAGGTCATAGGAAGGCCACAAGGGAGAATGCATGAAAAATGGAGAACAGCCATATTGGGGTCAGGCTGTGAAGTTATGGAATTGAATATTAGCCCCTACAGGCTGTAACGTACCAAAGTGGAAACTGAGGTGCTACTCGAGCTTGGGTTTTGTTTCATCGAGACATTGCAGCAGCCCAGAACTGAAATGTCAGCATGAGAGAAAGGTAGGTTATTGAAATGGGAAGCGATGAGAAGGTCAGGATTATTCAGAGTGGGCATGTTCCTCCATGCATTCTCTTTTTGGTCTCCCCAATGTAAAGGAGACTGCATTGGGAGCAGCAATGACAGGAGACTGGATATAAAGAGCACAAGTGAAATGCTGCTTCACCTGGAAGGTGTGACTGGAGCCTTAGACAATGAGGAGGGAAGAGGTGAATGGGCAAGTGTTGCAGTTGCATTTGAAGGTGCCATAGTGGAGGGGGGAAGTGCTCGGGGTGATGGAGGGTGTCACAGAGGGAAAGGTCCCTGTGAAATGCTGACAGTGGATAGGAGGCGAAGGTGTGCTTGATGGTGATGCCCTGCTGAAGGGTGGTGGAAGTGGTGGAAGATGATTCTGTGAATGTGGGTTTAGTGCAGTAGGAAGTGTGGACAAGGAGGAATCTATCATTGTTCTGGGAAGGAGTGGACGGAGTGAGAGTGGCACTGCAGGAGATGGGACGGTGACAGCTGAAGGCCCTGTCCACCGGAGTTTGGGGATTTCTGGTTTGACGGAAAAGGAGGTCACGTCAGAGGCTGCCCACTGGAATGTGGCATCATCAACCAGAAACAACAGAGACGGAGAAACTGGGAGAATGGAGTCAGCCTCCGCCGATCATGTGCTCAGCTATATGCAGAAGTCCCCCCTGAATGATTGAAAAGAAGCAGATATCTCAATGGAGGATTTCTGCCTCACTTCTGATCTGACGTGGGATGTGAAAATAGACCTTGTTCAAGGTCAGTGAGTATAAATGGGCAGACATTCAAGCAGATATTCCATAATGCTCAGCAATTTTTTTTCTATTGAAGTAGAAGGACTCAATAATAAGGTGAACCACCCATGGTTGACAAAAGCTGTCAAGGTTACTATTGATGAGCGTTAGTGTAGGGCCAGATTTAGGATGTTTATTCCAGGGACCATGAGCAGATGCTGGGCATGCATTTCAGCTGTGCTTCCTGAATTACCCCCAGAAATCCTTGCCATTGCTGCTCCACCCTTTCTCTGCATGTCTCCTCTTCCTGCTGCCAGGTTATCCCTCTCCAATTACAGAGCACATTCTCTCATATTATGATCCCTACCCACTTCACCTGAAGCTCTTTGTTCAAGCCGAGCTTCCCTGCACTAGCATCAAGCTGCGTTTTGTGCTACCACTTTGCCTATGGTCTCAGTGTGGCACGGCTTCTCCATTCATGCTGTCTTACAGCTCACACTCACATCTCGTTCCGGAAAGTTTTCTTCTTGGAGTAAACCTTATTGAAAACACCTATCCCCCTTTGCACTGAATTCACACTGTGATCCAAATTTCCAAAAATATACTTAGCCTTCATCTCACTCTGCTAAAGGTAACTGCACGCTGACTGTGTATTATAATAATTCCTTTTCTTACATAGATCCGGCCAGAAATATGTTTTCACTGTAGAGATCGTTTTAGACAAAAGAATTCAGGTACTTGATGTCTTATTGGCACTAGTCAGAGTTTCACACTGCATTAGTATTATAACATGGAGAAAAACAAATCACAGTACGAAGTCTGGGCTGAATGTTGTTTACCTGTCATTTTGAATACTGTATCAAATTAGTCGTGCTTATTTTAAAATGCTTGTTCTTGAAGCTAGTATCAGATGGAGTGTAGGAGGTTGAGGGGTGACATTCTAGATATTTATAATATCATGGGAGGCATGGATAGGGTGACTAGCCAAGGTCTTTTCGACAGTAGAGTAGAGTCCAAATATAGAGGACGTAGCTTTAAGGTTAAATGGAAAAAAAATAAAAGGGACGAAGGGGCAATGTTTTCACACAGCGTGGTGTGTGTATGGAATGAGCAACCAGAGGAACAGTGGTAGATGCAAGGACAGCTACAACATTTCAAAGACATTTGGACAAACATATGAATGGGAAACGTTCAGAAGCATATGGGCCAAATGCAAGCAGATGGAATTAGTTTAGTTTGGAAAACCTGGTCAGCATGGACATGTTGGAGCAAAGGGTCTGTTTGTATGCGATATGACTGTATGAATCGAGAAAGCGAGGAAAAATGAAGAAAAGACATGTTGTAAGCAAATTGGCAAGTAATATCAACACAAGCAGCACGAGCTTTTCCGTGTATACAAAGAAAGTTCAAGATGAATGCATGACCTTTGTTAGAAATGAAGTCAGGAAAGTATATTGAGGACGTTTGAAGGGTGTGCCTAGAGGGAGCAGATAGATAATTTACACCAGAATGTTACATCATTCCTCACAGGAGAAGGCACTGTAAGTATTTCAATGATGTAATCAAAATGGTACTTGGAGGGAAGTTCTTGAAATGACTCTAAAAGAAGGAACAAGGTTTTTTTAATAAACAAGTAAGAGTAAGCGTAGGCAGTTCAGCAGTAATTCATAGTTGCTTTCAAAAGCAGCGATTGCAGAATGAATGAAGGTACTGAGTGAAATATTCCATAACTCTCTGGATTTCAGGAGTGTTCCAGCGAAACTGGAGACCCTCTAATGTGGCGCCTGTCTTCAAGAAAGCAGCGATACTGAAAGCAGGAACTATTTAGCCTCACCATTATTGCTGAGAATATGCAAACGTCTGTTATAAAGGAAGGCATTGCATGGCATTTAGAAAAGCTTCACACAGAATCAGCATGGTTTTGTGAAAGGCGATCTATATTTTGCCTGCAAAATCATGCAAAGCTTTTCTGGAGATCCCTGAGAATGGAACAAGCGGGCGTGATAAAGGGGGACTGGCAGACACGAGGCTTTCCACAGATTTTCCACAAGGTTTAACAAAATAAAAATTGTTACATAAGACAAAAGCTCATAGTATGACAGATGCTATATTAACAGGGATAACAGTTGGTTAACACATAGAAACCAGAGAGTCAGGGTTAATGGATCTCCCTGGTAAAATGTATCTGCTGGAGTATCACAAATATCAGTCCATTGGCAAGATTTATTTACAATCTATACTGATAGCCTGATGGCAGGAGCTGAGTGCAATATACATCCGAGGTTGAGGATGACACTGAGAACCCATAGGAAGGCTGTTAATTAATGGAGAGGACACCCAAAAAGGAACAGTGCAAAGGGATGGGATTGTTCTTGTGTCTGAAACATAACGTCAGCATGCTATGTAGCAAGTAAGTACGTTGGTTCATTAGGCGGGTTCCTGAAATGATAGTGTTGAATTATTGAGTACATCTAAAATGGTGAGGCAATTATTCATTCTGGTTGAACTGAATGAGGATGACATTAATGAAACGTATAAGATACAGAGGGGACTTGGCAAGGCAGCTTTTGAGAATGTTGATCCATTTCAGAGCAGAGTCCCGAACACAGGAACGTAAATACAGAATAAAGAATATCGATTTCAAACTGGAATGCAAAGGAATGTCTTCATTCAGAAGGTAGTGAATGTCTGGAATTCTCTAACCCAGAGAGTGTGGCGATTGGGTCACTGAATGTATTTACAGACGGGGTGGAAAGGGTTTTGAAATATCAACGAGTGAGGGATACTAGGGGGTAACAGGAAATTGAAGTTGAGCCCTGAAGTAGATCAGCCGTGCTCTGATTAAATGACAGTGCAGGCTTGAGGGGCTGAATATCCTGCTCCTGTTCCTATTTCTTACGTTCTTTTGGAAAGTAACTGGTTATTGTCCTGAAAATGGTGTTGTACGATGCTGCATTCAGGGAGAGAAGAGGATGTGTTTGAGTTAACATTGGATGCGGGTAGATGGCTGTATTCACACCGAATCCGGGTCTGTAACATGACCCACATCTGGAGCAGACGTTACAGAGAGGAGAAGCCTGGAGAGAGGCATTGGGGGGATGAGGTCACTTCCTGACCCAGCCTGGATTTTCCAAGTATTTTTCTGAAACTGCACCTAACCATCGGAGTGGTCTCGATCTGCCCCTGTGTAGCAGGTCCGAAGGGCTGAATGGAACATCAGAACATAGGGCTGAGGGACACGAGTGGGACATTCGGCCCTTTGACACTACTGCACTTGTAAATAAGGTTATGACTCATCTCATTGTGTTCCCAGCTACACTTTTCTCTCCATGCACTATTGTCCCTGATTCACCTTTCTATGGAAAATCAGACGAAGCCAGCCTTGATATAATATAAAGATTCAGCCATCCCAATCTTATGGAAAAGAGAATTCCCACTTGAATGCAATCCCACTTGGTGAATTTCTCCTCACTCCGGTTCTGAATGGGGTTGGACACGTCACTGTTTTTATTTTCTCATCCCACTCCTTCACTGTTCACAACAAATCTTAAATGTAACCAGGTTGGTGATATGGCCGATGATAAAGTTCTCAGACTGGGTCAGGTTCAGTGCTAGGAACAAGTCAGGCAGATTTTTTTGGTCAGCCACAAGTAACTAATTGAGCTAACGGAGCAGCATGGTGGATCTGTTGTCAGCACTTCTACCTCACGTCACCAAGGACTTGGGTTCAATTTCAACCTCAGGTGACACTCTATGTGGAGTTTGAATATTCTCCATGTATCTATGTGGGTTTCCTGGCAATGTTCCAGTTTCCTGCCACAGTCCAAAGATGTGCAGCTTATTATGGATTGGCCATGCTAGATTGCCCATAGTTCCCAGGAATGTGTCAGTTAGGTGGGTTAGTCATGGGAAATGCAGGGTTACATGAATAGGGTAGGGGGACATGTCTGGGTGGGACACTGGTCGGTGGGTCAGTGCGGATTTGATCGACAGAATGTACTGCTTCCATACGGTCGAGATTCTATAACAATGACAACAGGTTTGGGCCATAAAAATACCCAGTGGGTATTTACATGATCCACTCTCCTCAAAGTCTTGTATGTTTCAATAAGAGTAACCTGTTAAATTCTCCATAATATAAGGCGTTCTACTTTGGAATACATCAAGTGAAACATCTCTGAACCGCTTCTAAAGTAATTATATCCATTCTCGGGTAAGTAGACAAAAAGTAACCTCATGCCCCAGATGATCTTTATGTTTGTTTTCTCCGTGTGGTGAGTCTTTGGAACTCTCTTCCCCACAGAGCTATGGAGGCAGAGATATTGAATGTTTGGAGGCGCAGACAAAAGGTTCATAAGTAACAATATAGTCAACGATGATCTGGGAATGGGCAGGAATGTGCAGCATGGGGAAACGCTGACAGTGGTACAAAATGACACTGCTCCAGAACGTCCGGCAAAACGAAATGATAATCTAGAAATTTTTAAAAAAGCTAACAGTGATAGAATAGCATTCGAAAGGACCATGGGGCTGCTCTGCCATTAGAGTGAGACCACTCGTGGTGGTTTATCCTGAGGGTCACCAGACCTCGGGTGATGGGTTGAGGGTGAGAGAGCTTCCCCTTCATGGTAACCTCTGTCAGTGTGGGGGAATTGAACCTGCGCTGTTGGCCTCCCTCTGCATCACAAACCAGCCGTTCAGCCAACTGAGTGGGAGACTGTGTAACTGTCACAAACAGAAACAGTCACAGACAAATGGCAAGAGAAATCTTCATAACAAGGATAAAAGTACAATTCAGATAATGATCAAGATAACGACTGAGGATAAAAATGTTCTCTGCCAAAAATTGTATTTTATAATGAGACAAGTGATTAGCAGCTGCCTTTGGCTGAATACAATAAGGTGAGACAAGTTAAAAAACCAGAATTACTAATTGTGATTGGATATCGATAACCATAAAATAAGCGCATGTTTTTGATTGGTCTGGGTAAAGCATACTTACCATTGCATAAAAGTATAAAGCTGATGCAATATATTGTTAGGAGACTGTGTTCCCATGGAAAAATGCCCTCGAACAGGGGCTTGAAGAAAACCGGGGTAAAAGTGCCCAAGTGTCGTCTGCTCAGTGACAGGAAGCTGGGGGGTAAATGACAGAAAGATACTGCAACATGGAGCTGAGAAAACCATCAGACCAGCCCTGATCTTATTAAATGCCAGAATGTGTTTGAAGGACTGAATGGCCTCGTGGTGGATTTGAATTGTAAGTGATTTGAAAACTGTATACCTTTACTCCTTCCCCTTCTGTGTTACATGCTGAGGCATTGACATTTTCCTGAATGTGGGAATTATTTGGAACACGAGCTGGAACATTCCAAAATCAGCATTCGTCAGAGTATTCTATGAGCATGTGGGGATATTGCAAAGGCGAGAGAGTGTGTGTGTGAGAGAGAGAGAGAGAAAGAGGGAAAGTTTTGCATGCACTAGTAAGAGTGGTGGAGCATTAGCCTTGATCAGGGGTACGTGCTATAACAGATATACAGTGAGTGTGAGGGAGCAGAGAGAATACGGTGACTCTTATCCTGACAGAGCGGGGACGATTATTGATGTTTGTCCTGTATTGCTGGGCATTTCTTAAGACCCCAAAAACTGCACTGAGCTGAGTGGTGAGGTCAGACCATGCTCGGTGTGGATGGTGGTGTGGCTCCCTCTGGGAAGAGAATGGTCCCGCTCTGTACTAGTCCATCCACCAGGACTTCCGTGCCCCTGTCGACAAACCTTGGTGTAATTGCCCATTATCTGCCATGCTCGGGGTAAACTGTGCAGGGAAGCTCCAAACAGAGAAAGCTCAATCGAGTGCTCAGTGGCCTTTTAAAGATGGCACTAGCGCCAGGGATCACGGAATTTCCAGAGGTACCCGGGCGATGGTGAGTACCTCCAGCCATGACGGGTGGAAGAATTAGGCTGGCATTGAATGAGAGGGATATCACAGGATGGCTGGGAAGTTAATGAGGTGAGTTCAATATGATAGCATCAGAAAAATTGCTCAGCCTCGTGCAGACGGCACCTCTGTCACACTCAATAAAAATCACACAAAGATAAATTATTGTTAGATTCAACCCAATGAGTCAGACTCTGCTGACCCCACTCCCAGTTACAGAGCTGCGGAACAAATGCTCATCGAAAACACTCCATCATCTGAACGCACATCCCATATCCCATTCATCCACCAATCCTGAGAATATTGGCTCATGTTGCAGGGTACTGTCGAAGTATCTTCCTATCAACATACTGAAACCTGTGAACTTCCGTGAAATATTCTCTCAATCTCCCTCTCTCTCTTTCCCAAAATTCTTTTGTTTGTTGTTATTTAAACTGATTTCCCCGCCATCTCTCTCTGGCAGTGATTTTCACACCCACAGCACCGCTTATCATGGTATAATGGAGATATGGAGCTGTAAATGGCTGGCAGCTGCACATCCTGTCACTTCCAGCATGGGCTGCAAGTTTCCCCACGCTGGGCAGGGTTCTAACACAGTGTTACTGAACAATGCACTGGGGTACAATACACAGATCTCCATGCTGGGAGGGTAATTGCTCCAGGTTTACAGATCAATTCACTGCTATTCACTGTACAGCCACCAATACTGAACGATGTCGAATTTGTAAAGCAAGACACTAGCGTAGGCTGCATATCACCCCAGGCTGGACAGACCGTTTCATCTAGGTTATGAATGAATGCACCGGTATGGTTTGTGCTGGTACCCATGTTGGATAGATAGCTAGTGGTCTGGTGAGACCTGCGCAGTATTCCATCCTGGATAGATTGTTGGGGTGTACTGAACCTAGTCTGCACAATATTCCATTTTGGACAAATTGCTGGGTTGTACTGAGCCTGCTCTGCACAGTGCTCCATCCTGAAAAGATTGCTGGGTTGTGCTGAGTCAGGTCTGCACAGTCCTCCATCCTGGACAGGTTGTTGGGTTGTCCTGGGCTTGGTCTGCACGGTGCTCCACGCTAAGCAGATATCTCACCTGGGCTTATACGTGTCTAGGCTGCAGCTGTGAGGAGGATTGAGTATCCTGGATAATTCCTGATAGAGCTATCACTCCCCCAGCTTGGCGCATTCCGCTGTCAAACCCCGTATTTCTGCAATATGTTGTCCATTAAGTAATTATCCAATTAAAACCTGAATATCTGTCCTTCTTGCGATGCACACGAGCAGACGTACCTGAACATATATGATGAAGTTGTCTTGACGCGAACATTTTCTTATTTTAAAGGTAAATGTGAGGTGCTCTGTTTCAGATGCAATTCGATTGGTCAAAACATTCGACATTACGCAAAATACAATATATTCAAACACAGTAGACAAAATGCAACAAAAACAAGAGTAACTTGGAATAACTTCATTCTATTGGAAAACATAACAGAATAATAGATTACTTAACTACTACACAGTAACTGCTCCAATATGGTAACATCCTTGAAACACACACTTTTCACAAAACAAATTCAGGAAACAGATTGTTTCACATGCAATTCTCCAATCCAGGAGGAAAGATCATCAAAAGACAATTCTGAGAGACATCTCAGAGAGAGAGTGTGGCAGCCGGGAGATATTTCCTGAAGTCCAATCCAGCAATAACTAACGAAAGGTAAAACTAAGATTCCTGGTTATGGGAAAGCTTGACCATCACTCCACAGGACCAGGCCGCGGCTGCAAGGACCACAAGGAATGGACTGTATCTACACAGTCTATGGCACTGTAGGTGTCTCTCAAAAATGCCTAATCCCACCTAAGCCGTCAAATGATGGCAAGATATATGTCAAAGTTAAACATAAATAAATAAATCAAAGGATGCAGCAGGCCTGGTGATCAGACACAGATGGCATAAGGAGTCCAGAAATTCCTACCCTGCCAAAACACTGTAGAATCATCGAGCTTGTGAAGAGAAAGCATCATCTCACTCCTTCACCTCTCACTTTACAATTGGAGATGTATCACCAGCCCAATAGTCAGCCATGTCAACATCCCACCCAGAACAAGTATTTTTGTGACATATAAGGGATGCATATAAGGAAATGGGTTAACTGGAGCTGTTTTTTCAGAGACTATGATTGATGTCAGTCTCCATGGTCCCTAACTGTGTCACTGGAGGGTTTCCCTCTTTCATAGTTAAGTGGCCTCTTTGAACCGTAGTATTAGGGACAGCGTTATCCAAAACACAATAGGGATCAGCAGCTCCAGAGAGAGGGAGAGGAAGTGAATCAGAACAATAGACTGCAATGTTCCGGCAATGGATCTGAATCTGAGAATATTAGATTGGAATGTTACAACAATGAACAGGAGTTTATCTTTGGGTCTTTACTGGCTCTCTCAGAATTGGTCATGGTTAGAGTTGCGGATCGAAACTGTACTGAGAAGTATTCAAGCTGGTTACTACCCCATCCTCGCTATTACTAGTGTTTCTGGTAAGTCTATCCATGTCAAATCTATAAACTATGGTGAAGATCATTGCTAATTCTGTTATTTATATTTCGCAAAGATGTACAGTATTTTATTCAGGTTCAGTCACAAACTCCATTTCCTTTAAATTAATTTCCGTCTCTTCACTCATTAACATCTAAGAAGGAACAAAAGTGTTCACAACCTCAATCTGACTTCTGCCCTGAACTGTTTTATGTCCCTGTATTCTCTGTGTCATCGAACCTGCCCACACCCACTTCGATAATATCCCCAGTCTCCACTCTGCCTGAGTGCTCTTGCTGAATTAAACATCATCTACACCTTTTTTAACTTCAGAACCTATGGCTCCCATTGTATTCTGACCTCTCTACCAGTGACAAATATTTTGACCACAAACTTGTTGCCGTCACTATGGTTATTCACAACAGGCACTCTGTGTCAGATTCATAATGTCACTGCACTTGTAATTGAGAGCAAAGGTGATGACTCTAAAGGCATTGTTTGAAATCCTACCACAGCTGATGAGTGAACTTAAAGTCGAATGACAAAAATTGGCATAAAATTTCACTGATGGAAACCATAAACATTCAGGATTTATTTTAATATTTCACTGATAGCCTTTGGTAAACAAACTTATCATTAATGCCCGGTCTGGACTAAGGATGACTTCAGACCCACAACAAAATAGTTGGCTCTATGTTGTCTTGACAATTGGCCTCACAGTCAAGGGCAATTAGGATGGACAACACATGCTGCCCTTGCCTGTGATGCTGACATACCATGAAACAACAACATTAAAGGTGAAATAAACCAAGGAACTGTGGATAATGGAGATCTGAAATAAAATTCTCCAGTGTCCAGAGAGAGAGAGAGAGAGAGAGAGAGAGAAGAAACAAACAAAAGGATTGCTGATAATGGACTGGAAGGAAAATAGGATAACAAGTTAGTCTAACATTCCTGCCTTTCCCATATTCCCGAATATCACGTCCATTTAGGTATGTCCCTGATTAAAGTGAGTTATGTTCCCTCTATCTCTCTTCTCTGAGTGTGATGATCTATTCCATTGGCAATACTGGTGCTGCCCTTATAGTTGCTGAGATACAGAAAAAGGTAATGTTACAGTGTCAAATGCTTCTTTGGAGAGAGGAACTGTTACTGCGTGACTTTACAGAGATGCAACGGCTTTCTCAGCCAGGAAGAGAAACTGAGGAGAGGGAGGCATTTTCAACACTGAATGGGTGCACCATGTGCGTGGGGCATTGACTTGCTGCTGTCATTAGAATATCAGTGGAGTTTCTGTGGATGGTGTTCTCAGGTTTGTTTTGTCAGCTGCTGAGTTCATTCAGGGAGACCCGAGGGTTTGGTGACAGCACTCTGGACACTGCATTTACAGAGTGTCTGAGTCCATGGTAAACAAATGGAGCGAAGACTACACAGAAGGGAAGCTCTGAAAACAAGGAGGAGCAAAGCACTGCACTTTCTTTCCTGGGATTTCCAGGAACATTTGTCTAACCGGACACATTCAGGTGTAAAGTGTGAAACCAGTTTCAAAAATGAGGTGCTCACTGAGCTGTGTCCCTCCTTCAGTATAATCTGCAGCCTCACACCAGGGACAGGAATGTGCTGACTCTCACCATGAATTTAACTGTTTTAATTCTAGAACTTTCCAGGCAGGAGTGGGTAATGCATCCACCATCTCCGAAGTGTCATCCTCCGATGTATCACAAGCTGACAGAAGCCACCTGCCTGCTGAGAGGAACGCATTGGTTCCATCTCCACAGGGGAAGGCACAGAAACTAACTTCCAGAAATATTAGAGAGAAGGGGGACTGGTAAAAATGAGGAAATGTAGGAAATTAGACTTAATGAAGGGTATCCTTTTGGAAATCTAATTGAACTGTAGTTTCATAAGTTGCTGCATCTGATGAGCTACATCTCAGAGCGTTGAGGAAATGAAAACAGAGCTAGTGAAAGAATTATTGATTATTTTTTAAAGCTGGCTAAGCTTCTGTAAAGGATCCTGCAGATTGGAAATCAGCTATTGTAAACGTAAATATTTAAAACAGGACAGAGAGGGAAACCAGAAAACTAAATAGCTTGATGTTAGCTGTGAGAAAAAAAACATTGGAGCCTTTTATAAGGAACGTGACAACTAGATACTTGGAAAATAATGATATCATTTGGTAGAGTCGGCCTATATTCAGGAAAGGGAAATGATCGTTGATAAACCTTTTTGTAGAGATTGTGCATTGTGACATCAACAATTGAGAACCAATAGGAGTAGAGTATTTGAGTAATTAGAAGACGTTTGACCTGATTGAATACAGGTGAGTGGCGAATGTGAGAATCCATGGGTGTGTAGGGGTGGAATAGGGGTCATGCAAAATGATTGAAGCACCAGAGTTAGAACATCTTTCCCATTGATCGTGTTTTGTTGAGAGCATTTGTTTGGTCTGCTTTATAGATAATGATCTCTTTGTCACCCAGACAGCGCAAAGGGGTTTTACCAGACGAAACCCTAGCATGATGGGACCATGAAGAGTGGGTGCGGTGACTATGTTTTTAATCTGTAGGGCTCTGCGAAAATAAGAAGCTGAAACTTGATGATTATGGACGGACATTCATTATGTCCCTAACAGCTGAATAGTGCGAAAATTCCATGCTTTTCATTGGATCATTGATTCCCGATAGTTTACATGCATCTGCAGAGCGCCATGTCGATTGACAGAGAGCTACTAGCTCTGAATGAATTCGGGACACTTGAATGCACAGTTAGTGTTTGACACTGCATGGAATGTCACTTTGTGCACCATCCTGTCAGCAGCTACTATAACTTTATTTTGAAAGAGTTAGTCATTCCCCACCAGCTTCTGACCTTCATGGAGACCATGGGTCTGCCTTCTTAGAGATTGAAGACAATTATTTGGAGAATACTTTAAAATGGTTGGCTTCATTTCGAATGCCAGAAAACTATGTTAAAGTAACACTTTTGCACTATGAGTAATTAAATCATGTGGATCAATTTGGAGCAGTCTATATGTGCAGCCCATGCTCTATTTGTTTGCAACGTTAGAACATCTCTGACCCTTTCCTGTTCTGTGTGTTAGTGGCTTAAGAAGCTGAATGACCTCTTCCTGTTCCTTTTTAATGACTCCGGGAATGAAATGGTCTCTTTCTGATCCTATGTAAGTGGGTGTGGGAGTGAGCAGATTCCTTCTCTTCCTGTTTTATAGGCAGGAGGAACTGAATGGACTATCCCTCTTTTTGCCCAGTAGTTTTGATGGGCTGAATGGCTTCCCCATATTGTTGTGAAACCAGATTGAAGTGCTGAATGTGCTCCTCGTTTTACTGTGGAAATATACAGTGCTGTAAGATGAATGATACCCAGATTTTAACAGCACAATCTTGAATGTTGTCCAGGCCTGGTTGCACATGGACACAGACTGCTTCAAGAGCTGAAGAGGGACAAATTGTTCTAAACATTATGTAAACTTCAGTGAATATCTCCACATCTGCTCAGTTTTGACTCAATGGGCTGAAAGGCCTCTTTCCAAACTGCAGGGATTCCCCGCTGACAAATAGAAGATGCCTGGGCTGAGGGAGCTACCTTGTGGATCTCCTGCAGAGATGCCCCATGGGTGAGATGATTGATGCCCACCGATGGTAATCATCTTCCCTTGTGCCGTGAATGACTCCAAACAGTTGAGAGGTCACATTCGATTCTCATTAAGTGTGATTTTGCTCAGGCTCCTTGATCTCACCCTCAGTCAAGTACTGCCTTGAGTTCAGGACCAGTCTCTCTGCCTGTGCCAATGTGTTCACTCTTTTGTAAATATCAATAGGTCATGATGTAGAAGCAGAGAATGTTTTCTTCAAACAGAGGGTAGTGAATGTCAGGAATTCTCTAACACCGAAAGTTAGGGGAGCGAGATCACTGAAAGGGACCAGTGGTGTTCCGCAGGGATCGGCTCTGGGACCCCTACTCTGTTATTTCTATAAATGACTTGGATGGGGGTGTTGAATAGTGGGTTAGCAAGTTTGCCAATGACACAAAGGTTGTTGGAGTGGTACAGAATGTGGAGGGCTTTTGTAGGTTGCAACGGGACATTGACAGAATGCAGAGCTGGGCTGAGGAGTGGCAGATGGAGTTCAAACTGGAAAAGTGTGA
>NC_057717.1:58497723-58512723 GCF_004010195.1 Chiloscyllium plagiosum | reverse complement strand
CTATCTGCCCCACGCACAAATTCACGCTCTCCCTCTATCACACGCACACATACATATTCCACTGTGTCACGCGCATGCATACACACACCCTCTCTCTCCCTTCCACACTCACTCATGCTCTTCCCTCACTCTCTCTAGCACACATACTGACTCTCTCTCTCTCCCCTTCACACAAACGCACACGCCCTCTCTCTCTTTCACACGCACAAACACACACATGTACACACATACGCACACAAACGCATACGCATGTGTATGCATATAAGTTTGTGTGTTTCTTGCTCATTTGTATTTGCATATATAATCTATGCTGTTCCAAATACATACAATTTGTAGACAATTGTTCAATGTGGTATTTATCACCTTCTTCTTTGCACATGAACCCAGTCTGACTCCAGGTGAAGACACATACAGACTCCAAACATGGCCTCATGCCTAAAATAATGTTTTATGAGGCATGCTTTGCAATTGCATGTCGAAGTCCAGGTATAATACATCTATAGGATCCCCTTTATCCATCTTGCTTGTCACATTATTTAAATGTTAGCCAAATCATTCAAACATGAGTTATCATTCGTAATACTATGTTAACGCTCATGGATCGTGGCTTGACATTGAAAATATTCCGTTCTTAATTCCTTCATACCAGATTCTAATAATTTGCCTTCAATCCCAATACTCTGCCCAGTAATTTCCATACCCTAGTGAAGTTGGTTATTCTAAATTCTTCCCTTTCTATAAACCGCACATTCTCTTTCAATTCCTGTGAAACAGGCACAAAGCTGTAAAAGATCTGTTCCAACTGCTGCGTAAGATGAATGAATGGCTGATTAGATTCATTCTGTTCAATGTTTGATCAGGGATCGTCAGCACGAAGTCATCAGAGGGAAGTCATACCGATCGAATTTTATTGATTTTTTTCGAAGAGGTCATTTATATGCTTTTTTTCAGCCAGGCCTTTGACCAAGCCGCACGGGGGAAACTCATAAAGAAAGTACAGTCTCATGGTATCAAGGGTAACTTGGTAAGTGGCATTCAAATTGTCTTAGTGGCAGGAGACAGAGGGTGGTAGGAGAAGACTGTATGTGTGTCTGGAGACTAGTGTCCCCTCGTGTACCACAGGGATTAATACTGTGTCCCTGATCATTTTGGTATTCATAAATGATATAAATGTGAATGTGGAGGGGGTGGGGGGAGTGTAATAAATAAGTATATGTTTGAAACAAAGATTGGACGGGTAGTCGTCAGTTAGGAGGAAGGTCTTACGTTAGAGGAAGATACAGATGGAATGGTCAGACGGACAGATCAATGGCAGATGGAATGCAAACCTGATAAATATGAGGTGATGTACTTTGGAAGAAGGAACTATAAAGGGGAGGACTCAATGAATGGCAGCACACTGGGAAACTCAGACGGTGCTTCTCCGCACATCCCTGAATGGGACTGGACAGGGTAATAAGTTAGTTAAGAAGTCACATGCGACTGCTGGCATAGCTTTTATTCAACGAGACATAGATTGTAAGAGTTATACAGGAGTTTGGTTCGGCCAAGATGGAATACAATGGGTAGTTCTGGGATTATAAGAAGGATGTGATTGCACTGCAGAGGAGATTCACCAGCATATTCCCTGGGATGGAGCATATCAGCAATGGAGAGAGGCTGAATAAGCTCGAGTTGGTCACTTTGGAGTCGAGAAGGCTGAGGGGACGTGATTCAGAAGGATAAGATTACGAGGGACATGGATAGGATGGATTGACAGCAGCTGTTCCTTTTAGTCAAAGGACCAAGAACAAGCAGCAGACTTTTAAACTGAAGGGATTGAGGTTTGGAGAGGATTTGAGGATTGTTCTTCACCCAGAGGGTGTTGCGGTCAGGAATGCACCTCTTGAGAAGGTAGTTGTGATGGGTAATCTCACAACCATTATCAGTAATTGGAACAACACTTGAAGTGTCATAACATTTATGGCTATGGATCACATGTAAGAAGGTAAGACTAATATAGATCATGTTGTTTTTTTTATGGAACAGGGTTTACGCTTCTGTGATTGTTTCACTGTGGCAGAAGAAGCAGTTAGGAAGATAAATGGAGTGTTGGCTTTCATTTTAGGAGGATTTGTATACAGGAGTATGGGTGTGTTACTGTAGCTGTACAGGACGTTGGTTTATCATCAGGTTTAGGTACACATGATTCTGACTCTGGCCTGTTTACCCTCACTCGTCACTGAACTATAGATTAGCTTGATGGTAATGGTAGACTGAGGGATTATCCTGGGGGAGAAGTTACAGATTACGATTGAATACAATTCTGCTGCTGCGACTATGATCTTCAGCACCACATGAATGCCCCATTGGAGTTGAAATATCTGCAATTCAATTCTACTGACTGTTCCACAGTTGACACCGAGACCCATTCACCCATCAGCCCTGTACTAAATGACCTACTCTGGTTTGTGATGTAGGAACACTTCCATTTCCATTTTCTCGTTCCACTGAGGGTCTCTCCTTGATGTCATGGCCTCCAATTTATTACCTTCCTTAAACCCTTTACAATATTCATTTGATTGTTTTCTATTCCCATAATACCAGCATCTGCGTTTGATGCGAAAGCCTTATTTAGTTGCAGTGCCAATGAACGTGTGCACGCAGTGCTATTGTCCACTTTCTGGTGTACAGCGCTCCATGTCGGACAGGGCGTTCGAGCAGCTTTGACACACGTCTGTGTGAACTTGTTCAAAAACAGAAATTGCTGAAGAAACTAAGCGGGTCTGGCAGCATCTTGTGGAGTTAATGTAAAGTTGATCTTTCAGGTCCGGTCACCCTTCTACAAAGCTCGTAGTTTTTCCAGTAATATTTGCATTTTTATTTCCAGTATCCGTAGTTATTTGTTTAATTGAAAAATTGTTCTGTGCCTATTCATTTCTGGAGAAACTCAACAGGTGTGACAGCATCTGCAGAAACAGAGCAAACGTTACAAGTCTAATGCGACACTTCTTCAGAACTGAAAAGTTTTGGAAACTGGGTTTTTAAATCCATTGTCAGAGGTGATGGTGTGGGTGATGGAGAAAAGAGAGCATGGCAAAAGATAAACGGGTTTTTGTCAGTGGTGAACGAGACGATGATGTGAAATAGCTTTAAATCATGATGCGAATCGTGCAAAGGGGTTCTCTCTATCGAGTGCAAGATAAAGAAGACAGAAACACACAAGGTCATAGGAAGGCCACAAGGGAGAATGCACGAGAAATGTAGAACAGCCATATTTGGGTCAGGCTGTGAAGTTATGGAATTGAATATTAACCCCTACAGGCTGTAACGTACCAAAGTGGAAACTGAGGTGCTACTCGAGCTTGGGTTCTGTTTCATCGAGACATTGCAGCAGCCCAGAACTGAAATGTCAGCATGAGAGAAAGGTAGGTTATTGAAATGGGAAGCGATGAGGAGGTCAGGATTATTCAGAGTGGGCATGTTCCTCAATGCAGTCTCTGTTTGGTCTCCCCAATGTAAAGGAGACTGCATTGGGAGCAGCAATGACAGGAGACTGGATTTAAAGAGCACAAGTGAAATGCTGCTTCACCTGGAAGGTGTGACTGGAGCCTTAGACAATGAGGAGGGAAGAGGTGAATGGGCAAGTGTTGCAGTTTCTGCAATTGCATTGGAAGGTGCCATGGGGGAGGGGGGAATTGCTCGGGAGGGTGTCACAGAGTGAAATGTCCCTGTGAAATGCTGACAGTGGACAGGAGGCGAAGATGTGTTTGATGGTGATATCCTGCTGAAGGGTGTTGGAAGGGGTGGAAGATGATTCTGTGAATGTGGATTCTAGTGCAGTAGGAAGTGAGGACAAGGAGGTTATCATTGTTCTGGGCAGGAGGGGACGGAGTGAGAGAGGCACTGCGGGAGATGGGACGGTGACAGCTGAAGGCCCTGTCCTCCGGAGTTTGGGGATTTCTGGTTTGACGGAAAAGGAAGTCACGTCAGAGGCTACCCACTGGAATGTGGCATCATCAAACAGAAACAACAGAGACAGAGAAACTGGGAGAATAGAGTTAGCCTCCGTCGATTATGTGCTCAGCCATATGCAGAAGTCTCCCCTGAATGATTGAAAAGAATCAGATATTTAAATGGAGGATATCTGCCTCACTTCGGATCTGAAGTGGGATGTGATAATAGACCCAGAACAAGGTCAGTGAGTATAAATGGGCAGACATTCAAGCAGATATCCCATAATGCTCAGCAATTATTTTTTCTCTATTGAAGTAGAAGGACTCGATAAGAAGGTGAACCACCCATGGTTGGCAAAAGCTGTCAAGGTTACTATTGATGAGCATTAGTGTCGGGCCAGATTTAGGATGTTTACAAGCTGCGTTTTGTGCTGCCACTTTGCCTCTGGTCTCAGTGTGGCTCGGCCTCACCATTCATGCTGTTTTACACCTCCTACTCAAATCTCATTCCGGAAAGTTTCCTTCTTGGAGAAAACCTTATTGAAAACACCTCTCCCCCTTTGCACTGAATTCACACTGTGATCCAAATTTCCAAAAGTATACTCAGCCTTCATCTCACTCTGCTAAAGGCAACTGCACGCTGACTGTGTCGTATAAGAATTCCTTTTCTTACATAGGTCTGGCCAGAAATAAGTTTTCACTGTAGAGATCATCGCCCCTTTCAGGCAAAGGAATTCAGGTACTTGATGTCCTACTGGCACTAGTCAGAGTTTCACACTGTATTAGCATAATAACATGGAGAAAATCAAATCACAGTATGAAGTTTGGGCTGAATGTTGTTTACCTGTCATTTTGAATACTGCATCAAATTAGTAGTGCTTATTTTAAAATGCTTGTTCTTGAAGCTAGTGTCAGATGGTGTGCAGGAGGTTGAGGGTGACATTCTAGATGTTTATAATATCATGGGAGGCATGGATAGGGTGACTAGCCCAGGTCTTTTCGATAGTATAGTAGAGTCCAAATATAGAGGACGTAGCTTCAAGGTGAAAGGGAAAAGATTTAAAAGGGACGAAGGGGCAATGTTTTCACACAGAGGGTGGTGTGTGTATGGAATGAGCTGCCAGAGGAAGAGGTAGATGCAAGTACAGCTACAACATTTCAAAGACATTTGGACAAACATTTCAATGGAAAAAGTTCAGAAGCATATGGGCCAAATGCAAGCAGATGGAATTAGTTTAGTTTGGAAAACCTGGTCAGCATGGACAAGTTGGAGCAAAGCGTCTGTTTGTGTGTGATATGACTGTATGAATTTAAAAAGCGAGGAAAAAGGAAGAAAAGACACGATATAAGCAAATTGGCAAGAAATATTAAAACAAGCAGCACGAGCTTTTCCGTGTATACAAAGAAAGTACAATTGGAATGTATGACTTTTGTTAGAAATAAAGTCAGGAAAGTATATTGAGGACGTTTGGAGGGTGTGCCTAGAGGGAGCAGATAGATAATTTACACCAGAATGCTACATCATTCCTCACAGGAGAAGGCACTGTACGTATTTCAATGATGTAATCAAAATGGTACTTGGAGGGAAGTTCTTGAACTGCCTCTAACAGAAGGAACAAGGTTTATAAATAAACAAATAAGAGTAAGCGGAGGCAGTTCAGCAGTCATTCATAGTTGGTTTTAAAAGCAGCGATTACAGAACGACTGGAGGTACTGTATGAAATATTCCATTGCTCTCTGGATTACAGGAGTGTTCCAGCGAAACTGGAGACCCTCCAATTTGGCGCCTGCCTTCAAGAAAGAAGCGAGACTGAAAGCAGGAACTATTTAGCCTCACCATTATTGCTGGGAATATGCGAAAGTCTGTTATTAAGGAAGGCATTTCATGACATTTAGAAAAACTTCACACAGATTCAACATGGTTTTGTGAAAGGCGATCTATATTTTGCCTGCAAAATCATGCCAAGCTTTTCTGGAGATCCCTGAGAATGGAACAAGCGGGCGTGATAAAGGGGGACTGGCACACCGAGACTTTCCAGAGATTTTCCACAAGATTTAACAAAATAAAAATTGTTACATAAGACAGGAGCTCATCGTATGACAGACACTACATTAACATGGGATAACGGTTGGTTAACACATAGAAATCAGAGGGTTAATGGATCTCCCTGGTAAAATGTTTCTGCTGGAGTATCACAAATATCAGTCCATTAGCAAGATTTATTTACAATCTATACTGATAGCCTGATGGCAGGAGCTGAGTGCAATATACATCGGAGGTTGAGGATAACACTGAGAACCAAAAGGAAGGCTGTTAATTAATGGAGAGGACTCCCACAAAGGGAACAGTACAAAGGGATGGGATTGTTCTTGTGTCTGAAACATAGCGTCAGCATGCTGATGTAGCAAGTAAGTACATTGGTTTGTTAGGCGGGTTCCTGAAATGATAGTGTTGAATTATTGAGTACGTCTAAAATGGTGAGGCAATTATTCATTCTGGTTGAACCGAATGAGGATGACATTACTGAAACGTATTAGATACAGAGGGGACTTAATAAGGTAGCTTTTGAGAATGTGGATACTTTTCAGGACAGAGTCCCGAACACAGGAATGTAAATACAGAATAAAGGATATCGATTACAAACTGGAATGCAAAGAAATTCTGAATGTCTTCATTCAGAAGGTAGTGAATGTCTGGAATTCCCTAACCCAGAGAGTGTGGCGATTGGGTCACTGAATGTATTTATAGACGGGGTGGATTGGGTTTTGACATATCAACGAGTGAGGGATACTGGATGGTAACAGGAAATTGCAGTTGAGCCCTGAAGTAGATCTGCCGTGTTCTGGTTAAATGACAGTGGAGGCTTTAGGGGCTCCTGTTCCTATTTCTTACGTTCTTTTGGAAAGCAACTGGTTATTGTCCTGAAAATGGTGTTGTACGATGCTGCATTCAGGGAGAGAAGAGGATTTGTTTGAGTTAACATTGGATGCGGGTAGATGGCTGTATTCATACCGAATCTGGGTCTGTAACATGACATACATCTGGAGCAGAAGATACAGAGAGGGGAAGCCTGGAGAGAGGGATTGGGGGAGGGGGTGAGGTCACTTCCTGACCCAGCCTGGATTTTCCAAGTACTTTTCTGAAACTGCACCTAACCATCGGAGTGGTCTCGATCTGCCCCGTGTAGCAGGTCTGAAGGGCTGAATGCAACATCAGAACACAGGGCTGAGGGACACGAGTGGGCCAGTCGGCCCTTTGACACTACTCCACCAGGAAATAAGGACGTGGTTTATCTCATTGTGGTCCCAGCTGCACTTTTCTCTCCATGCACCTCTGTCCCTGATTCACCTGTCTATGGAAAATCAGTCGAAGCCAGCCTTGATATAATATAAAGATTCAGCCATCCCAATCTTATGGAAAAGAGAATTCCCACTTGAATGCAATCCCACTTGGTGAATTCCTCCTCACTCCGGTTCTGAATGGGGTTGGAGCACGTCACTGATTCTTTTTCTCATCCCACTCCTTTACTGTTCACAACAAATCTTACATGTAACCAGGTTGGTGATATGGCCGATGATAAATTTCTCAGACTGGGCCAGGCTCAGTGCTAGGAACAAGTCAGTCAGATTTTTGTAATCAGCCACAAGTAACTAATAGAGCTAATGGAGCAGCATGGTGGATCTGTTGTCAGCACTGCTACCTCACATCCCCAAGGAGCTGGGTTCAATTCCAACCTCAGGTGACACTCTATGTGGAGTTTAAATATTCTCCATGTATCTATGTGGGTTTCCTTGCAATGTTCCAGTTTCCTGCCACAGTCCAAAGATGTGCAGCTTAGAATGGATTGGCCATGCTAGATTGCCCATCGTGCCCAGGGATGTGTCAGTTAGGTGGGTTAGTCATGGGAAATGCAGAGTTACATGAATAGGGTAGGGGGACATGTCTGGGTGGGACGCTTGTCGGTGGGTCAGTGCGGATTTGATCGACAGAATGTACTGCTTCCATACGGTCTAGATTCTATAACAATGACAACAGGTTTGGGCCATAAAAATACCCAGTGGGTATCTACCTGATCCACTCTCCTCAACGACTTGTATATTTCAATAAGAGTCACCTGTTAAATTCTCCATAATATAAGGCGTTCTACCTTGGAATACATGAAGTGAAACATCTCTGAACCGCTTCTAAATTAATTATATCCATTCTCGGGTAAGTAGACAAAAAGTAACCTCATGCTCCAGATGATCTTTATGTTTGTTTTCTCAGTGTGGTGAGTCTTTGGAACTCTCTTCCCTACAGAGCTTTGGAGGCAGAGATATTGAAGGTTTGGAGGCGCAGACAAAGGGTTCAAAAGTAACAATGTAGTCAACGATTATCTGGGAATGGGCAGGAATGTGCAGCATGGGGAAACGCTGACAGTGGTACAAAATGGCACAGCTCCAGAACGTCTGGCAAAACGAAATGATAATCCAGAAAATAAATTTTAAAAGCTAACAGTGATAGAATAGCACTCCAAGGGACCATGGGGCTACTCTGCCATGACAGTGAGACCACTCGTGGTGGTTTATCCTGAGGGTCACCACACCTCGGGTGATCAATGTAGTCAACGATTATCTGGGAATGGGCAGGAATGTGCAGCATGGGGAAACGCTGACAGTGGTACAAAATGACACTGCTCCAGAACGTCCGGCAAAACGAAATGAAAATCCAAAAAAAAATTTTAAAAGCTAACAGTGATAGAATAGCACTCCAAAGGACCATGGGGCTGCTCTGTCATTAGAGTGAGACCACTCGTGGTGGTTTATCCTGAGGGTCACCACACCTCGGGTAATGGGTTGAGGGTAAGAGAGCTTCCCCTTCATGGTAACCTCTGTCAGCTTGGGGGAATTGAACCTGCGTTGTTGGCCTCTCTCTGCATCACAAACCCGCCGTTCAGCCAACTGAGTGGGAGACTGTGTAACTGTCACAGACAGAAACAGTCACAGACAAATGGTAAGATAAACCTTCATAACAAGGATAAGAGTACAATTCAGATAATGATCAAGATAACAACTGAGGATAAAAATGTTCTCTGCCAGAAATTGTATTTTATAATGAGACAAGTGATTAGCAGCTGTCTTTGGCTGAATACAATAAGGTGATCCAAGTGAAATAACCTGAATTACTAATTGTGATTGAAGAAAACCGGGGTAAAAGTGCCCAAGTGTCGTCTGCTCAGTGACAGGAAGCTGGGGGGTAAATGACAGAAAGATACTGCAACATGGAGCTGAGAAAACCATCAGACCAGCCCTGATCTTATTAAATGCCAGAATGCGTTTGAAGGACTGAATGGCCTCGTGGTGGATTTGAATTGTAAGTGATTTGAAAACTGTACACCTTTACTCCTTCCCCTTCTGTGTTACATGCTGCGGCATTGACATTTTCCTGAATGTGGTAATTATTTGGAACACGAGCTGGAACATTCCAAAATCAGCACTCCTCAGAATATTCAATCAGCATGTGGGGATATTGCAAAGGCGAGAGAGTGTGTTTGTGTGTGTGTGTGTGTGAGAGAGAGAGAGAGAGAGAGAGAAGGTTTGGCATGCACTAGTAAGAAGGTGGAACATTAGCCGTGATCGGGGGTATGTGCTAAAACAGATATACAGTATGCATGAGGGAGCAGAGAGGATGCGATGATTCTTATCCTGACAGAGCGGGGAAGGTTATTGATGCTTGTCCTGTATTGCTGGGCATTTCTTCAGACCCCAAAAACTGCACTGAGCTGGGTGGTGAGGTCAGACCATGCTCGGTGTGTATGGTGGTGTGGCTCCCTCTGGGAAGAGAATGGTCCCACTCTGTACTAGTCCATCCACCAGGACTTCCGTGCCCCGTCGACAAACCGTGGTGTAATTGCCCGTTATCTGCCATGCTCAGGGTAAACTGTGCAGAGAAGCTCCAAACAGAGAAAGCTCAATCGTGTGCCCATTGACATTTTAAAGATGGCACGAGAGCCAGGGATCACGGAATTTCCAGAGGTACCCGGGCGATGGTGAGTAACTCCAGCCATGACGGGTGGAAGAATCGGGCTGGCATTGAATGAGAGGGATATCACAGGATGGCTGGGAAGTTAATGAGGTGAGTTCGAAATGATAGCACCAGAAAATTTGCTCTGCCTCGTGCAGACAACATCTCTGTCACACTCAATTAACATGACACAAAGATAAATTATTGTTAGATTCAACCCAATGAGTCAGACTCTGCTGACCCCACTCCCAGTTTCAGAGCTGCGGAAACAAATGCTCAGCGAAAACAGTCCATCATCTGAACGCACACTCATATCCCATTCACCCATCAATCCTGAGAATACTGGCTCATGTTGCAGGGTACTGTCGAAATATCTTCATATCAGCATACTGAAACCTATGAACTTCCATGTAATATTCTCTCAATCTCCCTCTCTCTCTTTCCCAAAATTCTTTTGTTTGTTGTTATTTAAACTGATTTTCCTCCCGCCATCTCTCTCTGGCAGTGATTTTCACACCCACAGCACCCCTTATCATGGTATAATGGAGATTTGAAGCTGTAAATGGCTGACAGCTGCACATCCTGTCACTTCCAGCATGGGCTGCAAGTTTCTCCACGCTGGGCAGTGATCTAACGCAGCGTTACTGAACAATGCACTGGGGTAGGGTGCACAGCTCTCCATGCTGGGAGGGTAACTGCTTCAGGTTTACAGATCAATTCCCTGTTATTCACTGTACAGACACCAATACTGAACAGAAACCTTGTCGCATGTATAAAGCAAGGGACTGGCGTAGGCTGCATACCATCCCATGCTGGACAGACCGTTTCATCTCGGTTACTGAATCAATGCACCGGTGTGGTCTGTGCTGGTCCCCAAGTTGGATAGATAGCTAGTGGCCTGGTGGGACCTGAGCAGTATTCCATCCTGGACAGATTGTTAGGTTGTACTGAACTTGGTCTGCACTGTATTCCATCCTGGAAAGATTGCTGGGTTGTGCTGGGCTTGGTCTGCACGGTGCTCCACGCTAAGTAGATATCTCACCTGGGCTTATACGTGTCTGGCCTGCAGCTGTGAAGAGGATTGAGTATCCTGGATAATTCCTGATAGAGCTATCACTCCACCAGCTTGGCGCATTCCGCTGTCAAACCCCGGATTTCTGCAATATGTTGTCCATTAAGTAATTATCCAATTAAAACATGAATATCTGTCTTTCTTGCGATGTACCTGAACATATATGATGAAGGTAGTCTTGACACGAACATTTTCTTATTTTAAAGGTAAATGTGAGGTGCTCTGTTTCAGATGCAATTCGATTGGTCAAAACATTCAACATTAAGCAAAATACAATATATTCAAACACAGTAGGCAAAATACAACAAAAACCAGAGTAACTTGGAATAACGTCATTCCATTGGAAAACATAACAGAATAATAGATTACTTAACTACTACACAGTAACTGCTCCAATATGGTAACATCCTTGAAACACACACTTTTCACAAAACAAATTCAGGAAACAGATTATTTCACATGCTGTTCTTCAATCCAGGAGGAAAGATCATCAAAAGACAATTCTGAGAGAAATCTCAGAAAGAGAGTGGGGCACCCGGGAGATATTTTCTGCCTTCCAATCCAGCAATAAATAGCGAAAGGTAAAACTAAGAATCCTAGTTTTGGGAAAGCTTGACCATCTCTCCACAGGACCACGCTGCGGCTGCAAGGACCACAAGGAATGGACTGTATCTATACCGTCTATGGCACTGTAGATGTCTCTCAAAAATGCCTAATCCCACCTAAGCCGTTAAATGATGGCAAGATATATGTCAAAGTTAAATATAAATAAATAAATCAAAGGATGCAGCAGGCCTGGTGATCAGACACAGATGGCCTCAGGAGCCCAGAAATTCCTACCCTGCCAAAACACTGTAGAATCATCGAGCTTGTGAAGAGAAAGCATCATCTCGCTCCCTTACCTCTCACTTTACAACTGGAGATGTATCATCAGCCCAATAGTCAGCCATGTCAACATCCCACCCAGCACAAGTATTTTTGTGACATATAACGGATGCAATGAAATGGGTTAACTGGAACTGTTTCTTCAGAGACTATGATTGATGTCAGTCTCCATGGTCCCTAACTGTATCACTGGAGGGTTTCCCTCTTTCATAGTGAAGTGGCTTCTTTGAACCTGTTATCCCGTGTATTATTAGGGACAGCGTCATCCATAACACGATAGGGATCAGCACCTCCAGAGAGAGGGAGAGGAAGTGAATCAGAACAATAGACTGCAATGTTCCGGCAATGGATCTGAATCTGAGAATATTAGATTGGAATGTTACAACAATGAACAAGAGTTTATCTTTGGGTCTTTACTGACTTTCTCAGGATTGGTCATGGTTAGAGTTACGGATCGAAACCATACTGAGGAGTATTCAAGCTGGTTACTACCCCATCCTCGCTATTACTGGTGTTCCTGGTAAGTCTATCCCTGTCAAATGTATAAACTATGGTGAAAATCATTGCTAATTCTGTTATTTATATTTCGCAAAGATGTACGGTATTTTGTTCAGGTTCAGTCACAAACTCCACTTCCTTTAAATTAATTTCCGTCTCTTCACTCATAAACATCTAAGAAGGAACAAGACTGTTCATAACCTCAATCTGACTTTTGCCCTGAACTGTTTTATGTCTCTGTATTCTCTCTGTCATCGAACTTGCCCACACCCACCTCGATAATATCCCCAGTCTCCGCCTCTGCCTCAGTGCTCTTGCTGAATTAAACATCATCTACACCTTTGTTAACTTCAGAATTTATGGCTCCCGTTGTATTCTGACCTCTCCACCAGTGACAAATATTTTGACCACAAACTTGTTGCCGTCACTACTGGTTATTCATAACAGGCACTCTGTGTCAGATTCATCATGTCACTGCACGTGTAATTCAGAGGCAAAGGTGATGACTCTCAAGGCATTGTTTGAAATCCTACCACAGCTGATGAGTGAAATTAAAGTCGAATGACAAAGATTGGCATAAAATTTCACTGATGGAAACCATAAACGATCAGGATTTCTTTTAATATTTCACTGATAGCCTTTGGCAAAGAAACTTAACATTAATGCTTGGTCTGGACTAAGGGCGACTTCAGTTCCACAACAAAATAGTTGGCTCTACGTTGTCTTGAAAAATGGCCTCACAGTAAAGGGCAATTAGGATGCCCTTGCCAGTGGTGCTGACATACCATGAAACAACAACATTAAAGGTGAAATAAACCAAGGAACTGTGGATGATGGAGATCGGAAATAAAATTCTCCAGTGTCTAGAGAGACAGAGAGAGAGAGAGAAAGGAAAAGCAAACCAAAGGGTTGCTCATGGTGGACTGGAAGGAAAATAGGATGACAAGTTATTCTAACATTCCTGCCTTTCCCATATTCCCGAATATCACGACCATTTTGGTATGTCACTGATTAAAGTGAGTTATGTTCCCTCTGTCTCTCTTCTCTGAGTGTGATGATCTATTCCATTGGCAATACTAGTGCTGCCCTTACAGTTGCTGAGATACAGAAAAAGGTAATGTTACCGTGTCAAATGAGTCTTTGGAGAGAGAAACTATTACTGCGGGACTTTCCAGAGATGCAACGGCTTTCTCAGACAGGAAGAAAAACTGAGGAGAGGGAGGCATTTTCAACACTGAATGGGTGCACCATATGTGTGGGGCATTGACTTGCTGCTGTGATTAGAATGTCAGTGGGGTTTCTGTGGATGGTGTTCTCAGGTTTGTTTTGTCAGCATCTGAGTTCATTCAGGGAGACCCGAGGGTTTGCTGACCGCACTCTGGACACTGCATTCACAGAGTGTCTGGTTCCATGGTAAACAAATGGAGCGAAGACTACACAGAAGGGAAGCTCTGGAAACAAGGAGGAGCAAAGCACTGCACTTTCCTTCCTGGGATTTCCAGGAATATTTGTCTAAGCTGGACCCATTGAGGTGTAAAGTGTGAAACCAGTTCAAAAATGAGGTGCTGACTGAGCTGTGTCCCTCCTTCAGTATAATCTGCAGCCTCACACCAGGGACAGGAATGTGCTGACTCTCACCATGAATTTAACTGTTTTAATCCTGGAACTTTCCAGGCAGGAGTGGGTAATGTATCCACCATCTCTAAAGTGTAGTCCTCCGATGTATCACAAGCTGACAGAAGCAATGTGCCTGCTGAGAGGAATGCATTGGTTCCATCTCCACAGGGGAAGGTACAGAAACTAACTTCCAGAAATACTAGAGAGAAGGGGGACTGGTGAAAATGAGGAATTGCAGGAAATTAGAATTAATGAAGGGTATCCTTTTGGAAATCTAATTGAACTGTAGTTTCATAAGTTACTGCATCAGATCAGTTACATCTCAGGGTGTTGAGGAAATGAAAACAGAGCGAATGAAAGAATTATTGATTATTCTACAAAGCTGGTTAGATTCTGGAAAGGATCCTGCAGACTGGAAATCAGCTATTGTAAACGTAAATAATTAAAACAGGACAGGAAGGGAAAACAGAAAATTAAATAGCGTGATGTTAGCTGTGAAAAAAAATGGAACTTTTTATAAGGAAATTGACAACTAGACACTTGTAAAATAATGATATGATTTGGTAGAGTCGGCCTATATTTAGGAAAGGGAAATGGTCGTTGATAAACCTTTTTGTGGAGATTGTGCATTGTGAAATCGACAAATTAGAACCAATGGGAGTGGATTATTTGAGTTTTGAGAAGACACTTGACCTGATTGAATACAGGTGAGTGGGGAATGCGAGAATCCATGGGTGTGTAGGGATTGAATAGGGGTAAGTGATATGTGGCTCTTCATACAAAATGATTGAAGCACCAGAGTTAGAACATCTTTCCCATTGGTCGTGTTTTGTTGAGAGAGTATTTGTTTGGTCTGCTTTATAGATAATGATCTCTTTGTCACCGAGACAGCGCAAAAGAGTTTCACCAGACTAAACCCTGGCATGACGGGAACATGAGGAGTGAGTGCAGTGAGTATGTGTTTAATGTGTAGGGCTCTGAGAAAATAA
>NC_057717.1:58494676-58497223 GCF_004010195.1 Chiloscyllium plagiosum | reverse complement strand
CACTAGCCCACTATCATCCATATGCCTATCCAATGCCCACTTCAATGCCCATAATGAGGGAGAGTCTACCACTGCTACTGGCAGGGCATTCCATGAACTCACGACTCGCTGAGTAAAGAACCTACCCCTAACATCTGTGAACACAATACATTAATGGAGGTGTGATTAGCGTTTTAGTATAATGTCTTTTTTTATTCTATTTCTGTACAAATAAAGCCAAGGATCACATCAGCTTTAATTCATCTGCCTTCTTGACCTTATGCAGCCCTATGTCTCCCTGCTTTGAGCACCTTTAAAACTGTATCACCACCTCTCTTCGTTCTTTCTACCAAAATATAATACTTTGTGCTCTGTGCACTAAATATTTTCTGCCAAGTGTCTGTGCATTTTATTAGTTTACGTCCTTCTGAAGCCTGTAATTATCTTCCTCATTACTTAGTACATATTTTAGTTGATTATCGTGCACAAACTTTAAAATTATGCCCCATCTACCCACGTCCCAGTCATTAATACACATCAAAAAGAGCAATAGCCCTCATAGCAACTCCTGGGGAGCATCATGCTACACTTTCCTCCAGTCTGAAACATCAGTATTCACTGCTACTCTCTATTTTCTGTCCTTTATTTTGAATTCATTCTGCTGGCTTCTTTTTTTAAAATCCCATGGGCTTTACTTTTATTAACAAGTCCATTGAATACCTTGTCAAACATCTTCCACATTTCCATATTCATAATATCAACTGCACCTCTTTCACTGGCTACATCAAAGAACTGAATCAAGTTAGTCAAATATGATTTTAAAAAAGCCATGTTGCCTTTCATTTAACCATGCTGTTCCAAATTCAGGTTCACTTTGTACTGGATTATTGTCTTGAATAATTTCCTTACTATTAATGTTAGGCTGACTGACTTTTCATTCTGAGTTTATGCATTGCCTACCATCACCTCCCCTACCCCCACCACCTCCCCAACGTCTAAAAACAGATACAACATCTTCAGTCCTCCCACTATATTGAAAGAGGTCTGGAAGATCATGACCAGGTAACCCATACAGTTTTCAGTCTTACTTCCCTCAGCTAGAATGCATCATGTCTGAAGGTCTATGAACTTAAAAGCATGTCCTCCTTATTTTTATCTTATCGTACACTCCATAGACATACACATAATGTTGTTCCCCCTTTACTTTGACATTTCTTGCTAATTGTCCTGATGAGTACAACTTAAAAAACTTTGCCAAAATGCGGTTGATTTTTCAGGATGCATTAATAGTTCATAAAATTGCAAAAACGTATGCTACAATTGAAAGTGCAGGAAACTAGAATTAAATGAGGAATTACCTTATTAGTGTACAAAATGTAATTATTACAGGAAGAGGGAGATTTGTCACAGTGATATTAATTATTGGATACATGGATCAAATGCCTGATCAAAAACTTGGACTAAAAATTGCTGAAATATTTAATCAGTAATATTGTAGGATAAGATGCTGAGAAATTAGCAAAACAAAACTCTGAACTAATGTGGCCAAAATATTTTCAAATATAAATTTAAAATTAACATTAAACCTTTTTCTTAATTTCACTTATAGGTTTATTAAAACCATTTGTTATGGGTCTTGGCAGCTTGTTATATTTCAGGGACAGGTAATCTTGAACGGATTCGAAGCTCAGATCTTATCTTGGAGCTGAAACCTTAAAGATGATTGCACCATGAGGTGAGTTCTGCCAATTGTTTGTCCCATACTTTGGCCGATTCCAGCCACAGAAGGACATCTGTATTAAAACATAAAAGTGAAAAGACATTTTGGCATAATTGAATCTTCAGTTATCAATGGCTTAAGGAAAAGAGATCCATTTATTATGAGTCATATCCTGCCTTACATAATGCCAAGTCCTTTAAGTGTTCAATCTTGCCAATGAAAGGACGCAGTTTGATGAGCGCCTGAAACATTTCGATTACTTATGCACAGAGTTGACTTGTCTGATGTGACCGCAGGAGTGATTTGCCAGTCCCACAAAAAATGCAAACGCTTTTAGATACTTGAATTCTGGCAAGCTGTGACTGCCAATCCAGTCCACTTTGGAAAGTGAATTGGCCATAATAGTTGATTAAAATTGATACACAACTTAAATAAATTGGTGCTTTTATCGAGTCAGGCTGCAAATCAAAGCAAACTGAATGACATTGATCCGAACAAACTGCACAATGCAAATTACACCTGAAAAAAATAAAACCGAGGGCCAGATCCGGTTTTATATCTCGAAACGGGACGTCCAGCTCAGTACATTGATCTAGCTACTTCACTTTACGTGTGATTATAGCGATTTTCCTGGAAGTGTGTGCATTCCTGTATTCGCCTATTCGTGGTCGCTAAAAGCTGTATCTTCCTACTTGCGACTTCCTGCGTTTCTAACCATGTGCTTCTAACATGTGCTCTGCCCATAGTCATTGCATTAATATATAAACACAGCCAGGTTGGCAATATTCAGTTTGCTCGTCACTCAAAGCCTGACATACCAAAGATGCTTGAGTTTCAGTTACTGATCA
>NC_057717.1:58488229-58494031 GCF_004010195.1 Chiloscyllium plagiosum | reverse complement strand
TTAAACCTCCCCCAAGAGCACTAGCAAACCTCCCCCCAAGGATACTGGTGCCCCTCAGGTTCAGGTGTAGACCATCCTGTTTATAGAGGTCCCACCGTCCCCAGAAAGAACCCCAGTTATCCAAAAACTGGAACCCCTCCCTCCTGCACCATCCCTGAAGCCACGCATTTAATTGTTCTCTCTCCCTATTCCTCGAATCTCTATCACGTGGCACGGGTAACAAACCAGAGACAACAACTCTGTTCGTTCTAACTTTGAGCTTCCAACCTAGCTCCCTGAAAGCCTGTCTAACATCCTCTGCACTCCTCCTACCTATGTCGTTGGTGCCAATGTGGACCACGACTTCGGGTTGCTCCCCCTCCCCCTCCAGGACCCGGAAAACACGATCAGAGACATTACGTACCCTTGCACCTGGGAGGCAACATACCAAACGTGAGTCTCTCTCATTCCCACAAAACCGCCTGTCTGTGCCCCGAACTATCGAGTCCCCAATAACTATTGCTCTGCTGTTCTCCACCCTTCCCTTCTGAGCAACTGGGACAGGCTCCGTGCCAGAGGCCTGGGCCCCGTTACTTACCCCTGGTAAGTCGTCCCCCCACAAGTATCCAAAACGGTATACTTGTTCTTGAGGGGAACGGCCGCAGGGGTCCCTGCACTGGCTGCTTCTTCCCAGTCCCCCTCACTGTCACCCATTTATCTGCCATCTTTGGAGTTACTACTTCCCTCAAGCTCCGATCTATGACCCCCTCTGCCTCCCGAATGATCCTAAGTTCATCCAATTCCAGCTCCAGTTCCCTAACACGGTCTTGGAGGGGCTGGAGATGGGTGCACTTCCTGCAAGTGTAATCAGCAGGGACGTCCATGGCATCCCTCACCTCAAACATGTTGCAAGAGGAACATTGCAGTGCCTTCACTGCCATCCCTCTGAAAGTAACCTTTTATAAAAAAAACTGGGTCTAAAGAATACAACAAGCAAAATGCAGCACTTACCTACTTACCACAACGGGTCTTATTATTTAGGTTAGAGGAGGAGGGCGGGTGGGAGACACTACCTCTGTAGTGCCTCGGGTTCTTCTCCTGCGCGCTTTTAAAAGGAAAAAAACCTACCCGGCTGCCCCTCCAGTCTTCGTCACTTCCCCTTGCTGCTCCCGCTCTTTCTGTAAAGAGAGAAAAAAAACACCGCTGCCCGCTACCAGTAAGTAATTTTAAAACAAACTGTCTTACCTTAGCTGCTGCTCGCACTCAAAGTGACAGTTTACCTGTCATTTTGAATACTGCATCAAATTAGTAGTGCTTATTTTAAAATGCTTGTTCTTGAAGCTAGTGTCAGATGGAGTGTAGGTGGTTGAGGGTGACATTCTAGTTGTTTATAATATCATGGGAGGCATGGATAGGGTGACGAGCCCAGGTCTTTTCGACAGTATAGTAGAGTCCAAATATAGAGGACGTCGCTTCAAGGTGAAAGGGAAAAGATTTAAAAGGGACGAAGGGGCAATGTTTTCACACAGAGGGTGGTGTGTGTATGGAATGAGCTGCCAGAGGAAGAGTGGTAGATGCAAGTACATCTACAACATTTCTAAGACATTTGGACAAACATTTCAATGGGAAACGTTCAGAAGCATATGGGCCAAATGCAAGCAGATGGAATTAGTTTAGTTTGGAAAATCTGGTCAGCATGGACAAGCTGGAGCAAAGCGTCTGTTTGTGTGTGATATGACTGTATGAATCTAAAAAGCGAGGAAAAAGGAAGAAAAGACACGATATAAGCAAATTGGCAAGAAATATACAAACAAGCAGCACGAGCTTTTCCGTGTATACAAAGAAAGTACAATTGGAATGTATGACCTTTGTTAGAAATAAAGTCAGGAAAGTATATTGAGGACGTTTGGAGGGTGTGCCTAGAGGGAGCAGATAGATAATTTACACCAGAATGTTACATCATTCCTCACAGGAGAAGGCACTGTAAGTATTTCAATGATGTAATCAAAATGGCACTTGGAGGGAAGTTCTTGAACTGCCTCTAACAGAAGGAACAAGGTTTATAAATAAACAAATAAGAGTAAGCGTAGGCAGTTCAGCAGTCATTCATAGTTGGTTTTAAAAGCAGCGATTACAGAATGACTGGAGGTACTGTGTGAAATATTCCATAGCTATCTGGGTTACAGGAGTGTTCCAGCGAAACTGGAGACCCTCCAATTTGGCGCCTGTCTTCAAGAAAGAAGCGAGACTGAAAGCAGGAAGTATTTAGCCTCACCATTATTGCTGGGAATATGCGAAAGTCTGTTATTAAGGAAGGCATTTCATGGCATTTAGAAAAAACTTCACACAGATTCAGCATGGTTTTGTGAAAGGCGATCTATATTTTGCCTGAAAAATCATGCAAAGCTTTTCTGGAGATCCCTGAGAATGGAACAAGCGGGCGTGATAAAGGGGGATTGGCACACCGAGGCTTTCCAGAGATTTTCCACAAGGTTTAACAAAATGAAAATTGTTACATAAGCCAGGAGCTCATCGTATGACAGACACTACATTAACATGGGATAACGGTTGGTTAACACATAGAAATCAGAGAGTCAGGGTTAATGGATCTCCCTGGTAAAATTTATCTGCTGGAGTATCACAAATATCAGTCCATTTGCAAGATTTATTTACAATCTATACTGATAGCCTGATGGCAGGAGCTGAGTGCAATATACATCCGAGGTTGAGGATAACACTGAGAACCAAAAGGAAGGCTGTTAATTAATGGAGAGGACTCCCACAAAGGGAACAGTACAAAGGGATGGGATTGTTCTTGTATCTGAAACATAACGTCAGCATGCTGATGTAGCAAGTAAGTACATTGGTTTGTTAGGCGGGTTCCTGAAATGATAGTGTTGAATTATTGAGTACGTCTAAAATGGCGTGGCAATTATTCATTCTGGTTGAACTGAATGAGGATGACATTACTGAAACATATAAGATATAGAGGGGACTTAATAAGGTAGCTTTTGAGAATGTGGATCCATTTCAGGACAGTGTCCCGAACACAGGAATGTAAATACAGAACAAAGGATATCGATTTCAAACTGGAATGCAAAGAAATTCTGAATGTCTTCATTCAGAAGGTCGTGAATGTCTGGAATTCCCTAACCCAGAAAGTGTGGCGATTGGGTCGCTGAATGTATTTACAGACGGGGTTGATTGGGTTTTGACATATCAACGAGTGAGGGATACTAGGTGGTAACAGGAAATTGAAGTTGAGCCCTAATGTAGATCTGCCGTGTTCTGGTTAAATGACAGTGCAGGCTTTAGGGGCCGAATATCCTGCTCCTGTTCCTATTTCTGACGTTCTTTTGGAAAGCAACTGGTTATTGTCCTGAAAATGGTGTTGTACGATGCTGCATTCAGGGAGAGAAGAGGACTTGTTTGAGTTAACATTGGATGCGGGTAGATGGCTGTATTCACACCGAATCTGGGTCTGTAACATGACATACATCTGGAACATCTGGGGGGTGGGGGGGGGGGGGGGGGGGGGGGTGTGAGGTCACTCCCTGACCCAGCCTGGATTTTCCAAGTACTTTTCTGAAACTGTACCTAACCATCGGAGTGGTCTCGATCTGCCCCGTGTAGCAGGTCTGAAGGGCTGAATAGAGCATCAGAACACAGGGCTGAGGGACACGAGTGGGCCATTCGGCCCTTTGTCACTACTCCACCAGTAAATAAGGACGTGGTTTATCTCCATGTGGTCCCAGCTGCACTTTTCTCTCCATTCACCTGTCGATGGTACATCAGACGAAGCCAGCCTTGATATAATATAAAGATTCAGCCATCCCACTTGAAAAGAGAATTACCACTTGAATGCAATCCCACTTGGTGAATTTCTCCTCACTCTGGTTCTGAATGGGGTTGGAGCACGTCACTGATTCTTTTTCTCATCCCACTCCTTTACTGTTCACAACAAATCTTACATGTAACCAGGTTGGTTATATGGCCGATGATAAATTTCTCAGACTGGGTCAGGCTCAGTACTAGGAACAAGTCAGTCAGTTTTTTTTAGTCAGCCACAAGTAACTAATAGAACTAACGGAGCAGCATGGTGGATCTGTTGTCAGCACTGCTACCTCACATCACCAAGGAGCTGGGTTCAATTCCAACCTCAGGTGACACTCTATGTGGAGTTTAAATATTCTCCATGTATCTATGTGGGTTTCCTTGCAATGTTCCAGTTTCCTGCCACAGTCCAAAGATGTGCAGCTTAGAATGGATTGGCCATGCTAGATTGCCCATCGTGCCCAGGGATGTGTCAGTTAGGTGGGTTAGTCATGGGAAATGCAGGGTTACATGAATAGGGTAGGGGGACATGTCTGGGTGGAACGCTTGTCGGTGGGTCAGTGCGGATTTGATCGACAGAATGTACTGCTTCCATACGGTCGAGATTCTATAACAATGACAATAGGTTTGGGCCATAAAAATACCCAGTGGGTATCTACCTGATCCACTCTCCTCAAAGACTTGTATGTTTCAATAAGAGTAACCTGTTAAATTCTCCATAATATAAGGCGTTATACCTTGGAATACATGAAGTGAAACATCTCTGAACCGCTTCTAAATTAATTATATCAATTCTCGGGTAAGTAGACAAAACGTAACCTCATGCTCCAAATGTTCGTTATGTTTGTTTTCTCAGTGTGGTGAGTCTTTGGAACTCTCTTCCCCATAGAGCTATGGAGGCAGAGATATTGAAGGTTTGGAGGCGCAGACAAAGGGTCCAAAAGTAACAATGTAGTCAACGATTATCTGGGAATGGGAAGGAATGTGCAGCATGGGGAAACGCTGACAATGGTACAAAATGACACTGCTCCAGAACGTCCGGCAAAACGAAATGATAATCCAGAAAAAAAAATTAAAAGCTAACAGTGATAGAATAGCACTCCAAATGACCTCGGGTAATGGGTTGAGGGTGAGAAAGCTTCCCCTTCATGGTAACCTCTGTCAGCGTGGGGGAACTGAACCTGCGCTGTTGGCCTCTCTCTGCATCACAAACCCGCCGTTCAGCCAACTGAGTGGGAGACTGTGCAACTGTCACAGACAGAAACAGTCACAGACAAATGGTAAGAGAAACCTTCATAACAAGGATAAAAGTACAATTCAGATAATGATCAAGATAACAACTGAGGATAAAAACGTTCTCTGCCACAAATTGTATTTTATAATGAGACAAGTGATTAGCAGCTGTCTTTGGCTGTATACAATAAGGTGAGCCAAGTGAAATAACCTGAATTACTAATTGTGATTGGATATCGATAATCATAAAATAAGCGCATGTTTTTGATTGGTCTGGGTAAAGCTTACTTACCATTACATAAAAGTATAAAGCTGATGCAATAGATTGTTAGGAGACTGCGTTCCCATGGAAAATGCCCTCGAACAGGGGCTTGAAGAAAACCGGGGTGAAAGTGCCCAAGTGTCGTCTGTTCAGTGACAGGAAGCTGGGGGGTAAATGACTGAAAGATTGTGCAAAATGGAGCTGAGAAAACCATCAGACCAGCCCTGATATTATTAAATGCCAGAATGCGTTTGAAGGTCTGAATGGCCTCGTGGTGGATTTGAATTGTAAGTGATTTGAAAACTGTGTACCTTTACTCCTTCCTCTTCTGTGTTACATGCTGGGGCATTGACATTTTCCTGAATGTGGGAATTATTTGGAACACGCGCTGGAACATTCCAAAATCAGCATTCCTCAGAATATTCTATCAGCATGTGGGGATATTGCAAAGGCAAGAGAGAGAGAGAGAGAGAGAGAGAGAGAGAGAGAGAGAG
>NC_057717.1:58479725-58488221 GCF_004010195.1 Chiloscyllium plagiosum | reverse complement strand
TGTGTGTGTGTGTGTGTGTGTGTGTGAGAGAGAGAGAGAGAGAGAGAGAAGGTTTTGCATGCACTAGTAAGAGTGGTGGAACATTAGCCGTGATTGGGGGTACGTGCTAAAACAGATATACAGTGTGTGTGAGGGACCAGAGAGAATACGGTGATTCTTATCCTGACAGAGCGGGGAAGGTTATTGATGCTTGTCCTGTATTGCTGGGCATCTCTTCAGACCCCAAAAACTGCACTGAGCTGGGTGGTGAGGTCAGACCATGCTCGGTGTGTATGGTGGTGTGGCTCCCTCTGGGAAGAGAATTGTCCCGCTCTGTACTAGTCCATCCACCCGGACTTCCGTGCCCCGTCGACAAACCGTGGTGTAATTGCCCGTTATCTGCCATGCTCAGGGTAAACTGTGCAGAGATTCTCCAAACAGAGAAAGCTCAATCGTGTGCCCATTGACCTTTTAAAGATGGCACTAGAGCCAGGGATCACGGAATTTCCAGAGGTACCCGGGCGATGGTGAGTAACTCCAGCCATGGCGGGTGGAAGAATCGGGCTGGTATTGAATGAGAGGGATATCACAGGATGGCTGGGAAGTTCATGAGGTGAGTTCGATATGATAGCACCAGAAAATTTGCTCAGCCTCGTGCAGACAACACCTCTGTCACACTCAATAGAAATCACACAAAGATAAATTATTGTTAGATTCTACCCAATGAGTCAGACTCTGCTGACCCCACTCCAGGTTCAGAGCTGCGGAAACAAATGCTCATCGAAAACAGTCCATCATCTAAACGCACACCCATATCCCATTCACCCATCAATCCTGAGAATACTGGCTCATGTTGCAGGGTACTGTCGAAATATCTTCATATCAGCATACTGAAACCTGTGAACTTCCATGAAATATTCTCTCAATCTCCCTCTCTCTCTTTCCCAAAATTCTTTTCTTAATCGGGCTGGCATTGAATGAGAGGGATATCACAGGATGGCTGGGAAGTTCATGAGGTGAGTTCGATATGATAGCACCAGAAAATTTGCTCAGCCTCGTGCAGACAACACCTCTGTCACACTCAATACAAATCACACAAAGATAAATTGTTGTTAGATTCTACCCAATGAGTCAGACTCTGCTGACCCCACTCCAGGTTCACAGCTGCGGAAACAAATGCTCATCGAAAACAGTCCATCATCTAAACGCACACCCATATCCCATTCACCCATCAATCCTGAGAATACTGGCTCATGTTGCAGGGTACTGTCGAAATATCTTCATATCAGCATACTGAAACCTGTGAACTTCCATGAAATATTCTCTCAATCTCCCTCTCTCTCTTTCCCAAAATTCTTTTCTTTGTTATTATTTAATCTGATTTCCTCGCCATCTCTCTCTGGCAGTGATTTTCACACCCACAGCACCCCTTATCATGGTATATTGGAGATTGGGAGCTGTAAATGGCTGGCAGCTGCACATCCTATCACTTCCAGCATGGGCTGCAAGTTTCCCCACGCTGGGCAGGGATCTAACACAGTGTTACTGAACAATGCACTGGGGTAGGGTACACAGCTCTCCATGCTGAGAGGGTAACTGCTTCAGGTTTACAGATCAATTCCCTGCTATTCACTGTACAGACACCAATACTGAACAGAAACCTTGTCGCATGTATAAAGCAATGGACTGGCGTACCATCCCATGCTGGACAAACCATTTCATTTCGGTTACTGAATCAATGCACCAGTGTGGTCTGTGCTGGTCCCCAAGTTGGATAGATAGCTAGTGGCCTGGTGGTACCTGAGCAGTATTCCATCCTGGACAGATTGCTGGGTTGTACTGAACTTGGTCTGCACAGTATTCCATCCTGGACAGGTTGCTGGGTTGTGCTGAGCCAGGTCTGCACAGTACTCCATCCTGGACAGGTTGCTGGGTTCTACTGGGCTTGGTCTGCACGGTGCTCCACGCTAAGTAGATATCTCACCTGGGTGTTTACGTGTCTGGGCTGCAGCTGTGAAGAGGGTTGAGTATCCTGGATAATTCCTGATAGAGCTATCACTCCACCAGCTCGCCGCATTCCGCTGTCAAACCCCGTATTTCTGCAGTATGTTGTACATTAAGTAATTATCCAATTAAAACATGAATATCTGTCCTTCTTGCGATGCACACGAGCAGACGTACCTGAACATATATGATGAAGGTAATCTTGACACGAACATTTTCTTATTTTAAAGGTAAATGTGAGGTGCTCTGTTTCAGATGCAATTCGATTGGTCAAAACATTCAACATTAAGCAAAATACAATATAGTCAAACACAGTAGGCAAAATACAACAAAAACAAGAGTAACTTGGAATAACGTCATTCTATTGGAAAACATAACAGAATAATAGATTACTTAACTACTACACAGTAACTGCTCCAATATGGTAACATCCTTGAAACACACACTTTTCACAAAACAAATTCAGGAAACAGATTATTTACATGCCGTTCTCCAATCCAGGAGGAAAGATCATCAAAAGACAATTCTGAGAGAAATCTCAGAAAGAGAGTGGGGCAGCCGGGAGAAATTTCCTGCCTTCCAATCCAGCAATAAATAGCGAAAGGTAAAACTAAGAATCCTGGTTTTGGGAAAGCTTGACCATCACTCCACAGGACCAGGCCGCGGCTGCAAGGACCACAAGGAATGGTCTGTATCTATACCGTCTATGGCACTGTAGATGTCTCTCAAAAATGCCTAATCCCACCTAAGCCGTTAAATGATGGCAAGATATATGTCAAAGTTAAACATAAATAAATAAATCAAAGGATGCAGCAGGCCTGGTGATCAGACACAGATGGCCTCAGGAGCCCAGAAATTCCTACCCTGCCAAAACACTGTAGAATCATCGAGCTTGTGAAGAGAAAGCATCATCT
This sequence comes from Chiloscyllium plagiosum, assembly GCF_004010195.1. Taxonomy (NCBI): domain Eukaryota; kingdom Metazoa; phylum Chordata; class Chondrichthyes; order Orectolobiformes; family Hemiscylliidae; genus Chiloscyllium; species Chiloscyllium plagiosum. The sequence goes on along the minus strand of NC_057717.1, from coordinate 58,485,324 downwards.
CGCTCCGTCACCTCTCACTTTACAATTGGAGATGAATCATCAACCCAATAGTCAGCCATGTCAACATCCCACCCAGAACAAGTATTTTTGTGACATATAAGGGATGCAATGAAATGGGTTAACTGGAACTGTTTCTTCAGAGACTATGATTGATGTCAGTCTCCATGGTCCCTAACTGTGTTACTGGAGGGTTTCCCTCTTTCATAGTTAAGTGGCTTCTTTGAACCTGTTATCCCGTAGTATTAGGGACAGCATCATCCATAACACGATAGGGATCAGCAGCTCCAGAGAGAGAGAGAGAGAGGAAGTGAATCAGAACAATAGACTGCAATGTTCCGGCAATGGGTCTGAATCTGAGAATATTAGATTGGAATGTTACAACAATGAACAGGAGTTTATCTTTGGGTCTTTACTGACTTTCTCAGGATTGGTCATGGTTAGAGTTGCGGATCGAAACCATACTGAGGAGTTTTCAAGCTGGTTACTACCCCATCCTCGCTATTCCTGGTAAGTCTATCCCTGTCAAATCTATAAACTATGGTGAAGATCATTGCTAATTCTGTTATTTATATTTCGCAAAGATGTACGGTATTTTAGTCAGATTCAGTCACAAACTCCACTTCCTTTAAATTAATTTCCGTCTCTTCACTCATAAACATCGTAGAAGGAACAAGACTGTTCATAACATCAATCTGACTTTTGCCCTGAACTGTTTTATGTCTCTGTATTCTCTCTGTCATCGAACTTGCCCACACCCACCTCGATAATATCCCCAGTCTCCGCCTCTGCCTCAGTGTTCTTGCTGAATTAAACATCATCTGCACCTTTGTAAACTTCAGAATTTATGGCTCCCGTTGTATTCTGACCTCTCTACTAGTGACAAATATTTTGACCACAAACTTGTTGCCGTCACTACTGGTTATTCATAACAGGCACTCTGTGTCGGATTCATAATGTCACTGCATGTGTAATTCCGAGGCAACGGTGATGACTCTCAAGGCATTGTTTGAAATCCTACCATAGCTGATGAGTGACCTTAAAGTCGAATGACAAGAATTGGCATAAAATGTCACTGATGGAAACCATAAACAATCAGGATTTCTTTTAATATTTCACTGACAGCCTTTCACTGACAGAAACTTAACATTAATGCTTGGTCTGGACTAAGGGCGACTTCAGTTACCCAACAAAATAGTTGGTTCTATGTTGTTTTGACAAATGGCCTCACAGTCAAGGGCAATTAGGATGGACAACACATGCTGCTCTTGCTAGTGATGCTGACATACCATGAAACAACAACATTAAAGGTGAAATAAACCAAGGAACTGTGGATAATGGAGATCGGAAATAAAATTCTCCAGTGTCCAGAGAGACAGAGAGAGAGAGAAAGGAAAAGCAAACCAAAGGGTTGCTCATGATGGACTGGAAAGAAAATAGGATGACAAGTTATTCTAACATTCCTGCCTTTCCCATATTCCCGAATATCACGACCGTTTAGGTATGTCCCTGATTAAAGTGAGTTATGTTCCCTCTGTCTCTCTTCTCGGAGTGTGATGATGTATTCCATTGGCAATACTGGTGCTGCCCTTACAGTTGCTGAGATACAGAAAAAGGTAATGTTACAGTGTCAAATGAGTCTTTGGAGAGAGAAACTGTTACTGCGGGACTTTCCAGAGATGCAATGGCTTTCTCAGACAGGAAGAAAAACTGAGGAGAGGGAGGCATTTTCAACACTGAATGGGTGCACCACGTGTGTGGAGCATTGACTTGCTGCTGTCATTAGAATGTCAGTGGGGTTTCTGTGGATGGTGTTCTCAGGTTTGTTTTGTCAGCTGCTGAGTTCATTCAGGGAGACCCGAGGGTTTGCTGACCGCACTCTGGACACTGCGTTTACAGAGTGTCTGGGTCCATGGTAAACAAATGGAGCGAGGACTACACAGAAGGGAAGCTCTGGAAACAAGGAGGAGCAAAGCACTGCACTTTCCTTCCTGGGATACCAGTTTCAAAAATGAGGTGCTCACTGAGCTGTGTCCCTCCTTCAGTATAATCTACAGTCTCACACCAGGGACAGGAATGTGCTGACTATCACCATGAATTTAACTGTTTTAATTCTGGACCTTTCCAGGCAGGAGTGGGTAATGTATCCACCATCTCTGAAGTGTAGTCCTCCGATGTATCACAAGCTGACAGAAGCAATGTGCCTGCTGAGAGGAATGCATTGGTTCCATCTCCACAGGGGAAGGTACAGAAACTAACTTCCAGAAATACTAGAGAGAAGTGGGACTGGTGAAAATGAGGAAGTGCAGGAAATTAGAATTAATGAAGGGTATTCTTTTGGAAATCTAATTGAACTGTAGTTTCATAAGTTGCTGCATCCGATCAGCTACATCTCAGAGTGTTGAGGAAATGAAAACAGAGCTAGTGAAAGAATTATTGATTATTCTTCAAAGCTGGTTAGATTCTGGAAAGGATCCTGCAGACTGGAAATCAGCTATTGTAAACGTAAATATTTAAAACAGGACAGGGAAAGAAAACAGAAAATTAAATAGCGTGATGTTAGCTGTGAGGAAAAAAAATGGAACCTTTTATAAGGAACGTGACAACTAGACACTTGGAAAATAATAATATGATTTGGTAGAGTCGGCCTATATTTAGGAAAGGGAAATGGTCGTTGATAAACTTTTTTGTGGAGATTGTGCATTGTGAAATCGACAATTCAGAACCAATGCGAGTGGATTATTTGAGTTTTGAGAAGACACTTGACCTGATTGAATACAGGTGAGTGGGGAATGCGAGAATCCATGGGTGTGTAGGGGTTGAATAGGGGTAAGTGATATGTGGCTCTTCATGCAAAATGATTGAAGCACAAGAGTTAGAACATCTTTCCCATTGGTCGTGTTTTGTTGAGAGAGTATTTGTTTGGTCTGCTTTATAGATAATGATCTCTTTGTCACCGAGACAGCGCAAAAGAGTTTCACCAGACTAAACCCTGGCATGACGGGACCATGAGGAGTGAGTGCAGTGAGTATGTGTTTAATGTGTAGGGCGCTGAGAAAATAAGAAGATGAAACTTGATGATGATGATGGACGGATTCATTCTGTCCCAAACAACTGAATAGTGTGAACATTCCATACTTTTCATTGGATGATTGATTCCCGATAGTTTACATGCATCTGCAGAGCCCCATGTCGATTGATAGAGAGCTACAGGCTCTTAATAAACTCGGGACACTTGAATGCACTGTTAGTGTTTGACACTGCATTGAATGTCACTTTGTGCATCATCCTGTCAGCAGCTACTATAAATTCATTTTGAAAGAGTTCTTGGAGATTGAAGACAATTATTTGGAGAATACTTTAAAAAAATTGGCTTCATTTCGAATGCCAGAAAACCATGTTTAAGTAACACTTACGGACTATGAGTAATTAAGTCACGTGGATCAATTTGGAGCAGTCTATCTGTGCAGCCTCTGCTCCATTTGTTTGCAACGTTAGAACATCTCTGACCCTTTCCTGTTCCTGTGTTAGTGGCTTGAGAAGCTGAATGACCTCTTCCTGTTCCTTTATAATGACCCCGGGAGTGAAATGGTCTCTTTCTGATCCTGTCTAAGTGGGTGTGGGAGTGAGCAGATTCCTTCTCTTCCTGTTTTATAGGCAGGAGGAACTGAATGGACTACCCCACTTTTTGCCCAGTAGTTTTGATGGGCTGAATGGCTTCCCCATATTCTTGTGAAACCAGATTGAAGTGCTGAATGTGCTCCTCGTTTTACTGTGGAAATGTACAGTGCTGTAACATGAATGTTACCCAGACTTTAACAGCACAATCTGGAATGTTGTCCAGGTCTAGTTGCACATGGACCCAGACTGCTTCAAGAGGTGAAGAGGGACAACTTGTTCTAAACATTATGTAAACTTCAGTGAATATCCCCACTTCTGCTCAGTTTTGACTCAATGGGCTGAAACGCCTCTTTCCAAAGTGCAGGGATTCCCTGCTGACAAACAGAAGATGCATGGGCTGAGGGAGCTACCTTAAAGATCTCCTGCAGAGATGCCCCATGGCCGGGATGATTGATGCCCACCAATGGTAATCATCTTCTCTTGTGCCGTGAATGACTCCAAACAATGGAGAGGTCACAATCGATTCGCATTAAGTGTGATTTTGCTCAGGCTCCTTGATCTCATCCTCAGTCAAATATTGCCTTGAGTTCAGGGCCAGTCTCTCTTACCTGAGCCAAGTATTCCCTCTTTTGTTCATATCAATAGGTCATGATGTAGAAACAGATAATGTTTTCTTCAAACAGAGGGTAGTGAATGTCAGGAATTCTCTTACACGGATTTAGGGGAGCTCGATCACTGAAAGGGGCCAGTGGTGTTCCGCAGGGATCGCCTCTGGGACCCCTACTCTTTGTTATTTCTATAAATTACTTGGATGGGGATGTTGCATAGTGGGTTAGCAAGTTTGCCAATGACACAAAGGTTGTTGGAGTGGTACAGAATGTGGAGGGCTTTTGTAGGTTGCAACGGGACATTGACAGAATGCAGAGCAGGACTGAGAAGTGGCAGATGGAGTTCAAACTGAAAAAGTGTGAAGTGAATTCCTTTGCAAGCTCGAATGTGAATACAGAATGCATGGTTAAAGACAGGATTCTTGGCATTGTTGATGAACAGAGCGACCTTGGGGTCCGTGTCCACGGATCCCTCAAATTTGCTCCCCAAGTTCATGGTGTGGTTAAGAAGGCATATGGTGTGTTGGCTTTCATTTGCAGGGGGATTGAATTTAAGAGCCGTGACGTTATGATGAAGCTCTATAGAGCCCTGGTTAGACCACACTTATAATATTGTGTTCAGTTCTGCTCACCCCATTATAGGAAGGATGTGGAAGCTTTAGTCCGAGTGCAGAGGAAATTTACCAAGATGCTGCCTGGACTGGAGGGCAAGTTTCATGAAGAAAGCTTGAGGGAGGAAGGGCTTTTCTCATTGGCGGAAAGAAACATGACGGGTGATTTGATAGAGATGTGCAAGATGATGAGAGGCATAGACAGAGTGAATAGCTATCGACTGTTTCCTAGGGCAGAAATATCTATCACAAGGGGTCATAATTTTAAGGTAGTTGGAGGAAGGTATAGGGGAGATATCAGAGGTAGGTTGTTTAGACAGAGAGTGGTGGATGTGTGGAATGCACTACCAGCAGTGGAAGTAGAGTCAAATACTTGAGGGAAACTTAAGAGATTCTTGGATATGCATATGGAAGAAAGTGAACGGAAGCATGTAGGATAGTCTGATCATAGAGTAGGATAGACGGATGGCACAACATCGAGTGCCGAAGGTCCTGTACTGTGCTCTACTGTTCTTTGTTCTTTCTTCTATGGAAGTGCTCATAGAAGTTGGAGATGGATTTTGATGTGTCAGAGAGGTGAGGGCTATGAACCCATGATCTTAGTGAAAGGCAAGGCAGGCTTGGGAGATGAACGATCTACCTTTGTTTCTGATATTCTCACATTCAATTATTGGAAAGTTTGATTAGATTAGATTAGATTAGATTAGATTAGATTAGATTAGATTATATTTGATTACTTACAGGAAGGTTCCGGTCTGGTAT
>NC_057717.1:58466470-58479708 GCF_004010195.1 Chiloscyllium plagiosum | reverse complement strand
CTCTGGGTGAGGTATGGGGGCTGTATTCACAGTGAATCTGCGTCTACCAACAAAGGGAGCACAAGTTGCGGAGAGGGGAAATCTGTAAAGAGAAATGAGGGACCGCTTTCATATTCAGCCTGGGTTTTCCAATTACATTTTCCAAATCTCCCAAACCGTGTGTGACAGTCATGATGGAGTGAATGTTCTCCTCTGTTTATGTGCACCAGGTGATAGCAGTAAGTGGCCTCCACCTGCAACTATACAGCAGGTTTGAGGGTCTGAATGTAACACAGAAACAGGGGTCTGAGGAGTAGGAGTGGCTCATGAGATACTTTGAGCCTTCTCCACCAGGCACTAAGATTGTGGCTGATCTGGTTTGGTCTCAGCCCCACTTTTATGTCTGTATCCCATTATCCATGTCGCCGTCTCTATGAAATCTTTAACTATCTCAGATGTGAATACTTGCAAGCAGAGAGGCACCACAAACTTCTGGGGTAGACAATTCCCATTCAAAAGCCCTTTTAGCATTTTTCCATATCACTATGATAGAATAGGAGAGTCATACAGCATGGAAACACATCCTTTTGTCCAAATAAAGAGAAATGAGAAACCGCTTTCATATTCAGCCTGGGCTTTCCAATTACATTTTCCAAATCTCCCAAACCGTGTGTGACAGTCATGATGGAGTGAATGTTCTCCTCTGTTTCTGTGCACCAGGTGATAGCAGTAAGTGGCCTCCACCTGCTCCTATACAGCAGGTTTGAGGGTCTGAATGGAACTCAGAAACAGGGGTCTGAGGAGTAGGAGTGGCTCATGAGATACTTTCAGCCTTCTCCACCAGGCACTAAGATTGTGGCTGATCAGGTTTGGTCTCAGCCCCACTTTTATGTCTGTATCCCATTATCCATGACGCCGTCTCTATGAAATCTTTAACTATCTCAGATGTGAATACTTGCAAGCAGAGAGGCACCACAAACTTCTGGGGTAGACAATTCCCATTCTAAAGCCCTTTTAGCATTTTTACATATCACTGTGATAGAATAGGAGAGTCATACAGCATGGAAACACATCCTTTTGTCCAAATTGTCCATGCTGATCAGACATCCTATCCTGACCTCGTCCCACTGGCCAGCATTTGGCCCATATCCCGATGAACCGTTCCTCTTTATGTATCTATCCAGATATATTTTAAACATGTCATTGTACCCGCTTTCACCACTTCCTCTGACAGCACTTTCCGTGCACCCACCAGCCTCTGCATGAAAAGGTTTCCCCTTAGGTCCCGTCTAAATCTTTCCCCTGTCATCTTCAACCTATGCCGTTTAGTTCTGGAAGTAACTTCACTCGGAAAAACTATGTTGACCATTGAGACTATAAATGGCCCTCAGGGTTTTTATAAACCTCTGCCATGTCACTATTCAGCCTCCAACAGTCCAGGGGGAAAAGCCTCAACCTGTTCATCCTCTCCTGCAGCTCAATTCCTCAGGTTCCAGAAAATCCTTGTAAATCTTTTCTGCACCCTCTCATGCTTAGCAACATCCATCCTTTAGCAGTGCCAACTGAATTGTACGCAGTCCTGTCGAAGCGTACTATGCTACCCCATCTCCTATACTCAATGTTCTGACTGAACATTAATACTCTCTCTACCTGCTACTCCACTTTCAAGGAACTATGAACCTGCATCCGTGGGTCACTTTGTTCAGCAACTTTCCCCAGGGCACGACCCTGCTTTAACTTACCAAAATGCAAAACCTCACAAATATCTGCATTAAATTCTATCTGCCAGTCCTTGGCCCTTTGTTTGTCAAGGGTGCCGTTGTACTCTGAAATAATCATCACTGTCCACTGCCCCACTTTTTTTAATGTTACCTGTAAACCTACTAACCAGGCCTCCGATCATCACATCCAAGCTGTTTATATACATGATGAAAAGTACTGAGCTCAGCACTGATTCTTTCAGCACACCTCGGCCGACAGGCCTCCAGTCTGGAAAACAACCCGTTACCTTCAATCCAATTTTGTATCCAATTGGTGAGCCTTTCCTGAATTCCATATGACCTAACCTTGGTAATCTGTCTACGATGAGGAACCTTATTAAATGCCTTCCTGAAGTCTGTGTAAATAATGTATACCCACAATGCCTTCCTCAATCTTCTTCGTCACCTTTTCAAAATACCAATCACATTAATGAGACATGATTTCCATCGTACAAAGCCATGTTGACTATTCCTAAAAGGTCCTCGTCTTTCTAAATGCATGTACATCTTATCCCTCAGAATCCCCTCCAACAATCTCCTCTGCACTGGCATTAGGCTGACTGAGTCGATAATTTACTGTGCTTTTGGATCGCTGTTACCTTTTCTCGTCCCCTTTTCTAGCCACACACACAAAAAAAAACCAACATTGATATTACCAATGTTATAGTTCTCAGAGTGTGTCAGGGTCAGTGTTAAGAACAAGTAAGACAGATTTCTTTAATCTGTTAAAACAACATGTATATGACCAAAGCAAGGTTACTCAAACTATGATGGAAAGAAGAATGACGTGTGGATATTGCAAATATGTACATTGATATTTCTCTTTGAAAAATACTGCAGAACACACACACGCACACGCATACACACGCATACACGCACACACACACACGCACACACACACACGTATGTTGGATATCAAACTGAAAAGGAAAATCTCTGCAAAGTTATCTTGAAAGAACTTTGTCCAAGTATTATTCGAACTCATGACCAAAGGAAGAATGAGAGTTTGACCCAAACGCTATTCTACTCAGAGTCATCAAGTCCTACAGCATGGAGAGAGGCCCTTTGGCCCAAACTGGTCCATGCTGCCACAAATATCCATCCACATTAACCTCTTTTTCCAGCACGTCACTTCTCGTCATTACCTACCGAAGTACTTGTCCAAATGCGTTTAAATATTGTTAATATAAATGCTTCAACCACTTCCGCTGGTAGTTCATTCCCTTTGTGTACCACTCTCTGTGTAAACAGTTTCCATCAGTTTCCCTTTTATTCATTGCCATCTCACCTTAAATTGATGCTCCCTAGTCCTCAATTCCTCAACACTGGGAAGAAAAGGTTCAGTCCATTCACCCTATCCATGCCTCTCATAATCTTGTACACTTCTATAAGATCCCCCTCAGTCTCCTACGCTCTAAAGAAAAAAAGTTCTCGCTTGTCCAAGCTCTTCCTATAATTCATACTATTGAGTCCTGGGAACATCTTTGTAAATTCCGTCTGCACACATTTCAATTTAAAAACATCCTTCTGATCGCAATGTGACCAAAACTACAAGTGCAGTCTCACCGACATCCTGTATACCTGCAACATAACTTACCAACGTCTCTCCTCCATGTCCTGACCGTTGACTGCCAGTGAGCCAAAAGCTTTCTTCACTGCCAATGTCTACCTGTGACTCCACTTTCAGAGAACGGTGGACATGAACTTCATGGTCCCTCTGCTCAACGACACTGCTTAAGGCCTTACCATTAACCATGAAACTCCTACATCGATCTAAGTTTGCAAAACATATTCCTCAGCCCACTTCTTCAGTTGATCAAGATCCTGCTGCAATTTCTGATAACCTTCCTCACTGTCCACGATGCCACCAATTTTAGTGTCACCTTCAAATTTACTAATCATTCCTTGTACATTCTGAAGAATATCATTGAAATAGATAATAAACAACAATGAGCCCAGCACTGACCCCTGAGGCATTTCATGTGTCACAGGCCTCCAGTCCGACAGCATCCTTCCACTATTACCCTCTGTTTACTACCATCAATCCAATTGTGTATCCAATTTGTCAGCTCCCTCTGGATTCCATGCGATTCTAACCTTACAGACCAGCCTATCAAGAGTAATCTTGTCAAACGCCTGAGTGAAAACCATACAGACGACGCCTACCGCCCTGCCCTCATCAACATTCCTGGTCGCTTCATCAAAGAACTCAAGCAAATTTGCGAGGCATGATCTCCGACACACAAAGTCATGCAATCGTTCCAGTCTAAAACAACTATTAATAATAATTATGAAAATAAATAACAACAAAAAATAATAAATAATAATAAGATGGCAGTTTCAGTGGAGAATAAATTATCCATGGTATGTGGCATTGGAACGTGCATCATTGGTGAAGCGCAGAAGAGATTTTGTCCCTATGTCATTGAAAAAAAGCAAGGGTGGCATGGTAGTTCAGTGGTTAGCACTGCTGCCTCAAAGTGCCACGGATCCGGGTTTGATTTCAGCCTCGGGTGACTCTATTTTAGAGTTTGCACATTCACCCTGTGTTTGCGTGGGTTTCCTCTGGGAGCTTCATTTTCCTTAAACAATCCAAAGATGTACAGGTCAGGTGAATTGCCAACAGCCTTATGTGCATTAGTCAGGGGTAAATATTGGATAGGGGCATGGGACTGGGTGGGTTGCTATTCAGACGGTCGGTGTGACCTTGTTGGGCCAAATGGCCTGTTTCCTTACCGTAGGAAACTGAAAATAATAAACTATTTCTAATCAAACCCTGTTTTTCCAAATGTGTGCAAATCTTATCCCTCAGAATCTTTTCAAGTACCTACTATAGATGTTAGGCTTCCCGGTCTATAGTTCCCAGATTTTTCTTTGCTTCCCTTCTTGAATAATGGCACAACGTTTGCTAACACTTCAATATTCTGGAACCTAACCTGCGGCTAACGACGATGCAAAAATATCAACCAGGTCCCCGTAGTTTCTTCTGTAGCCTCTTGCAGTATTCTTGGATGCATCTGTTTAGGACCAGGAGATTTATCAACCTTCATACATTCTAATGCATTCAACAAGTCCTCTCCTGTGATATTGACTAACGCGAAGATATGACCATGACCTTTGTTAACCTCCCAAGTCGTCTTGTATTTCTCCACGGCAAAGACAGAGGAGAAATATTCATTGAGAATCTCACACATCTCCTATGGTTCTAGACATGCATGTCCACTTTGGAGCTTGAGGGGTCATATTCTCATGTAGTTATTCTTTTAACTTTAATATACTTAAAGAACCTCTTTGGGTTCACCCTAATCTTCTCAGACAAGGCTATCGTCCCTTTTCGCCGTTCTGATTTCCTTCTTCGGTAAACTCCTGTATTCCCTGTACACCGCCAGGGATTCCCTTGATCCCAGCTGCATGGAGCTCAGCCACACCTCCTTTTTGCCTGTCAAAGCCTCAATATCGCCTGACATCCAGGGTTCCCTCTTCCTGCCAATCTTGCCTTTTACCCTCACAGGAACATATAGATCTTGTACTCCAGCCATTTCACTTTTAAAGGCCTCCCACTTGCCGGAGGTCCCTTTGCCTGCAAACAAACTCCTCCAACGAACCCCTACAAGCTCCTGTCGAATTTCATCAAAATTCGCCTTGCCCCAATTTAAAACTTGAACATGCGGGCCAGTTTTGACCTCCATAACTTTTTTAAAACTAATAGAACTATGGCCACTGGGCCCAGTGTGCTCCCCCATTGTCACCTCAGTCACCTGTCCCGCCCTATTTCTTAGATTAGGTCAAATTTTACCTCTTCCCGAATTGCACCCTCAACATAATGCTTGAGGAAACGTTTCTGAACACACTTAATAGATAACCCGATCTCAGTCCTTAATTCTATGTAATTCTCAGTCAATGTTAGGAAAATTAAAATCTCCGACTATGGCAATCCTATTGGACCTGCAAGCCTCCCCAATCTCTCTATATATTTTAATTATTCTAATTCCCCGTTTAATATTTGTGGGCCTATCGTACAACCCAAATAGTATCATCATTCACTTTTTATTTCTTAGCTTCCCCCACAAATCCTCACTGGATGATCCATCAGTTATTTTATCTCTGATTACTGCTGTGGTACTCGCCTTAATCAAAAATGAAACTCCCCACACCTCTTTCCACCATCCCCGTCTCGCATAAATCACCTGTACGTTGGTATATTAAACTGCCAGTCCTGTCCCTCCCTTAGCCATATTTCTGTAATGGCTATAATATCCCAGTCCCATGCACCTATCCACGCACTGAGTTCATCGGCCTTACCTGTCAGCCATCTTACATTGAAACAGATGCAATACAATCCAACAAGCATTCCTTGCTGCCTGTCGTGTTTCTGCCTAACCTATCTCTGCACTTTACTGTTTGTGATTACGGTATCTACTTCCAGCCTCGCACTTGCAACCCTGCTGTTGAGGATCCCACGGCGTGCCCCACGCCAGCCAATCTAGTTGAAACACTCCCATGTAGCACTAGCAAACCTGCCTGCCAGGAAATTAGTCCCCTTCCAATACAGGTACAACAAGTCCTTCCTGAACAGGTCACCTCTGCCCCACAAAAGATCCGAGTGATCTAAAATTCTGATCCCTATCTCCTGTACCAATTATTTAGGAACGCATTCATCTGCCACGTCCGCCTGTTCTTACCCTCACTAGCACGGAACACTGGAAGTAAACCGGATATTACCACTTCCGTAGTCCCGTCTTTTACCTTTTTTCCTCGCTCTCCATAATCACTCTGCATGACCTCATCACTACTTCTACCTGTGTCATTTGTACCAATGTGCACAATGACTTCTGGCTGCTCCCCCACCCCGGTGAGAACGTTCTGCAGCCGCTGTGAGATATCCTGGACCCTGGCACGTAGAAGGCTATACATCATCTTGGATTCCCATTTGCAGCCAGAGAATCTCTTGTCTGATCCCCTCACATATCGAGTCTGAATAATTACTTTTGAAGTTATTCGTCTCGCAAAACCTTCTGACAATGGGATTTCTTCCTGAAACAGTTGGATTTGGCTGAATTGCTTTGCTTCAGGCAGTGGGGAGATTCCAATGAATCATCATCAGGAATCCTCCATGAGTGGAAAAGACGACTAGGCTTTTTTTCACTCCCACACATTGCTGTGTTGAGTGGCAGGGGAACAGAAAGGGAGCAATAAGCTGTTCCTTCACAGATAGGCTACAGGTTTCTATCTGTAATTTAAATCAATAACGTTATCAGTGCCCAAACTTAACCATGTGAGATCTCCTTGAATATTGTCCGAACTATATGACTCCATCACATTCTCGACTCCAGGTCAGTGCATAATTGCTGTTGTCATACACCGAATCAATTCATTAACAATAAATGGCCCTACTTGTTTTGAAGATGTGTTAATATGTGCCTGCATAATGTAAACATAAGCGTTTGATGACTTCACAATATCTGTGTTAAGATGAATACGTTTTATTTTTAAACAAATATTGAAATTGCTAGAAAAGCTCAGCCTGTTGGCATCAGATATGAAGAGAAATCAGAGTTCAATTTTTCGGTCCAATGACTTTTCGTTTGAACCTGACTTATTCTTAAATTATTTCCCCAATTTTATTCTCCCACGTAAGAAGAAATATCCATCCGGTATTCACCAACTACACTCTTCTCAAGATGTTATACGGTCAAGAAAACATCTCTCATTCTCAGGTCTAACTGTTCCTTCTTCGTAACGTAATGCCTTCATCCTAAGAATGAGTAAAGAGAAACATCTTTGAAACGTTTCGAAAGCAATTTTGTTTTAATCAGTTAAGGCAATTATAACGACACATAATACATCAGATGTGATCTCAGCAATGCCCTGTACTGATGCAAAAATCATCGCGAAGATCAAACACAAAACCCCTTGCACGAAAGAGAATAATTCCATTTACTCCCAAATCACCAGCTGCATCTTCAGAGTAATTTGATGTGGTTCATGTACTAAGACACACAGATCCCTCTGTACCACTCAGTTCTGCATTCTCCTTCATTTAGATAATTTTCTGCTGTTTTGTCTTTTCCCCAAAACAGAAAATTCCCATCACATATATGTTGTACTTTGTTTTTCTACTAAACGTTTGCTCAAAACTGTCCTCTGTCTGTATGCTATTGCTTGATGCTCTGCCCTTCCCCCATCTGTATCCTATTGCAGACGCTCTGCCCTCCCCCGTCTGTGTCCCATTGCAGATGCTCTGCCCCCCGTCTGTATCCCATTGCAGATGCTCTGCTCTCCCCCTGTCTGTATCCAATTGCAGACGCTCTGCCCCTCCCTGTTAGTGTCGAAATTGCATACGCTCTGCACTCCCCCGTTTGCATCCCTTTGCAGATGCCCTGCTCTCCCCCTGTCTGTATCATATTGTAGATGGTCTGCCCTTCCCCTGTCTGCATTCCACTGTAGACGTTGTGCCTTCCCCGTCCGTATCCCATTGCAGACGCGCAGCCTTCCCCCGTCTGTATCCCATTGCAGACGCTCTGCCCTTCCCCTGTCTGTATCTCATTGGAGACGCTCTGTCTCCATTTGACATCATATTGATTGACTATCCTGATGTCTGAGCAAACTGAGCTCCATCCGCTTCATTCAATTCATTCGTATGGATTGTAATTTGTTGATGACCTCACACAGATCCCTGAAGAATTCCACTAGTTACAGCTTGCCAAACACAAAATGAATAATGATCTCTTCTCTGTGTTTCCTGATGCTGCCCAAGGCGCCCCTGCTCCTGCGTGACAGCCTGAGGTGGTTATATGCCGTCCTCCTGTGCTGTGTAATTTACTGAAATGATTTGAATACTTCATTCTATTCCTGTCTAACCCCATAGAGGTGCATTATGGCCTGATCCTGCTGTATTGTCACGATGCTGACTGGCTGAATGGGATCTTTCTCTCCCTCTGTAACAGCCTTGGGGGTGAATTGACAAAACAACGGATGAGATAGGAGCAGCAGTTGGTCATTCGTCCCCTCCAACTTGCTGCTGCGTTTAGAAACATCGTGGCTGGTCTGATTGGAACTGAATACCCATTTCCTGTCGGTTCCCAATAAACATTTACCCTCCTGTCCATCAACGGTCTGTCAAGGTCAACCTTGAATATCCTCAATGACCCAGACTTCACTGTTCTCGGGGGATGAGAACGCCACAGATCACATAATCCAAAGGAGAAAGGAGAAACGTTATCTCAAATGGAAATGGGAGACCCCTTTTATATGAAAGCGTGTTAACCTCACAGCAAGTCACCTATTCTTTTCAGAAACAAGGGCACAGCAAATAGGAACAAACATATACCGTTTAGCCCCTCAAGCGTATCCCACAGTCCCATTGACTGTTCAGTCAAGTATTTATCAAACTTAGTTTCGACTGCACCCTTGGAAAATAATCCTGACACCTTACGGCCACAGAGCATAGGAAATTGGAATTAGGCCATTTGGCCCATCAAGTCTACTTTGCTATTTGATCCTGTCGGGTGTGTTTCTCAACACATCTTTGCCGCCTCCTCACTGTAACTCTCGATCGTTGTTTTAATCTAACCGTTGTCGTAAAGACACGGTTGCGTCGGTGTCTCTGTATGTGTGTGTGATTGCGTGTCTGTTTCTGTGTACATCTGTTGATTGGCAGGAGACAGTGTTGTGGTGGATGGTTGTTTTTTTGAAATGGAAGCCTATGGGCAGCGATGATCCAGAGGCAAAATCGTTGGGTCCACTTTTGTTTGTCATTTATATAAATGATTTAGATGAGAGTAATAGAAGGTGTATTTCGCAAATTTGCGGATGACGTCAAGTTTTGGCGTACAGTGGACAGTGTTTGTATAATGGTGAACAGCTGAAGATTACAAAGAGACCTTCATTAATTAAATCAATGATTCATAGAGATGTACAACAGGGAAACAGACCCTTCAACTTGTTCATGCCATTCAATTATTCTAAATTAATCCACTCCCATTTACCAGCATTTGGCCCATGTCCCACTAATCATAAAGCCATGCATTTGCCTCTTAAATGTTGCAATTGTTCCAGCCTCTACCAGTTTCTCTGGCAGTTTATTCCATAGAAGCGCCACCCTCTGCAGGCAAAAAAAGTTGTTCTTCATTGTCCTTCAAATATTTCTCTTCCCACCTTCAACCTATGCCTTCTAGTTGTAGACTCTCCTACCTTGGGGGGAGGGAACCTTGACAGCTCACCCTATCCATGCCCTTCATAATTTTATAAACCTCTAAAAAGTGCGAATCTGACTTCAATCAAGACGATTGGCTGTGTTTTCAGTCATCCTGGGTCTATAGTCTCAAATTCAGTATTCGTACCTCTTCCTTCTCCATCAAGGCACGATTCCAAAAACATTTAATCAACCTTTTCAGACAGTTCTGAAACAGTTCTGTGGGATTTGGAACTAGAATTTTCGGCGCAGTAATAGGGACACTACCATCATTCAGAATTAGCCCCTAAAGCTGCAACATGATGCTCCTGTGTGTTTGTTCATCAGCCTGTTGTAACATGCTGTGACACACCTCCATAGGACATGACTCCACTCCACCTTCGCCAGAGATAGGGACATTATCAGACAGTCAAGGACTGGAATCGAATCCAGAGCTCCGGCGCACCAACGTGGACACTATCCATTAAACAAGGCCTAAATCATGCCCAGATTTCGGGTCATATTTGAAGTGTGTGGATTTATTAAATTCTGGTTAACATTACCACATTATACAGGGGACATTTCTAATTGAAAAAAAAGTACAGGTTATTAGCCTCATCTAAAGGATGTTGAGTGCATTCGCTATGCCATTGAGATAACCAATGAACATCTTCAATTGCTTAGCTATGATTTCCAGTTTAAATGGCTATTACCAGTAGTGTGCTATATTAGGGAAAGAAATCCTGCAGACACACTCGACACTATGAAGGATCTCGAGTAGATATCAATACTGAACACCAGAGATGAGAAAGGAGCACAATTCTGGGCCCAAAACACCGGTCACTATTTCAAATCTCTATCATGTGGTCTGCCTCTTCCTAAAATCATTCATTGATACAAGGCAACTGTTTCCTTTCCAGCTTTTGCTTACCGACTGCTCCGTCTGCCTGCACAAGGCAAACCAAACTCTGGGTCTTTGGGAAACTCAAGGCTGGTGTCTGCAGGCCTTCTGGAGAGAGGATTGTCGTTTTAATCCGAAGGGGGAGTGTGAGGGGGCAATAATATCATTCACTGGGATAAATGATTTAGATGAGAGTAATAGAAGGTGTATTTCGCAAATTTGCGGATGACATCAAGTTTTGGCGTACAGTGGACAGTGTTTGTATAATGGTGAACAGCTGAAGATTACAAAGAGACCTTCATTAATTAAATCAATGATTCATAGAGATGTACAACAGGGAAACAGACCCTTCAACTTGTTCATGCCATTCAATTATTCTAAATTAATCCACTCCCATTTGCAAGCATTTGGCCCATGTCCCACTAATCATAAAGCCACGCATTTGCCTCTTAAATGCTGCAATTGTTCCAGCCTCTACCAGTTTCTCTGGCAGTTTATTCCATAGAAGTAATAGGGACACTACCGTCATTCAGAATTAGCCCCTAAAGCTGCAACATGATGCTTCTGTGTGTTTGTTCATCAGCCTGTTGTAACATGCTGTGACACACCTCCATAGGACATGACTCCACTCCACCTTCGCCACAGATAGGGACATTATCAGACAGTCAAGGACTGGAATCGAATCCAGAGCTCCGGCGCAGAAACGTGGACACTATCCATTAAACAAGGCCTAAATCATGCCCAGATTTCGGGTCATATTTGAAGTGTGTGGATTTATTAAATTCTGGTTAACATTACCACATTATACAGGGGACATTTCTAATTGAAAAAAAAGTACAGGTTATTAGCCTCATCTAAAGGATGTTGAGTGCATTCGCTATGCCATTGAGATAACCAATGAACATCTTCAATTGCTTGGCTATGATTTCCAGTTTAAATGGCTATTACCAGTAGTCTGCTATATTAGGGAAAGAAATCCTGCAGACACACTCTACACTATGAAGGATCTCGAGTAGATATCAATACTGAACACCAGAGATGAGAAAGGAGCACACTTCTGGGACCAAAACACCGGTCACTATTTCAAATCTCTATCATGTGGTCTGCCCCTTCCTAAAATCATTCATTGATACAAGGCAACTGTTTCCTTTCCAGCTTTTGCTTACCAACTGCTCCCTCTGCCTGCACAAGGCAAACCAAGCTCTGGGTCTTTGGGAAACTCAAGGCTGGTGTCTGCAGGCCTTCTGGAGAGAGGATTGTCGTTTTAATCCGAAGGGGGAGTGGGAGGGGGCAATAATATCATTCACTGGGCTGAGGTGTGGCAGATGGAGTTTAACATGGATACATGTGAGGCATTGCATTTGAAAAAAAAACAAACAAGGGGAGGGTTTATACAATTAATGCTGGGCTTTGGTAGTCATATAGAAAAGAGGGACCCAGGGGGGCAGGTATAATTCTTTGAAGTTGGTGGCATAGGGTGTTTAAGGTTACTTCATTGTTCATACCTTTGAGGTTAGAAGTTGGGAAGTCATGCTGAGCTTGTGCAGGATATTGATAAAGCCTCTTCTGAAGTACTGTGTGTAGTTCTGTTACAGGAAATAGATTATTAAGCTGGAGATGGTTCAGAAGAGATTTACCAGTAACACCTCATCTTCTGCTCATCTTATGCCTCGGAAGCCAACAAACACACGGCATGAACATTGGATTCACTGATTTACAAATCTCCCCTCCCCAACCTAGACCGCAGAACCAACCCCCGGATTCACATCTGCCCTCTCGAGGAGACCTAATGTCCATCTTCCTTCCCACCATCTGCTCCACACTCCCCACCGATCTATCACTATCACCTCCTATCTTCACTCACCGATCACTTATCTTTCCTCCAGCATCACCCCATCACCCATTTTCTGTTAGCCCCTTCTCCCTCCCAAGTCCTGAAGAAAGGTCCTGCCTGAAACGTCGACTCTCTTGCTCCTCGGATGTTGGCTGGCTTACTGTGCATTTTCCACCGCCATGCTTTCCCTGCACTGAATTATCCAATATCTACAGTCCCCATGATCTCTTAGGTACAATTCCCTTTTAAAATAGCCATGTCGCAGTCTGTTATAACCGCATTTAGTCTTAGGGATATTTTCTTCTCAGATCATGGACCATAAAAGTTCTCTCAATGTCTTCCTGATATTGCAGTGCCTGATCAGTAGATACAAAATGTATGTTTAGTTTATAAACGGAGAAGCATGTTTATATTCTGATGAACCTCTCGCATTGCTCCCATATTCAAGGCAGATTGAACGCTTACACATGATTGATTTACCAGACCCAACATTAGTTCCCACAGTCACCCCCACATATCCCATCCAGAATATGTAAATTTTAATCATAATTTGGAATTTTAATAAAAAGTATTGAATTGAAATGGGTTAAC
>NC_057717.1:58458416-58466077 GCF_004010195.1 Chiloscyllium plagiosum | reverse complement strand
GTCCAATACCACCATCATGATATCCCCGACTCCTCCTCTGCCTCAGTGCATCTTCTGAATAAACCATCAATTGTGCCTTTGTTAAATCTGGATACAATTTATCAAGTCCCTTGTAACCACATGTCAATTACAGAATAATTGTTCTTGACTATGTTGAACTTGTTTACTGCACAGATTCTGTCAGACGGGCACACACTGCATGCTGCTTAAATCATTGACACTTAATCTCATGAACGAAATTGATGTAATTGAACTGAAACTATCATAATTTGTGAGAAAAGGCCCATCTGCTTGCTCCATGTCCTTCAGAGAAGTCAATTCGTTATCCTTCCCCAGTCATGTCTGGGCAAACCCACAGCAATGTGTTTTACTCTTGACTGTCCTGTGGAACAGCTGAACCAGTCACTCAGTTCAAGCTCAGCACAACACGCTGGCCTGACCATGGCTGCACACGTCCCGTGAGAGAAGAACAAAAGTAAAGTTAGCTCCCTTCCTTTGCCTGTTTTCCTTATTTCTACACTTCATTCCATTCAGGTAGGTGACCATTCCCTATTTCAAGCGCAATCTTTCTGACTGAGTCTCTCCTCAAGAGTGATATTCGTCTCCACGGGCACCTCTGGTGCTGGCTTTACTGAAGCTGACATGCAGATGTAAGGAACTTTTAAATTCCACAACAGTGGCAGTGCATAGAGAAGGAATGGGTTTTTATGTCATAATAAAAATACGGAGACCAGTAAGTGAGGGAAAGGAATTATTGTGATCATCACTGAGAGTGTAGGTGAGGCAGTATTTGGGGTATGATGGACAGATTTTTCTCCTTTAAAAGGAATTATATCATTACAATAGAGGCTGTGTAAGGGAATTGCACGAGACTAATCTCTGGGCTGATCGTAAAAGAGGAGTGAGTGTAGGTTAATCTGTAGCACAGTCAGAGAATAAGAGGTCATTGCATTGAAATTTGACGGTGATGGATAATCACTCGTTATGTTCTACACAGACACAAAGAAACTGATAAATTCCATGGCTTGTGTTTTTATTTTTCCTGGGAATGCATGATTCTGGATATTTAAGTGCCTTTGTGAATCAAATCTTCAGTCAACTCCTGCCTTGATATCAGGTTCAATTCCTCTTACCGAAGCAGGTCACTTAAACAGTTTTGTTAATGTTAATACGTGATGGTATTTGTGTGGAGAGTACTTTCTTCTCATAGAGGGTCGTGAATGTTAGGAATTCTCAGGTCTAGAAAGTTAGGGGAGCGATATCACTCCAAGTATTTAAAGAGGAGGTAGATGGATTTTTGACCTGTCAGAGAGCTGAGGGGTGTGAAGAATTGCGCATTAAAGAAGGGTTAATGCCAACAGTAGGTCAGCCATGATAGCATAAAATGGTGTGAGCATCCAAATTACTACTCTTGTTTTTATGTTCTCATATTCTGTCTTTGGAAAGTTAATGGTTTTAATTTTACTGGAAATGTTGCTATTGAATGTTGAGGACAGTGAGAGAAAAGAATTTTGTGAGTCAACTCTGGGAGAGATATGGGCCAGATATTCACATGAATCTGGGTCTACAACATGACCAACAAATGAAACACCACTTGCAGAGAGGAGACACTCTTTAACGAGGTGGGAGACACTTTCATACACAGCTTGGATCTCCCATCACATTTTGCAACCCACAGAAAACCACACAGTGTTGACGGACTGAATGATATCCTGTAATACTGCGAACGAGGTATTTGGAGCATGTGGTCTCCATCTGCTCCTATACAAGTGGCTTTAAGGACTGAATGCAACATAGGAACAGAGAACTGAGGAGCAGGAGTGGGTCATTAAAAACGTTGTCATTGCTCGACCAGACAGTAAGATCATGGCTGATCTGAGTGTGGTCTCCGCGGCACTTTTCTGTCTGTCCATAATGTTCCTCCATTCACATGGCTGTCAAATGTTGGAAAACACAACTTTGAAAACATGCAAGCATCCAGGTACAATACTAGGAAACTGCACAAAGACAAAGTACACAGGCAGCACAATTCTGGAAGGCAACAGGCATTTATCTATCAGTCTTGTTCCCATCAAATTAATTCTGCTGCAGTTTATCATTTAAGATTTGTTCATGGAATGTGGGTGTTGTTGATAGGCCAACATTTATGGACCATATCTCATTACGCTGGAAGTGGTGGTGTTGAGCTACCATCTTGAGCTGAAACCTCTGGGGAAGAGAATTCCCATTGAACATCCCGTGCGAATTTCTCATTTCTGCTCCGACAAATGTTGGAGGGTCGCTGTGTCCTTTTCCAGCCCCACTTCTCCACTGGTTACAACAGGTTTGAATTGTAACCTAGCCCAGTCTCTCGAAAAATGTGAGACACAGAGTCACACACGTATAGACACATGCACAATCACACATGTCTGAAGATGAAAAAGAATAGGAAAAGCTTTCCAGAGTTTCAAAGTAGTTGAACTCATTTCAAATGGAAAAGAGATAATGCGTCCCAACTGATATTCTGTCTCCGACGTTATTCTACTCAAACAAGCTACTGGTATGAGACTTCTTCCTGGAACAGTTGAATTTGGCAGAATTTCCTTTCCTTCAATAAGTGGAGCGATTCCCATGAATCCTCAACAGGAATGCTCCAAGTGTGTTAAAGATGACTGAGGGATTTTTTACTCTCACATTTTGCTGTCGGAAGGGACAAAGTGAGAGAGGGGGCAATAGACTGTGGCTTACGACCATAAGATCATCGGATATAGGAACAGAAAATAGGCCATTAAGCCCATCGAGTCTGATCCACTATTCAATTATGGCTGACAAATTTTTCAAAACCATTCTCCTGCATTCTCCCTGTAACCCTTGATCCTTTAATACTCAAGAAGCTAACTATCGCTATCTTAAATATACACAATGACCTGACCTCCACTGCCTTCTGTGAAAACGAATTCCATAGATTCGCCATTCTCTGGCTGAAGATGTTTGTCCTTACCTCCGTTCTTAAAGGATTTCTCTTTACTCTCAGGTTGTATCCTTGGGTCCTAGAGTCTCCTACCAATGGAAGTCTTCTCACCATCTGTACTGTCCAGGCCATTTAGTATTCTGTATGTTTGAATTAGATCCCCCCTCATCCCTCTGAACTCCATCAAGAACAGACCCCGAGTCCTCAAATGTTCTCATATGTTAAGCTTTTCATTCCTGGGACCATTCCCGTGTACCTTCTGTGAACCCATTACAAGGTCAGCACATCATTCCTGATATATGGGGCTCAGAGCAGCGCACAATACTCCAAATATGGTCTGACAAGAGCCTTATAGAGCCTCAGAAGTGCATTCCTGCTTTTATATTCAAATCCTTTCCAAATAAATTCCATAAATGCATTTGCCTTCCTAACTACTGACTCAACCTGCAAGTTGACATTGAGAGAATCCTGGACTAGAACTCTCAAGTCCCTTTGCACTTCAGACATCTGAATTTTCTCGGTAGTCCATGTTTTTATTCTTCCTAACAAAGTGCATGTTCCCACAATTTCCCTTTTTGTACTCCATCTGCCATTTCTTTGCTCATTATCCTAACCTATCCAAATCCTTCGTGAGCCTCCCTCCCTCTTCGACGTTACCTCTCCCTATACCTATTTTGGCTTCATCTTCAAACGTGGATAGAATGCCTCAGATCCTTCATCTGGATCGTTAATGTATAACGTGCAAAGTTGTGGTCCCAACACTGAGCCTTATGGAATACCACTTGTCACCGACTGTCAACCTGGGAGGGACACGTTTATCGACATTCTTTGCTTCCTGCCAGACAACCAAACCTCTATCCATGCTAGCACCTTGCCTCTAACACCATGGGCCCTGCCCTTGCCTTACTCAGTAGCCTCCTGTCGGCACATTGTCAAAGATCTTCTGGAAGTCCTGGTCGATGACATCCATGGGCTCTCCTTGTTCTAAGCTGATCGTTACGTCCTCAAGGTTTTCTAGCAGATTTTCCAGGTATGATCTCCCCTTGATGAAATCAGGGTAACTTTGTCCTACGTTACCATTCACATCCAAGTATTCAGAAATCTCATCCTTCACAATGGATTCCAGGATCATACCCATAGCCAACTTTAGATTAGTCAGTCTGTAATTTCCCGTTTTTTTGCTATACGTTTTTAAACAGGGGTATCACGTTAACGATTTTTCAGTCCTCTGGGAATCTCCCTGTTTCGAGAGATTCCTGAAAGATCACCACCAACTCCTCCACTGTCTCATCAGATATCTGCCTTAGAAATCTGGAGTGGAGTCCATCTGGTCCATGTGATTTACTTACCTTCAGGCCATTCAGTTTTCCCAGCACCTTTTCCTTGTTGAAAGCCACCTTACTCAGGTCTGTCCACTAAGTCTTTTCAATGTTTGGGGTATTACTCGTGTTTTCAACCGTGAAGACTGACACGAAGTAATTTTTCAGCTCCTCAGCCATTTCCTTGTTCCACATTACGAACTCTCCTGTGTCAATTTCTAGCGATCAGATGCCAATTTCTGCCTCTCGTTTGCCCTTTATGTATCGAAAGAAGCTCTTACAGTCTTTCTTTACATGACTGGCTTGCGTACCCTCATATTTAACTTTCTCACTCCTTACTTCTTTTTTTTTTGCTCTCTGTTGGTCGTTGCAAGTGTTGCAACATGAGGGTGAACGCCTCTGTTAATTAAACCAAACACTCAGGAGAGCTCACCTCACCTCGTAATCTATTAGAATATGAGTGACAGAGAACTCCCAAATTCCACTATTTAAAGAAAATAATGCCAATTTATTTTTAACTGTAAAAGTGAGCATTATGCCACAACTATTTGCAACTTTAACCAACCTACCCCCCACAACTGGCCGCAAATGGGCGGCACGGTGGCACAGTGGTTAGCACTGCTGCCTCACAGCGCCAGAGACCCGGGTTCAATTCCCGCCTCAGGTGACTGACTGTGTGGAGTTTGCACGTTCTACCCGTGTCTGCGTGGGTTTCCTCCGGGTGCTCCGGTTTCCTCCCAAAGTCCAAAGATGTGCAGGGCCAGGTGAATTGGCCATACTAAATTGCCCGTAGTGTTAGGTAAGGGGTAAATGTAGGGGTATGGGTGGGACCCGCTTTGGCGGGTCGGTGTGGACTTGTTGGGCCGAAGGGCCTGTTTCCACACTGTAATGTAATGTAAAAAAAATCTCTAACAATATGCTGTTTCAATAAGACACTTATGAAGATTACATCAACTTAATTACAAAACCACACAGCCACTGCCGTCCTCTGTGATGTTACTCTCCTGACTGCTGAATTCCCTGGTTGGGTTGTATTTCTGTTTACAGTGAATATAAGACACTTATGAAGATTACATCAACTTAATTTCAAAACCACACAGCCACTGCCATCCTCTGTGATGTTACTCTCCTGGCTGCTGAATTCCCTGGGTCGTCGTATTTCTGTTTACAGTGAATATGTTTCATATGAAAAAATATATATGATTAGTGAGTATTTCCTAATTTCTTGTGGAGCAAGATGGTTGATCCCCAGGCTTCTTCCGTCTCGATGGCATCTGCTCTCTCCCAAATTTTCAAAATGTTCGCATTTTTATGTCCCCAGCATCAAATTATCTCACTGCTCCAATGCTGGCAAAACAATAAATTCAATCTCGAGTTGCATTCAGTGACAGAGAGAGTGTTGCATGCAATAGTGAGAGTGGTGGAGCAAGATCGTTGTTCGGGGGTAGGTGCTGTAACAGATATACAGAGAGTGTGAGGGAGTGGAGAAAATAGGGAGATATTTGTCCTGGCCGAGCGGGGAAGGTTATTGTTGCTTGTCCTGTATCGAAGTGCATTTCTTCAGATCATCTAAGCATCGGGGTGAGCCTCCCCAATGTCTTGTCCACGTCTATCACTAATAACACCACAGACCATATCCCTCAGCTTCTTCAGAATCAGTGCGTATGTATCTTGCAAACAACAAGGAGGAACACACATTGGTGCCTTACATATCTAAACCAAACCTGAACATTCTGAGAGATTTAATTTTCTGAAAATAAGGACGAAGAAAGTGTTAAGGAAATCAAAAAGAACATGAATACAAGCAACAGGAAACACAAAGACCGCTCAAATCTACGATCCATACACCAAAGAAAACAAAAGTAAGGCCAAATGTGGAAATTGTTAAGGTATAGGAGAATTTATTGTGGGGAACAAGGAAATGGCAGAGAACCGAACCAGCTAGTTTGCATCTGTCTTCATGGGGACAGCGCCAGGAAATCTCCGTGTCAAGTGATCACATGGGACTTGTGGAACTAAAGACATAAAGTCAATTCATATCAGCAACAAGGTCGTACTTGAAAATGGAGCTAGATTGATTATTGCTAAGTCTGATGGGCCAGATATTCTTCATATCAAAATGTCAGAAATAAAACAGCATATTAATTGAACTGTCGGTGACTGTGATTTTTTTTTTGCAGATCCTGAAAAGGCCATAGCCATTGTAGATAACCGAAAGGTAGTAAACATGATCCATCTATGTACACAGGGAAGAAGAGATAATGTGGAGGACTGCAGACCAATTAATACAACTTATGTATGGAAAGAGTTGGAATCCATTTAGAAATGAACAGCAAAATTGCAGAGAATCACGATGCATTTCTGTCAGAGAAATCATGCCTAACAAACCTCGGAATTATTTGAAGTTGTTTCTTGCAGAATAGACCACGGACAACCAGTGGAAGTAGTGTATTTGGATATTCAGACGTCTGGGCGGGACAACGTTCTGGCTGTAGCAGCTGCTCCTTTTTTGAGGTATTTTAGGTGTTGGAGGTGATTTCCTCGAATTCCAGGAGCAGCAATTACTGTTTTGTATGCTCTTGCATTGTTTTGGAACTTTGGGAAAAAAAGGTCAAAGAAACAGCATTTTTAAGAGCGAAAAGAACGGACAAAGGAAGCACATGGTGAGGGGAAGAAACTGACAGGACAGCGTAGCTGCAGAGTTACTGCCTTTGCTGTTTGAATTCATGTATCGCTGGATATCGGAGTGTGTCGAGGAAAATTAACAAATAGTGAAATTTACAACTGGTTTGGAGGAACTGTTTGAGCAATGTTCCCAGCCAGATAGTGGATTGTTTTAACTGTGTCCTACAGGAAGTCAGCAGAAGTGAGTAGAGTGGGTTATTCCTTAATTATATGTTTTTGAGATATATCTCTTGATTAATCTTAAAATATAAGCCATAAATATTAATATAGCCTTGGGCAGTGTTTTGTAGAGGAATACGACAGTTTTCTTTTTCTGGGTCTGTAGATTGTGAAGGAGCAGAGATGGCCTTAGTAGAATCATATGCGCTTTTTGTCAGATGTGGGAGTATAAGGAGGATTTAAGGGTTATTGCGGATTATATCTGCAATAAATGCTTCTGCTTGTGAATCCTATCAGATCGAATGGATCGGTTGGAGAGACAGTTTAAGACAATGAAGAATTGGTAACAGCAACGGTATGTGATGGATGGCAGTTATAGGAAGGGGGTATGTCTCAGATACAGTTACATAGATGGGTTAACTCCAAGAAAGGCAGAATAATGAAGTAGATAGTGCAGGAGTCTTCTGGGGCTGTCCCCATTTCAATCAAATATGTTGTTTTGGAAAATGTAGCGAGTGATGGATTCACAGGGAAACGTAGCACGAACA
>NC_057717.1:58444768-58457916 GCF_004010195.1 Chiloscyllium plagiosum | reverse complement strand
GGGTTTGATTTCAGCCACGGGTGACTCTCTTTTGAAGTTTGCACATTCTCCCTGTGTTTGCGTGGGTTTCCTCTGGGAGCTTCATTTTCCTGACACAATCCAAAGATGTACAGGTCAGGTGAATTGCCAACAGCCGTATGTGCATTAGTCAGGGGTAAATATAGGAGAGGGGCATGGGACTGGCTGGGTTGTTATTCAGAAGGTCGGTGTGACCTTGTTGGGCCAAATGGCCTGTTTCCATACTGTAGGAAACTAAAAAAAAAATAAACTATTTCTAATCACACCCTGTGTGAAAAAGATAAACTATTTCTAATCAAATCCTGTCTTATCCCTCAGAATCTTCTCAAGTAACCTACCTACTACAAATGTTAGGCTTCCCGGTCTATAGTTCCCAGATTTTTCTTTGCTTCCCTTCTTGAATAATGGCACAACGTTTGCTACACTTCAATATTCTGGAACCTAACCTGCGGCTAAAGATGATGCAAAAATATCACCCAGGTCCCCGTAGTTTCTTCTGCAGCCTCTTGCAGTATTCTTGGATGCATCTGTTTAGGACCAGGAGATTTATCCACCTTCATACATTCTAATGCCTCCAACAAGTCCTCTCCGGTGATATTGACTAACGCCAAGATATGACCATGACCTTTGTTAACCTCCCAAGTCGTCTTGTATTCCTCCACAGTAAAGACAGAGGAGAAATATTCATTGAGAATCTCACGCATCTCCTATGGTTCTAGACATGCATGTCCACTTTGGACTTTGAGGGGTCATATTCTCATGTAGTTATTCTTTTAACTTTAATATACTGAAAGAATCTCTTTGGATTCACCCTAATCTTCTCAGTCAAGGCTATCGTGTGCGCCCTTTTCGCCCTTCTGATTTCCTTCTTCGGTAAACTCCTGTATTCCCTGTACACCGCCAGGGATTCCCTTGATCCCAGCTGCATGGAGCTCAGCCACACCTCCTTTTTGCCTGCAAAGCCTCAATATCGCCTGACATCCAGGGTTCTCTCTTCCTGCCAATCTTGCCTTTTACCGTCACAGGAACAAATAGACCTTGTACTCCAGCCATTTCACTTTTAAAGGCCTCCCACTTGCTGGAGGTCCCTTCACCCGCAAACAAACTCCTCCAACCAACCCCTACAAGCACCTGTCGAATTTCATCAAAAGTCGCCTTGCCCCAATTTAAATCTTGAACATGCGGGCCAGTTTTGACCTCCATAAGTATTTTAAAACTAATAGAACTATGGCCACTGGTCCCAGCGTGCTCCCCCATTGTCACCTCAGTCACCTGTGCCGCCCTATTTCTTAGAGTAGCTCAAGTTTTACCTCTTCCCGAATCGCACCCTCTACATACTGCTTGCGGAAACGTTTCTGAACACACCTAATAGATACACCCCATCTCAGTCTTTAATTCTATGTAATTCTCAGTCAATGTTAGGAAAATTAAAATCTCCAACTATGGCAATCCTATTGGACCTGCAAGCCTCCCCAATCTCTCTACATATTTTAATTATTCTAATTCCCCGTTTACTATTTGGGGGCCTATAGTACAACCCCAATAATATCATCATTCACTTTTTATTTCTTAGCTTCCCTCACAAATCCTCACTGGATGATCCATCAGTTATTTTATCTTTGATTACTGTTGTGGTACTCGCCTTAATCAAAAATGAAAGCCCCCACACCTCCTTCCACCATCTTTGTCTCGCATAAAGCACCTGTACCTTGGTACATTAAGCTGCCAGTCCTGTCCCTCCCTTAGCCATGTTTCTGTAATGGCTATAATATCCCAGTCCTATGCACCTATCCACGAACTGAGTTCATCAGCCTTACCTGTCAGCCATCTTACATTGAGATAGATGCAATTTAATCCAACAGGCATTCATTGCTCTCTGTCATGTTCCTGCCTAACCTATCTCTGCACTTTACTGTTTGTGATTACGGTATCTCCATCCAGCCTCCCATTTGCAACCCTGCTGTTGAGGATCCGACGCCGTTCCCCACGACAGCCAATCTCGTTGAAACACTCCCTTGTAGCACGAGAAAACCTGCCTGCCAGGATATTAGTCCCCTTCCAATTCAGGTACAAGCCGTCCTTCCTGAACAGGTCACCTCTGGCCCACAATAGAGCCGAGTGATCTAAAACTCTGATCCCTATCTCCTGTACCAATTAGTTAGCCACGCATTCATCTGCCATGTCCGCCTGTTCTTACCCTCACTAGCACGGAACACTGGAAATAAACCGGATATTACCACTGTCGTGGTCCTGTCTTTTACCCTTTTTCCTAGCTCTCTATAATCAGTCTGCTAGACCTCATCACTACTTCTACCTGTGTCATTTGTACCAATGTGCACAATGACTTCTGGCTGCTCCCCCACCCCGGTAAGAACGTTCTGCAGCCGCTCTGAGACATCCTGAACCCTGGCACGTGGGAGGGTATACATCATCTTGGATTCCCATTTGCAGCCACAGATTCTCTTGTCTGATCCCCTCACATATCGAGCTTGAATAATTACTTTTGAAGTTATTCGTCTCGCATAACCTTCTGACAATGGGATTTCTTCCTGAAACAGTTGGATTTCCTGATGATGATTCCAATGAATCATCATCAGGAATCCTCCATGAGTGGAAAAGACGACTAGGCTTTTTTTCACTCCCACACATTGCTGTGTTGAGTGGCAGGGAAACAGAAAGGGAGCAATAGGCTGTTCCTTCACAGATAGGCTACATTTTTCTATCTGTAAGTTCAATCAATAACGTTATCAGTGCCCAAACTTAACCATGTGAGCTCTCCTTGAATATTGTCCGAACTATATGAGTCCATCACATTCTCGACTCCAGGTCAGTGCATTAATGCTGTTGTCATACACCGAATCAATTCATTAACAATAAATGGCCCTACTTGTTTTGAAGATGTGTTAATATGTGCCTGCATAATGTAAAAATAAGCGTTTGATGACTTCACAATATCTGTGTTAAGATGAATATGTTTTATTTTTAAACAAATATAGAAATTGCTAGAAAAGCTCAGCCTGTCTGGCATCAGATATGAAGAGAAATCAGAGTTCAATTTTTTGGTCCAATGACTTTTCGTTTGAACCTGACTTATTCTTAAATTATTTCCCTAATTTTATTCTCCCAAATAAGAAGATATATCCATTCGGTATTCACCAACTACACTCTTCTCAAGATGTTATACGGTCAATAAAACATCTCTCATTCTCAGGTCGAACTGTTCCTTCTTCGTAATGTAATGCCTTCATCCCAAGAATGAGTAAAGAGAAACATTTTTGAAACGTTTCGAAAGCAATTTTGTTTTTATCAGTTAAGGCAATTATAACGACACATAATACATCAGGTGTGATCTCAGCAATGCCCTGTACTAATGCAAAAATCATCGCTAAGATCAAACACAACACCCCTTGCACGAAAGAGAATAATTCCATTTACTCCCAAATCACCAGCTGCATCTTCACAGTAATTTGATGTGGTTCATGTACTAAGACACACAGATCCCTCTGTACCACTCTGTTCTAAATTCTCCTTGCATTTAAATAATTTTCTGCTGTTTTGTCTTTTCCCCAAAACAGAAAATTCCCATCACATATATGTTGCACTTTGTTTTTCTACTAAAGGTTTGCTCAAAACTGTCCTCTGTCTGTATGCTATTGCTTGATGCTCTACCCCTCCCCCGTCTGTATACTATTGCAGATGCTCTGCCCTCCCCCTATCTGTGTCCCATTGCAGATGCTCTGCCCCCCGTCTGTATCCCAATGCAGATGCTCTGCTCTCCCCCTGTCTATATCCAATTGCAGACGCTCTGCCCCTCCCTGTTAATGTCGAAATTGCATACGCTCTGCACTCCCCCGTTTTCATCCCTTTCCGGATGCCCTGCCCTCCCCCTGTCTGTATCATATTGTAGACGGTCTGCCCTTCCCCTGTCTGTATTCCACTGTAGACGCTATGCCTTCCCCGTCCATATCCCATTGGA
The DNA here is from genome assembly GCF_004010195.1 of Chiloscyllium plagiosum. Lineage (NCBI taxonomy): Eukaryota > Metazoa > Chordata > Chondrichthyes > Orectolobiformes > Hemiscylliidae > Chiloscyllium > Chiloscyllium plagiosum. Next base: position 58,453,922 of record NC_057717.1, on the reverse strand, counting down.
GACGCGCAGCCCTCCCCCGTCTGTATCCCATTGCAGCTGCTCTGCCCTCCACCCGTCTGTGTCCCATTGCAGACGCTCTGCTGTTCCCTGTCTGTATCTCATTGCAGACGCTCTGTCCTCCCCCTGTCTGTATCCCATTGCAGACGCTCTGCCCTTCCCCTGTCTGTATCTCATTGGAGACGCTCTGTCTCCATTTGACATCATATTGATTGACTATCCTGATGTATGAGCAAACTGAGCTCCATCCGCTTCATCCAATTCATTGGTATGGATTGTAATGTGTTGATGACCTCACACAGATCCCTGAAGAATTCCACTAGTTACAACTTGCCAAACACAAAATGAGTAATGATCTCTTCTCTGTGTTTCCTGATGCTGCCCAAGGCGCCCCTGCTCCTGTGTAACAGCCTGGGATGGTTATATGACGTCCTCCTGTGCTGTGTAATTTACTGAAATGATTTGAATACTTCATTCTATTCCTGTCTAACCCCATAGAGGTGCATTATGGCCTGATCCTGCTGTTTGTCACGATGCTGACTGGCTGAATGGGATCTTTCTCTCCCTCTGTAACAGCCTTGGGGGTGAATTGACAGAACAACGGATGAGATAGGAGCAGCAGTTGGTCATTCGTCCCCTCCAACTTGCTGCTGAGTTTAGAACCATCATGGCTTGTCTGATTGTAACTGAATACTCCTTTCCTGTCAGTTCCCAATAGACATTGACTCTCCTGTCCATCAATGGTCAGTCAAGGTCAACCTTTAATATCCTCAAAGACCCAGACTTCACTGTTCTCGGGGGATGAGAATGCCACAGATCGCATAATCCAAAGGAGAAAGGAGCAACGCTATCTCAAATGGAAATGGGAGACCCCTTTTATATGAAAGCCTGTTAACCTCACAGCAAGTCACCTACTCTATTCAGAAACAAGGGCACAGCAAATAGGAACAAACATATACCATTCAGCCCCTCAAACGTATCCCACAGTCCCATTGACTGTTCAGTCAAGTATTTATCAAACTTAGCTTCGACTACACCCTTGGAAAATAATCCTGACACCTTATGGCCACAGAACATAAGAAATTGGAATTAGGCCATTTGGCCCATCAAGTCGACTTTGCTATTTGATCCTGTCAGGTATGTTTCTCAACACATCTTTCCCGCCTCCTCACTGTAACTCTCGATCGTTGTTTTAATCTAACCTTTGTCGTAAAGACACGGTTGTGTCGGTGTCTATGTATGTGTGTGTTTCTGTGTACATCTGTTGATTGGCAGGAGACAGGGTTGTGGTGGATGGTTGTTTTTTGAAATGGAAGCCTGTGGGCAGCGATGATCCAGAGGCAAAATCGTTGGGTCCACTTTTCTTTGTCATTTATATAAATGATTTAGATGAGAGTAATAGAAGGTATATTTCACAAATTTACGGATGACATCAAGTTTTGGCGTAAAGTGGACAGAGTTTGTATAATGGTGAACAGCTGAAGATTACAAAGAGACCTTCATTAATTAAATCAATGATTTATAGAGATGTACAACAGGGAAACAGACCCTTCAACTTGTTCATGCCATCCTATTATTCTAAATTAATCCACTCCCATTTGCCAGCATTTGGCCCATGTCCCACGTATCATAAAGCCACCCAGTTGCCTTTTAAATGCTGTAATTGTTCCAGCCTCTACCAGTTTCTCTGGCAGTTTATTCCATAGAAGCACCACCCTCTGCAGGAAAAAAGAGTTGTTCTTCATTGTCTTTCAAATATTTCTCTTCCCACCTTCAACCTATGCCTTCTAGTTTTAGACTCTCCTCCTTGGGGGGAAGGAATCTTGACCGCTCACCCTATCCATGCCCTTCATAATTTTACAAACCTCTACAAAGTGTAAATCTGACTCCAATCAAGACGATTGGCTGCGCTTTCAGTCATCCTGGGTCTATAGTCTCAAATTCAGTATTCTTACCTCTTCCTTCTCCATCAAGGCACGATTGCAAAAACGTTTAATCAACTTGTTCAGACATATTATGAAACAGTTCTGTGGGATTTGGAACTAGAATTTTAGGCGCAGTAATAGGGACACTACCATCATTCAGCATTAGCCTCTAAAGCTGCAACATGATGCTCCTGTGTGTTTGTTCATCAGCCTGTTGTAACATGCTGTGACACACCTCCATAGGACATGACTCCACTCCACCTTCTCCAGAGATAGGGACATTATCAGACAGTCATGGACTGGAATCGAATCCAGAGCTCTGGCGCAGAAACGTGGACACTATCCATTAAACAAGGCCTAAATCATGCCCAGATTTCGGGTCATATTTGAAGTGTGTGGATTTATTAAATTCTGGTTAACATTACCGCATTATACAGGGGACATTTCTAATTGAAAAAAAAAGTACAAGTTATTAGCCTCAACTAAAGGATGTTGAGTGCTTTTGCTATGCCATTGAGATAACCAATGAACATCATCAATTGCTTGGCTATGATTTCCGGTTTAAATGGCTATTACCAGTAGTCTACTATATTAGGGAAAGAAATCCTGCAGACACACTCGACACTCTGAAGGATCTCGAGTAGATATCAATACTGAACACCAGAGACGAGAAAGGAGCACAATTCTGGGCCCAAAACACCGGTCACTATTTCAAATTTCTATCATGTGGCTTCCCTCTTCCTAAAATCACTCATTGATACAAGGCAACTGTTTCCTTTCCAGCTTTTGCTTACCGACTCCTCCCTCTGCCTGCACAAGGCAAACCAATCTCTGGGTCTTTGAAAAACTCAAGGCTGATGTTTGTAGGCCTTCTCGAGAGGGGATTGTCGGTTTAATCTGAAGGGGGAGTGTGAGGGGGCAGTAATATCATTCACTGGGCTGAGGTTTGGCAGATGGAGTTTAACATGGATACATGTGAGGCATTGCATTTTGAAAAAAAAACAAACAAGGGGAGGGCTTATACAATTAATGCTGGGGTTTGGTCGTCATATAGAAAAGAGGGACCCAGGGGCGCAGGTATAATTTTTTGAAGTTAGTGGCGTAGGGTGTTTAAGGTTACTTCATTGCTCATACCTTTGAGGTTAGAAGTTGGGAAGTCATGCTGAGATTGTGCACGATATTGATAAAGCCTCTTCTGTCGTACTGTGTGCAGTTCTGTTATAGGAAGGAGATTATTAAGGTGGAGATGGTTGAGAAGAGATTTACCAGGATTTAGCAGTAACACCTCATCTTCTGCCTCGGAAGCCAACAAACACACGGCATGAACATTGGATTCACTGATGTACAAACCTCCCCTGGCCAACCCAGATCCCAGATCCAACCCCCGGACTCACATCTGCCCTCTCGAGGAGACCTAATGTCCATCTTCTTTCCCACCATCTGCTTCACACTCCCCACCAATCTATCAATATCACCTCCTATCTTCACTCACCTATCACTTATCTTTACCCCAACATCACCCCATCACCCATTTTCTGTTAGCCCCTTCTCCCTCCCCAATCCTGAAGAAAAGTCCTTCCTGAAATGTCGACTCTCTTGCTCTTCGGATGTTGCCTGACTTACTGTGCATTTTCCACCGCCATGCTTTCCCTGCACTGAATTATCCAATGTCTACAGTCCCCAGTATCTCTTAGGTACAATTCCCTTTTAAAATAGCTATGTCACAGACTGTTATAACCGCATGTAGTCTTAGGGGTATTTTCTTCTCAGATCATGGACCATAAAAGTTTCTCTCAATGTCTTCCCGATACTGCAGTGCCTGATCAGTAGATACAGAATGTATGTTTCAATTTATAAACGGAGAGCATGCTTATATTCTGATAAAGTCTGGCATTGCTCCCATATTCAAGGCAGATTGAATGCTTACACATGATTGATCTACCAGACCCAACATTTCTTCCCTCAGTCACCCACACATATCCCATCCAGTATATGTAAATTTTAATCACAATTTGGAATTTTAATAAAAAATATTGAATTGAAATGGGTGAACGGGTGGTATTTGTTCAGCGACTGTGATTGATGTCAGTCTCCGTGCATCCTAAATATGTCACTGGAGGGCTTTCCTTTTTTATTAATTAGGGACTCGGTTCAATGTGTTATCCCATAGTATCAGCGGGAGCATCAGCAACAGCATTAACAGGCATCAGCAGACCTAGAGGGAGTTGAAGGAGAAATGAGAATCTGAGAACATTAGAGTGGAATATTTCAACAATGGATCAGAATCTGAGAACATTAGACTGAAATGTTCCAGCAATGGACAGGAGTTTATCCGAGGGTCTTTCCTGTCTTTCTCGGCCTTGTATCTCATTAGTTTTGCGGATCTATGATGTACTGATGGTTTTTCAAGTTGGTTACTATCCCATCCTCGCTGAGTTAGTGTTCCTGGTAATTCATTCTATCTGTTTATTAAGCCAGGTTGGACTGAGTTGCTGCACATAATATTTAAAATTTAGAAAGGTGGATGTCAACATTTTCAATTCTAATGAAATATTCCATTCCTCACAAATTGTACCGAGTAAATTACTCATGAAAAATTACTCACCAAATTGTGAGGAGAACCAGACTGTTCTCAAACTCCATAATCCTTCTAGCCCTGCACAGATCTGCATTTCTATATCCTCCCCACTCACTAATCCTGTCCAATACCACCATCATGATATCCCCGACTCCTCCTCTGCCTCAGTGCATCTTCTGAATAAACCATCAATTGTGCCTTTGTTAAATCTAAATACAGTTTATCAAGTCCCTTGTAACCACATGTCAATTACAGAATAATTGCTCTTGAGTATTTTGAACTTGTTTATTGCACAGATTCTGTCAGACGGACAGACGCTGCATGCTGCTTAAGTCATTGACACATAATCTAGAGGCCCAGAATAATAACCTGTTGATATCTCATGAACGAAATTGATGTAATTGAACTGAAACTATCATCAGTTGTGAGAAAAGGCTCATCTGCTTGCTCCATATCCTTCAGAGAAGTCAATGCGTTATCCTTCCCCGGTCATGTCTGGGCAAACCGACAGCAATGTGTTTTACTCTTGACTGTCCTGTGGAACAGCTGAACCAATCACTCAGTTCAAGCTCAGCATAACATGCTGGCTTGACCATGGCTGCACACATCCCGTGAGAGAAGAACAAAAGTAAAGTTAGCTCCCTTCCTTTGCCTGTTTTCCTTATTTCTACACTTCATTTCCATTCAGGGAGGTGACCATTCCCTATTTCAAGTGCAATCTTTCTGACTGAGTCTCTCCTCAAGAGTGATGTTCATCTCCACAGGCACCTCTGGTGCTGGCTTTACTGATGCTGACATGCAGATGTAAGGAACTTTTAAATTCCACAACAGTGGCAGTGCATAGAGAAGGAATGGGTTTTTACGTCATAATAAAAATACGGAGACCAGTAAGTGACGGAAAGGAATTATTGTGATCATCACTGAGAGTGTAGATGAGGCAGTATTTGGTGTATTATGGACAGATTTTCTCCTTTAAAAGGAATTATCTCATTCCAATAGTGGCTGTGTAAAGGAATTGCACGAGACTAATCCCTGGGCTGATTGTAAAAGAGGAGTGAATGAAGGTTAATCTGTAGCACAGTCAGAGAATAAGAGGTCATTGCATTGAAACTTGATGGTGATGGATAATCACTCGTTATGTTCTACACAGCCACAAAGAAGCTGATAAATTCCATGGCTTGTGTTTTTATTTTTACTCGGGATGCATGATTCGGGATATTTAAGTGCCTCTGTGAATAAAATCTTCAGTCAAATCCTACCTTGATATCAGGTTCAATCCCTCTTACCTAAGCAGGTCACTTAAACAGTTTTGTTACTGTTAATACGTGATGGTATCTGTGTGGAGAGTATTTTCTTCTCATAGAGGGTAGTGAATGTTAGGAATTCTCAGGTCTAGAAAGTTAGGGGAGCGATATCACTCCAAATATTTAAAGAGGAGGTAGATGGATTTTTGACCTGTCAGAGAGCTGAGGGGTGTGAAGAATTGGGCACTAAAGAAGAGTTAATGCCAACAGTAGGTCAGCCATGATAGCATACAATGGTGTGAGCATCCAAATTACTACTCCTGTTTTTATGTTCTCATGTACTGTCTTTGGAAAGTTAATGGTTTTAATTTTCCTGGAAATGTTGCTTTTGAATGTTGAGGACAGTGAGAGAAAAGAAGTTTGTGAGCCAAATCTGGGAGAGGTATGGGCCCGATATTCACATGAATCTGGGTCTACAACATGACCAACAAATGAAACACCACGTGCAGAGAGGAGACACTCTTTAAAGAGGTGGGAGACCACTTTCATACACAGCTTGGATCTCCCATCACATTTTCCAACCCACAGCAAACCACACAGTGTTGAGGGACTGAATGATATCCTGTAATACTGCGAACCAGGTATTTGGAGCATGTGGTCTCCATCTGCTCCTAAACAAGTGGCTTTAAGGACTGATTCGAACATAGGAACAGAGAACTGAGGAGCAGGAGTGTGTTGTCACGTTGTCATTGCTCGACCAGACAGTAAGATCATGGCTGATCTGAGTGTGGTCTCCGCGGCACTTTTCTGTCTGTCCACAATTTCCCTCCATTCACATGGCTGTCAAATGTTGCAAAACACAACTTTGACTAAATGCAAGCACGCAGGCACAATACTAGGAAACTGCACAAAGCCAAATTACACAGCCAGCACAATTCTGGAAGGCAACAGGCATTTATCTGTCAGTCTTGTTCCCCTCCAATTAATTCTGCTGCAGTTTATCATTTTAGATTTATTCATGGAATGTGGATGTTATTGATAGGCCAACATTTATGGACCATGTCTAGTTACACTGGAAGTGGTGGTGTTGAGCTGCCATCTTGAGCTGAAACCTCTGGGGAAGAGAATTCCCATTTGAACAGCCCGTGTTAATTTCTCATTTCTGCTCCGACAAATGTTGGAGGGTCACTGTGTCCATTTCCAGCCCCACTTCTCCACTGGTTACAATAGGTTTGAAGTATAATCTAGCCCAGTGTCTCTAAAAATGTGAGACACAGAGTGACACACGTACAGACACATACAAAATCGCACATGTCTGAAGACGAAAAAGAATAGGAAAAGGTTTCCAGGGTTTCATAGTAGTTGAACTCATTTCAAATGGAAAAGAGATAATGCGTCCCAACTGATACTCTGTCTCCGAGTTATTCTACTCAAACAAGCTGCTGGTATGAGCCTTCTTCCTGGAATAGTTGGATTTATCAGAATTTACTTTCCTTCAATCAGTGGAGCGATTCCCACGAATCCTCAACAGGAATGCTCCAAGTTTGGTGAAGATGACTCAGGGATTTTTTACTCTCACATTTTCCTGTCAGAAGGGACAAAGTGAGAGAGAGGGGGCAATAGACTTTGGCTTACGACCATAAGATCATCGGATTAGGCCATTCAGCCCATCGAGTCTGATCCACTATTCAATTATGGCTAACAAGTTTCTCAAAACCATTCTCCTGCATTGTCCCTGTAAACCCTTGATCCCTTTGATACTCAAGAAGCTAACTACCTCTATCTTAGAAATACACAATGACCTGACCTCCACTGCCTTCTGTGAAAATGAATTCCATAGATTCTCCACTCTCTGACTGAAGACATTTCTCCTTACTTCCCTTTACTGTAAGGTTGTATCCTTGGGTCCTAGAGTCTCCTACCAATGGAAGTCTTCTCACCATCCGTACTGTCCAGGACATTTAGTATTCTGTATGTTTCAATTAGATCCCCCCACATCCCTCTGAAATCCATCAAGAACAGATCCAGAGTCTTCAAACGTTCTCATATGTTAAGCTTTCCATTCCTGAGACCATTCCCGTGTACCTCCTGTGAACCCATTCCAAGGTCAGCACATCCTTCTTGAGATATGGGGCCCAAAACAGCGCACACTACTCCAAATATAGACTGACAAGAGCCTTATAGAGCCTCAGAAGTACGTCCCTGCTTTTATATTCAAGTCCTTTCCAAATAAATGCCATCACAGCATTTGCATTCCTAACTACTGACTCAACCTGCAAGTTTACATTGAGAGAATCCTGGAGTAGAACTCCCAAGTCCCTTTGCACTTCAGGAATCTGAATTTTCTCTGTAGTCCATGTTTTCATTCTTCCTAACAAAGTGCATGTTCCCACAATTTCCCACTTTGACTCCATCTGCCATTTCTTGGCTCAATATCCTAACCTATCCAAATCCTTCATGAGCCTTCCTGCCTCTTTGACGTTACCTGTCCCTATACCTATTTTGGTTTCATCTTCAAACTTAGATAGAATGTCTTCAGATCCTTCATCTGGATCGTTAATGTATAAAGTGAAAAGTTGTGGTCCCAACACTGAGCCTTATGGAACACCACTTGTCACCGACTGTCAACCTGAGAAGGACACGTTTATCGACATTCTTTGCTTCCTGCCAGACAGATAAACTTCTATCCATGCTAGCACCTTGCCTCTAACACTATGGACCCCTGCCTTATTCAGTAGCCTCCTGTCGGCACATTGTCAAACATGTTCTGGAAGTCCTGGTGGATGACATTCATTGGCTCTCCTTGTTCTAAGCTGATTGTTACATCCTCAAGGTTTTCTAGCAGATCTTCCAGGCATGACCTCCCCTTGATAAAACCATGGTAACTCTGTCCTATTTTACTGACCACATCCAAGTATTCAGAAATGTCATCGTTCACAATGGATTCCAGGATCTTACGTACAGCCAAGTTTAGATTAGTCAGTCTGTAATTTTCCGTTTTTTGCTTTAATTTTAAACAGGGGTATCACGTTAGCAATTTTCCAGTCCTCTGGGAATCTCCCTGATTCGCGAGATTCCTGAAAGATCATCACCAACGCCTCCACTGTCTCATCAGCTATCTGCCTTAGAAAGCTGGAGTGGAGTCCATCTGGTCCAGGTGATTCATTTACCTTTAGGCCATTCAGTTTTCCCAGCACCTTTTCCTAGTTGATGCCCAGCTTACTCAGGTCTGTCCACTAAGTCTTTTCAATGTTAGGGATATTACTCTTGTTTTCAACCGTGAAGGCTGACACGAAGTAATTTTTCAGCTCCTCAGCCATTTACTTGTTCCACATCACTTCGCCGATCTCCGACTGCATGCCTAACCCCGCCCCCACGCCGATTTCCGTCACCACGTCTAACCCCGCCCC
>NC_057717.1:58427995-58442046 GCF_004010195.1 Chiloscyllium plagiosum | reverse complement strand
ACCTGCAATCTTCTTCCCGACCTCTCCGCCCCCACCCCAGTCTGACCTTTCACCCTCACCTTGACCTCTTTCCACCTATCACATTTCCGACGCCCCTCCCCCAAGTCCCTCCTTCCTACCTTTTATCTTAGCCTGCTGGACAAACTTTCCTCATTCCTGAAGAAGGGCTTATACCCGAAACGTCGATTCTCCTGTTCCCTGGATGCTGCCTGACCTGCTGCGCTTTTCCAGCAACACATTTCCAGCCACATTACTATCTCTCCTGTGTCAATTTCCAGCTATCAGATGCCCATTTTTGCCTCTCGTTTGCCCGTTATCTATCGAAAGAAGCTCTTACAGTCTTTCTTTACATGACTGGCTTGCTTACCTCATATTTAACTTTTTCACTCCTTATTTTTTTTTTGCTCTCTGTTGGTCTTTGCAAGTGTTACGACATGGGGGTGAACTCCTCTGTTAATTAAACCAAACACCCAGGAGAGCTCACCTCACCTCGTAATCTATTAGAATATGAGTGACAGAGAACTCCCAAATTCCACTATTTAAAGAAAATAACGCCAATTTATTTTTAACTGTAAAAGTGAACATTACGCCACAACTATTTACAACTTTAACCAACCCACCCCCCACAACTGCCCTCAAATCTCTAACAATATGCTGTTTCAATAAGACACTTATGAAGATTACATCAACTTAATTTCAAAATCACACAGCCACTGCCGTCCTCTGTGATGTTACTCTCCTTGGCTGCTGAATTCCCTCGCTCGTCGTATTTCTGTTTACTGTGAATATGTTTCATATGAATATATATATGATTAGTGAGTATTTCCTAATTTCTTGCGGAACAAGATGGTTGATCCCCAGGCTTCTGCCGTCTCGATGACATCTGCTCTCTCCCTAATGTTCAAAATGTTCGCATTTTCATGTCCCCAGCATCAAATTGTCTCACTGGTTCAATGTTGGCAAAACAATAAATTCAATCTCGATTTGCTTTCAGTGACAGAGTGAGTGAAGGAAAGAGAGTGTTGCATGCAATAGTGAGAGTGGTGGAGCAAGAGCCTTGTTCGGGGGTAGGTGCTGTAACAGATATACAGAGAGTGTGAGGGAGGAGAGAGAATAGGGAGACATTTGTCCTGGCCGAGTGGGGAAGGTTATTGTTGCTTGTCTTTTATCGATGTGCATTTCTTCAGATCATCTCAGCATCGGGGTGAGCCTCCCCAATGTCTTGTCCACGTCTATCACTAATAATACCACAGAGCACATCCCACAGCTTCTTCAGAATCAGTTTGTATGGATCTTGCAAACAACAAGGAGGAACACACATTGGCGCCTTACATATCTAAACCATTTGATTTCATTTTGAACAACTTGAGGATAGACAAGTCCCCCGGGCCTGACGGGATATATCCTAGGATTATGTGGGAAGCAAGAGAGGAAATTGCAGTACCGTTGGCAATGATCTTCTCGTCTTCACTGGCAAAGGGGGTGGTACTAGGGGACTGGAGAGTAGCGAATGTTGTGCCCCTGTTCAAAAAAGGGAATAGGGATAACCCCGGGAATTACAGGCCTGTTAGTCTTACTTCTGTGGTAGGCAAAGTAATGGAAAGGGTACTGAGGGATAGGATTTATGAGTATCTGGAAAGACACTGCTTGATTAGGGACAGCCAGCACGGATTTGTGAAGGGTAGCTCTTACCTTACAAGTCTGATAGTCTTTGAGGAGGTGACCAAGCATGTGGATGAGGGAAGAGCAGTGGATGTAGTGTACATGGATTTTAGTAAGGCATTTGACAAGGTTTCCCATGGTAGGCTTATGCGGAAAGTCAGGAGGCATGGGATAGAGGGAAATATGGCCAATTGGATAGAAAACTGGCTAACCGGTCGAAGGCAGAGAGTGGTGGTAGATGGTAAATATTCAGCCTGGAGCCCAGTTACAAGTGGAATTCCGCAGGGATCAGTTCTGGGTCCTCTGCTGTTTGTAATTTTTATTAATGACTTAGATGAGGGAGTCGAAGGGTGGGTCAGTAAATTTGCAGACGATACGAAGATTGGTGGAGTTGTGGATAGTGAGAAGGGCTGTTGTCGGCTGCAAAGGGACTGAGATATGATGCAGAGCTGGGCTGAGGAGTGGCAGATGGAGTTCAACCCTGCCAAGTGAGGTTGTCCATTTTGGAAATGACATAAAGAATAAGCTGCAGGTGCGCATAAAACGGATTTGTTACAATGCACAGTGCCAAAAGCTTGTCTAAAGTTAATGATGTACTAGCTTATGCATAATACATTAGATTAGATTACTTACAGTGTGGAAACAGGCCCTTCGTCCCAACAAGTGTATAACGACCCTCCGAAGAGCAACCCATCCAGATGCATTCCCCTACATGTTTCCCCGGGTACAACAGAGTGTTACAAGGGGACATAAATTTAAGGTGAAGGGTGGGAGGTATAGGGGAGATGTCAGGGGTGGGATCTTTACCCAGAGAGTGTTGGGGCATGGAATGCGCTGCCCGTGGGAGTGGTAGAGTCGGGATCATTGGCGACCTTTAAGCGGCATTTGGGTAGGTACATGGATGGGTACTTAATCTAGGTTAGAAGTTCGGCACAACATCGTGGGCCGAAGGGCCTGTTCTGTGCTGTATTGTTCTATGTTCTATGTTCTATGTTCTAAAACTGATGTGCAATTTTGTGCATCCGATTCTCTGGAAATTAGGTATGCAAATATAGTGGGTGCTGCAGTAATACTGGATGATCTAAATTGCATCTAAACTGCGTTAACTAAATGATTGCTAATGCTGTGAAAAAGCAATTTCATGTGTATATGATGTAGGTTGCAGAGTATGTTGTGAACCAAAGTAGAGAGCAGTTTATTTCGGGCGTGGTGTTGTGTTGTCAGAAGAACTGATTACTTACCGTGCTCTGCGGCAGCTATTGGGCAATCGTGACATTGATATGTTGCATTTTACATGGCGCCTGCAAGCAATATAGAATTTTTGAACATAACACTCAAATATCATGGAAACCCGAAGGCTAGAGGGTCAAGTGAATTGGAAAAAAAACAATATGACATTTAGTGTGAGACAAACATTGGCTGTTAGTGATAGAAATACTGTAAAGTCTGAAAAATATGTACATATCACTAAGTTATAAACACCAACGAAAGGGAAGGTGACTCATTGATGGTTTACGTAGGAAATTAATGATTGCATTAAATCTAAGGAAGCAGCTTCAGAAGAATTCCAGATATTGTGCAAACCTGAACATACAGAAATATTTACTTTTCTGAAAATAAAGAAGGAGAAAGTGTGAAGGAAAAGAACATGAATACAAACAAACAGAAAACACAAAGACTGCTTACATCTACGATCCATATACCAAAGAAAACAGAAGTAAGGCCGAATGTGGAAGTTTGTAAGGTATAGGAGAATTTATTGTTGGGAACAAGGAAATGGCAGAGAAACTAACCAGCTAATTTGCATCAGTCTTCATGGAGAAAGCGCCAGGCAATCTCTGTGTCAAGTGATCACATGGGACTTGTGGAACTAAAGACATAAAGTCCATTAATATCAGCAACAAGGTAGTACTTGAAAATGGAGCTAGAATGATCATTGCTAAGTATGATGGGCCAGATATACTTCATATCAAACTGTCAGAAATAAAACAGCATATTAATTGAACTGTCGATGACTGTGTTTTATTTTCTTGCAGATCCATCAAAGGCCATAGCCATTGTAGATAACTGAAAGGTAGTAAACATGATTAATCTATGTACACAGAGAAGAAGAGATAATGTGGAAGACTGCAGACCAATTAATTTGACATATGTATAGAAACAGTTGGAATCCATTACATAAGATGTGATATTGGGTACTTAGAAATGAACAGAAAAATTGCAGAGAATCACAATGCATTTCTGACAGAGGAATCATGCCTGACAAACCTCGGAATTATTTGAAGTTGTTTCTTGCAGAAAAGACCACAGACAACCAGTGGAAGTAATGTGTTTGGATTTTCAGAAGTCTGGGCGGGAAAAATTTCTTGCTGTAACAGCTGCTCCTTTTTTTGAGGTATTTTAGGTGTTGGAGGTGATTTCCTCGAATCCCAGAAGCAGCATTTACTGTTTTGTATGCACTTGCATTGTTTTGGAACTTTGGGGAAAAAAAGTCAAAGAAACAGCAGTTTTCAGAGGGAAAAGACCGGACAAAGGAAGCACATGGTGGGCGGAAGAAACTGACAGGACAGCGTACCTGCACAGTTACTGCCTTTGCTGTTTGAATTCATGTATCACTAGATATCGGAGTGCGTCTAGGAAAATTAACAAACAGTGACATTTACAACTGGTTTGGAGGAAGTGTTTGAGCAAAGTTCCCAGCTAGATAGTGGATTGTTTTAAATGTGTCCTACAGAAAGTCTGCAGAAGTAAGTAGAGTGGGTTATTCCTTAATTATATATTTTTGAGATATGTCTTTTGATTAATCTTAAAATATAAGCCATAAATATTAGTATAACTTTGGGCAGTGTTTTGTGGAGGAATAAGACAGTTTTCTTTTTCTGGGTCTGTAGATTGTGAAGGAGCACAAATGACCTTAGTCGAATCATGTGCGCTTTTTGTCAGATGTGGGAGTTTAAAGAGGATTTAAGGGTTACTGCGGAATATATCTGCAATAAATGCTTCTGGTTGCGAATCCTATCAGATTGAATGGACTGGTTGGAGAGACAGTTTAAGACAATGAAGAATTGGTAACAGCAACATTATGTGATGGATGGCAGTTATAGGAAGGGGGGATGTCTCAGATACAGTTATATAGATGGGTTAACTCCAAAAAGGCAAGATAATGAAGTAGCTATTGAAGGAGTTTTCTGGGGCTGTCCCCATTTCAAACAAATATGCTGTTTTGGGAAATGTAGCGGGTGATGGATTCACAGGGGAACGTAGCATAAACAGGCAAGGTTCTGGTATGGAGACTGGCTCTAATGCAACAAGGGATACTTCGGATTCCACGAGGTCAATTGTGTTACGAGACTCGCTAGTCTGAGGTATAGGCAGACGGTTCTGTGGACAGCAGAGAAACAAGCAGATTGGTGTGTTGCTTCCATGGTGCCAGGATCAAGGATGTCTCAGAAAAGGGTGCAGAATGTTCTCACAGTGGAGAGAGGCCAGCAAGAGGTCATTGTCCAAATTGGAACCAACGACATAGGAAGGGAAAAGTTTGAGATTATGGACGGAGATTGCAGGGTGATAGGCAGAAATTTAAAAAGGAGGTTCTTGAGAGTAATAATATCTGGATTACTCCCGGTGCTACGAGCTAATGAGGGCAGGAATAGTGGGATAGAGCAGATGAATGTATGGCTGTGGAGCTTGTGTATGGGAGAAGGATTCACATTTTTGGTTCACTGGAATCTCTTTTGAGGTAGAAGGAAATTTATTTCAATGCAAAGGGGCCGAACACGGAAGGCAGATGAACTAAGGGCATGGTTAGGAACATGGGACTGGGATATCATAGCAATTACAGAAATATGGCTCAGGGATGGGCAGGACTGGCAGCTAAACGTTCCAGGATACAAATGGTACAGGAAAGATAGAAAGGGAGGCAGGACAGGAGGGGGAGTGGAGTTTTTGATTAGGGATAGCATTACAGCTATACCGAGGGAGGATATTCCTGGAAATACATCCAGGGAAGTTATTTGGGTAGAACTGAGAAATTATAACGGGATGATCACCTTATTGGGATTGTATTATAGACTCCTTAATAGTCAGAGGAAAAATGAGAAACAAACTTGCAAGGAGATCTCAGCTATCTGTAAGAAAGTAGGGTGATTATGGTAGGAGATTTTAACTTTCCAAACATAGACTGGGACTGCCATAGCGTGAAGAGTCTCGATGGAGCGGAATTTACTAAGTGTTTACAAGAAAATATTCTGATTCCGTATGTGGAAGAACCTACTGGAGAAAGTGCAAAACTTGACCCACTCTGGGGAAATAAGACAGGGCAGGTGACTGAGATGTCAGTGGAGGTGCACTTTGGGGCCAGCGACCATAATTCTACTAGATTTAAAATAGTGATGGAAAAGGTAGACCAGATCTTAAAGTTGAAGTTCTAAATTGGAGAAAGGCCAACTTTGACAGTATTTGGCAAGAACTTTCAAAACCTGATTGGGGGCAGATGTTCACAGGTAAACGGACGGCTGGAAAATGGGAAGCCTTCAGAAATGAGATAACAAGAATCCAGAGAAAGTATATTCCTGTTAGGATGAAAAGAAAGGCTGGTAGTATATGGATTGCTGACTAACTAAAGGGTTTGATTAATAGAAAGAAGGAAGCATATGTCAGGTATAGACAGGATAGATCGAGTGAATCCTGAGAAGAGTATAAAGGCAGTAGGAGCATACTTAAGAGGGAAATCAGGAGGGCAAAAAGGGGACATGAGATAGCTTTAGCAAGTAGAATTAAGGAGACTCCAAAGGGTTTTCACAAATACATTAAGGACAAAAACATGACTAGGGAGAGAATAGAGCCCCTCAAAGATCAGCAAGGCAGCCCTTGTGTGGAGCTGCAGGAAATGGGGGAGATACTAAACAAGTATTTTGCATCAGTATTTACTGTGGAAATGGATATGGAAGATATAGAATGTCAGGAAATAGATGGTTACACGTTGAAAAATGTCCATATGACAGAGGAGGAAGTGTTGGATGTCTTGAAACGTGTAAAGTTGGATAAATCCCCAGGACCCGAACAGGTGTACCATAGAACTCTGTGGGAAGCTAGAGAAGTGATTGCTGGGCTTCTTGCTGAGACACTTGTACCGTTGATAGTCACAGGAGAGGTGACAGAAGACTGGAGTTTGGCAAACGTGGTGCCACTGTTTAAGAAGGGTGGTACAGACAAGCCATGGAACTATCGGCCAGTGAGCCTGACGTCGGTGGTGGACAAGTTGTTGAAGGGAATCCTGAAGGACAGGATGTACATGCATTTGGAAAGACAAGGACTGATTAGGGATAGTCAACATGGCTTTGTGCATCGGAAATCATATCTCACGATCTTGATTGAGATTTTTGAAGAAGTAACAAGGCAGGCAGAGCGGTAGATGTGATCTATATGGACTTCAGTAACGTGTTCGACAAGATTCTCCATGGGAGACTGTTTAGCAAATTTAGATCTCACGGAATACAGGGACATCGAGCCATTTGGATACAGAACTGGCTCAAAGGTTGAAGACAGAGGGTGGAGGTGGAGGGTTGTTTTTCAGACTGGAGGCCTGTGACCAGTGGAGTACCACAAGGATCAGTGCTGGTTCCTCTATATTTTATCATTTACATAAATGATTTGGATGCGAGCATAAGAGGTATCGTTGCAGATGACAACAAAATTGGAGGTGTAGTGGATAGCGAAGAAGGTTTCCTCAGAGTACAACAAGATCTTGATCAGATGGGCCAATGGGCTGAGAACTGGCAATGGAGTTTAATTCAAATAAATAAGAGGCGCTGCATTTTGGGAAAGCAAATTTTAGCAGGACGTATACACTTAATGACAAAGTCCTGGGGAGTGTTGCTGAACAAAGAGACCTTGGAGTGCAGGTTCATGGGTCCTTGAAAGTGGAGTCGCAGGTAGATAGGATAGTTAAGGCGGTGTTTGGTATGCTTTCCTTTATTGGTTAGACTATTGAGTATTGGAGTTGAGAGGTCATGTTGCGGCTGTACGGGACACTGGCTAGGCCACTGTTGGAATATTGCGTGGAATTCTGGTCTCCTTCCTTTCAAATATATGTTGTGAAAATTGAAAGGGTTCAGGAAAGATTTACAATGATATTGACAGGGTTGGAGGATTTGAGGTATAAGGAGAGGCTGTACAGGCTGGGGCTGTTTTCCTTTGAGCGTTGGAGGCTGAGGGGTGACCTTCTAGAGATGTAAAAAATTGTGAAGGGCATGGAGAGGATAAATGGATAAAGTATTTTCCCTGGCGTCGGGGAGTCCAGAACTAAAGGGCATAGGTGTAGGATGAGAGGAGAAAAATGCTGGGTGGCGCAGTGGTTAACAATGCTGCCTCCTAACGCCAGAGACTCGGGTTCAATTGTCACCTCAGGCTGTGTGGACTCTCTGTGTGGAGTTTGTGTGGACTCCCTATGTCTGCGTGGGTTTTCCCTACAATTCAAAAAATGTGCAGGCTAGGTGAATTGGCGATGCTAAATTGACCATAGTGTTAGGTTAAGGGGTAAATGTAGGGGTTGGTTCTGGGTGGGTTGCGCTTTGCTGGTCAGTGTGGACTTCTGTCCACACTTTAAAAAATCTAAACATAAAAGAGATCTAAGGGGCAACTTTTTCACACAGACGGTGGTACGTGTATGGAATGGGCTGCCAGAGGATGTGGTGAAGGCTGGTACAATTGCAGCATTTAAAAGGCATTTAGATGGTTATATGAATAGGAAGGGTTTGGAGGGATATGGGCCGGGTGCGGGCAGGTGACACTAGATTGGGTTGGGATATCTGCGAGACATTGATGGATTGGACTGAAGGGTCTGTTTCCATGCTGTACATCTCTATGCCTCTATAACTCGCACAATGAGTTCGTAAATTCAATTAGTGTGAATGGTATTTGGAGGAATATGTGTAATAGGAAAGTTGAAGTTAGGTTGGAGTTTATTTAAGGGAATCGGAATATAGAGGTAAAGACATCATGAAGCAGTTGCATAGAATGTTGGTGAGAGTGTATCTGAGGTATTGAGTGCAGTGTTGGTGACTAATCTAAGAAAGATTACACTGATCAGAGAGGGCGTGCAATGGACATTCTCCAGATTAATTCCTGAGATGACAAGATTTTCTGAGAGGGAGATTTGTCTTGCGACCTCTCCAGTTTCAAAGCATGAGAGGTGATCGCAGTGAAATTTCAAAAATCTATGATACATGTGATGAGGTGGAAATAAATAGGATGTTTCTCTAGCTGTCTACTCTATATTTAAGGCTAATAATGACAGGATAAGGGATATGCCATTTAAGACCGTAATAAGGAGGAAATTCTTCCCTTGGAGGGGACTGCCTAACACGGGCATGGAAGCTTGTTGGCAGGGCAAGATTAAGGAGAATCCCCAGATATTCTTCACGTATATAAAGTGGAACAGAACAACCAGGGAACATGTAGGGCCTATTAGTGACTTGCCAAGTTGCATCCCAACTCAACTTCATGGTAGAAGGGTGTTTGTGTGATTGGAGCCCAATTTCCCCTGGTGTACCACAGAGATCAGTGCTGTGTCCCTTATTTGTGGTATTCATAAGTGATGTGAATGTGAAGTGGGTGGGGGAGTGTGATAAGTCAGTCTGTGTTTGACACAAAGATTGGCCGGGTGGTTGGCAGTGAGGAGGGAGGTCTTATGTTATAGGAAGATACAGATGGAATGGTCAGATAGACAGAACAATGGCAGATGGAATGTAACCCTGATAAATATGGGTGATCCACTTTGGAAGAAGGAATCAGACAGGGGAGGACTCAAGGAATGGCATCACACTAGGAAGCTCAGAGCGTGCTTCTCCACACATCCCTGAATGTGACTGGATATGATAATTGATGAGTTCAGCATGACATTAGATAAAGCCTTTATTCATTGACCCAAATATTATCAGAGTTTTATGTAGCCCTTTGGTAAGGCCAAATGAAATATTGTGTGCAGTTCTGGGAGCCACATTACAGGAAGGATGTGATTATACTGGATGAGGTGCAGAAGAGATTCACCAGGACGCTCCCTGGGATGGACCATATGAGCTGTGGAGAGAGGCTTAGTAAGCTCTCGTTATTTATTTTGGAGCAGAGGAAGTTGAGCGGATAAGTAATTCAGGTTTAAGATTACAAGGGGCATGGACAAGGTGAATAGACAACAGCTGTTCTTTTTAATCATAGTTTCAGATTCTTTACAGAGTGAAACCAGGGAATGGAGAATGGAGAACAGAGAAACATGACACAGCTACTTCAGTTATGCCTTCACAGAAAAATACATAAACAAAGCCTTCCCAGCAATAGGAGAAAACCTGAGTCTGATGAGAAAATGATGTGGAATGAAACTAATAAATAAACTAATTTGGAGAAATTATTGGAACTGAAAATAATGGGCATAGGAAAAAAATCAACACAGATTGATGAAATGGGAAACATGTTTGAGACACTGACTGGTAGATTAATTACAGAAAAAAAACAATAGAGGCACTGAACTTGTATTTTCAGAAAGAATTGTAATAGAGTCCCAAGGCTAGTGTGCAAAGTAAAAGCACATGGGATGGGGGTAACATATGAACATGGTGTTAAAATGGGAGTGTTGACAGGAAACAATGAGTAGGAATAAATGGAAGGTTTTCAGTTTGGAAGGCTCGTGAGGCATCGAAATGATTGGTGCTGGGGCGCCAGATATTCACAATATAACTCAAACATCTTGTTGAGGGAATCAAATGCAAATTTTCCAAGTTTGCTGACGGAACGAGGTTTTTGAAAGTGCGGAGGATGTGAAAAAAACTTCAAGGTGATTGAAACAAATGAAGTGAATGAGTAAGAACGTGGCAGATGAAGAGCAGTGTGGATAGATGTGATGTTGTCTACTTTGTTGGGAAACACTAAAATTCCAGCCAGCCATTGGAAAAGGGAATGGTTGAGAAATGTCGATCTATGAAGGGAACTGCGCTTTTCTTCTGTTATTGCTTGGACAGACATCTGAGTTCCAGGGCAGTGAGTGCTGAAGACAGAGGCCAATACAGGGAATACATTGGCACAGAGACCAGATTATGCAGACCCACCAAGTGGGGAGATGTAACATTGAAAAGGATCTGCGATCTCCCTATGCACCAGTCACTGAAAGCAAGATGGCAGGAGAAGAAAGCAGTCAGGAAGATAAATGGGGTGTTGACCCTCATGTCAGGTGGGCTTGAGTCCAGCAGTAAGGGTGTCTCAGTGCAGCTGTACGGGCTATTGGTGAGACCTCAACTCGAACATTGTGCAGTATGGTGTGCAGTTTTGGTCTCCGTACATAATAAAGGACAATCCTGACATTGAGGGAGTGCAGCGAAGGCTGACCAGACTGATCTCTGGGATGACAGACCTTTTGTGGAGCAGAGTTTGTGGCGACTGAGCCTGTATTCCATGGGGTTTAGGAAAATGAGTGGAGATCTCAGTGAGATATATAAAACACTGACAGGGTTAGGTAGATTGAAAACAGTGATGATAATTACCCTGGCTGGGACGTCTAAAACAAGAGGCCACAGTATTCGGTACAGACTGGTCACATTGCATTTAGATACGAATAAATGTCTGCACTCAGAGACTGGTGAACCTGGGAATTCTCTCTCACATAAGGCTGTGGAAGACAAGGCACAAAAGCCTAATAAGGATGTCTAGACACCGGAAGGATGGGGGAAAGAGCAGGAAATAAAGGGTCAGCCATCATTATATTGAATTGGATAGCAAACTCGACAGACCAAGGGGACTACCGCAGTTCCTATTTTATAGCTTCACAAGGTTAATCACATTAAGGGATGTGTACAATGTGTGGGGAAAGTGTATTGAGGAGATGTTCAGACATTGACTGGAATGGGGCAAGCTCAATGTGGTGTATGGCCAATTCCATGCCCGACGTTTCTGTGCGGTTTGTGGGAAACCTCTGTAAATGTTGTCACAAGTTCGCAGATGTTAGGAAGAACGTCTCTGCAGGGTCAACAGGACTGTCTTTCCAGTTCCCTTTTCCATACTGAGGCTGGGGCTGGGTGTTCTGACCGGTTTTATCCTCTAAGACTTCGGAGCAGTTTGATACAATAGAGTGTTTTGCTTGGCCTTTTCAGAGACTATTGAAGTGTTTATCACATGTCTGTGTGTCTGGAGTCACTTTTAGGCCAGACCAGGAAAGCACGGGGGATTCACTTCCTGAAAGTACATTGGAAAAGCAAATTGGTGTTTACGATCGACATTGACTTCAAGGTCACTGTTACTGACACTAGATTTGAGATCTCGATATTTTATTAGTTGTTCTTAACTTCCACCAGCTGCCAGAGAATTAGCCTAGTCTGGATTATTCATCCAGTGACTTTTCCAAAACAGCACCATCTCCACATGGGGAACTATCACAAATCACACAGAGCAAGTTATGTCTGTGTTGCTTGACAGGTCTATCAAAAGTCAGGGCCCATTGCCTTTGTCGTATCTATTGTTTCAGCTGTTTCTTCATGTCACGTGCAGCAAATCGAATTGGTTAAAAAGACTGGCAACTGTGATCCTGTGCGCATCATGATGACGGAGAGTTGAATCATCGACTCAACACCCCTGGCGAGGATGGTACAGATACTATTTCCTTGATTTTTACACTGATGTGCAGAGCTGATCCATTGATAGAATGGGAATAAGTGTGGAGCCCTCTCAATCAATCAGTTGTTTAATCATCTATCACGATTTTTGGCCGGATGTGGCAGGCTGCAGAGTTCGATCTGGGTGTATTGACCTTATGAAAATTTCTCTCTCTCTATCATTAGATTTGGTTTCATTGGATTTGATAGGATTCATTGCCGCATGTATCTAAGTAGAGTGAAACATTTTTGTTTATGCACAGTTCTGGCAGATCATCGTGACAGTTGGAGCTGCCTTTTTTTAGAGACATGGAGTGGCCGAAATTTAAAAGTTACTTCAACTGTCTGTTTTTGAAGAGGCACGAAATAGCTAGAAATAAAATAGATTGCTTCAGCATTCGTGAAAAAAGGGCCTTTGAGAAGGGAATTATTCCAAGGCAAAAGAAAGGATAATCTGATTCGCAAGATTCTGAAACATGCCAACATAGTGATAAAGAAAGTTATTTTTTAAAAAAAAAAATTGATGATTTGGAACAGAACACAGTTGAAATAATGAAATTGTAGCACAAAAACTTTGAAGAATCACTATAAAAGGTAACTTATTCTGATCTCAGTAAGGATTCTTTTCATCCACAAAAACAGCAACTCAAGTTATCTTTCAGAAGCTCGCTGCGCCTTTGAAATTGTTTACAATAGTAATAAGTCCTAGTTAAATATTTGGTAAATAATCATGGACACAGATTTCAACGTAATTATAAAACCTTAAATAGATGCCTAGCATGTCTTGTCTAATTCACTAAGAAAAAGGTTAACAGTAGAAATAATAATATTACGAATTTCGTAACAGAATCAACTGTTTAATGTAAAATGTGATCACGGAATTTGGTAAGAGATAGCCTGCCCAATGGAAAATAGAATTCATGCAATCCCTCAAGATAAACAATGAGGGCTATGACTCAAAAAGAGCACAGCCCGAACTTTGGAATGCATTATAGAAAGATCCGAAGGACTAGAGATAACAAAAATCGGTAAACATCCGAAACAAATAAGAAGCTCGGGCTGTCCATGCGAGTGTCCATCATTGATCAGTTGTTTTACAAGATTGGTTCTGCAGAAGGGGTGTGGAGGGAACACTGACAAGGCTGTGTACCATCATTGCAACACAGAACGTATAAAATACTGTCTTTTTACTGCAAAATCGAAGTGGGTCATTGATTTGCCTTCTAATCTTAGCTAATGATTAAGGAAAGGATTGTCTTCTCATGTCAAAGCCAGATTCGAGGAAGATCCTTTCGCATGCTCCCAGCATTCACCAGGTTTGCTTGAATTAAAGTCCATTCCATGCCTGTGTCCTGTCTGCCTCCAGAGTCTTTGACGCTAGCTGGGGAATCTCGCTCCTACAATAAGCAAGGACATACAGATCATAGGGTAAAGGAAAAACGGAGACTGAGGCATACAGGCTACACCTGAGGCATACAGAGAGGGCATGCAATAGGCAACATCAATGTGAGCAAGAACGGCATTATTTGAAGTTAGAGAGTCCATTCCGTAGTTTAATAATGGCTGGGAAGATGCTGTTCATGAGCCACTGGTTTGTGTGTTCAAGCTTCTGTATTGTCTGCATGATGGAAGAGATTGCAGGAGATCCAGAGTGCGATGGGTCATTGATCATATTGTCAGCCTTTCCGCTGCAGTGAGCTGTGTAAATGGAGACAATGTATAGGACGTTGGTTTCCGTGATGGCATGGGCTGTGC
>NC_057717.1:58418198-58427486 GCF_004010195.1 Chiloscyllium plagiosum | reverse complement strand
ATGGACCCATTCCACTGGTCGGAAAATTGTAGGGGATCGAGGCAGGCTGGGAGACTGGAACTGATGTGGGCCATGACGAGGTTCTCGAAGCACTTCACTCCCCTCAGTCTCCTGCGCTTAAAGAGAAATGTCCCAGCTTCTCCAACCTTTCCCTATGACTCAAACCCTCGAGTCCTGGCAACATCCTTGTAAAGTTCCAGTTTAATACCATCCTTCCGACAGCAAGGTGACCAAAGCAGAACACAATGCTGAACTTGGAAATATCTGTAACTGTAAGTTTTACTCTGATGCCAATTATTATGCTGCTGTGATATTGCTTTTTTGTGTTATTCTGAAATCTTATTATTCATTGAATCCTCTGATGGCAATCTCCTCGGGTGAACGTCCTGCTCTCTGCTTGAATTTGAATCAATCTATTTTGTTTAAACTGATATTTTGAGGCCGCTGTATATCAGAAAACAGGAAGAGATGATGGATGATTGTGCAGTGTCTGTCCCTTACTGGACCAGCTTGACTCTCCAGGCACCTAAAGCTTTATTGTGGGTCAGACTACCTCAGAATCGTTACATCACAGAAGGAAGCTATTTAGCCCATTGTAGGTCCATGCACATAGAACATTACAGATCAGTTCCTACAACATCCTTCAGCACTGCTGACAGATACACCGACCTTATTGCCAACCGTAAATTTACTAACTTATCCTTCCATTCCCTCATTAAGGTCATTTTCAAAAGGACAAACAACAGTCACTCAAAAGCAGATCCTTGCAGTATACCACTAGTAACTAAACTCCAGGATGAACATTCTCCATCAACTACCACCTTCTGTCTGCTTTCAGCTATCCGATTTGTGATCCAAACGCGAAATCACCCACAATTCCACGTCTCCATGTTTTCTGGGAGAAAGTAAGGACTGCAGATGTTTGAGATCAGAGTCGAGAGTGTGGCGCTGGAAACGTACAGCAGGTCAGGCAACATCCGAGTAGTGAAGAGAAAATGAAGACTGCAGATGCTGCAGACCAGAAAACTGATTATTGATGAAGGGCTTACAAGAGAAACATCAACTTGTCTGCATCTTGGATGCTGCCTCGACTGTTCTGCTTTTCCAACACCACACTCTCCATATTTTCTTCAATAGCCTACCACGGGGGACCTTATCAAACACTTCACTGGAATCCATACATCTCACTTTACCCTCATCCACCTGTTTGGTCACCTTCTCAATGAGGTCAG
This sequence comes from Chiloscyllium plagiosum, assembly GCF_004010195.1. Classification (NCBI taxonomy): domain Eukaryota; kingdom Metazoa; phylum Chordata; class Chondrichthyes; order Orectolobiformes; family Hemiscylliidae; genus Chiloscyllium; species Chiloscyllium plagiosum. Next base: position 58,426,254 of record NC_057717.1, on the reverse strand, counting down.
TCAGCATCCAAGGAACAGTTCTGCAGACGTCACTTTCTCCACCTTCTCAATGAACTCGGTAAGATTTGTGAGGCATGACATACCCTTCACAAAAGCGTGTTGACTATTCCTAATCAAATGATTCCTTTCTAGATGATAGTAAATCCTATCTCTTATAATCCTTTCCAACACTTTACCCACAACCAAAGTAAGAAAGGTATATAATTACCAGGGTTGTCTCTTCTCCATTTATTGATCAAAGGGACAATATTTGTTGTCCTCCAGTCTTTGTGTCACTATTCCTGTAGACAATGGCGATGTAAAAATCCGAACAGATGGTTGTGTAAACTCCTCTCTAGCTTCTCAGAGAATCCTAGGATAAATCCCATCTGGCCCAGGGGACTTAACTATTTTCACACTCTCCAGAACTGCTAACATCTCCACGTTACGAACTTCAATCCTGTCCAATCTAATAGCCTGTATCTCAGTATTGGCCTTGACAGCATTTTCTTTTTCCATTGTGTATACTGATTCAAATATTAATTTACAGCCTGTCCTATCTCCTCAGACTCCACACACAACTTAACACTACTGTCCTTAATTGCCTTTAATCTTCATTTGGTCATTCTTTTCTTCGTGACATAGTGATAGAAAGCTTGAGGGTTTTCTGCCATCCTACTTGCCAAAGACTTCTCATGCTCTCTCCTGGCTATTCTTAGCTTTTTTTCAAAGTCCTTCCAGATAACTTGTAACTGTCAAGCATCCGAACTGAGCCTTCATGTTTCATCTTTACACAGTTAAAATGCATGAATTTATGTAAAATTCGGTTATCTCACTTTTTAGATTAGAATCAATCTACACATCAGGTCATAGACAGAGAACACAGGGGGCTAACTCCTTCAACATATTGTCTAGCTATCACCATTGTTAACAGCTAACTCGAGACCAGTCCAACACCGGCACCTCCAAATCATCTTTATATAAGCCTCCTTATTCCTCTTGACAAGCGATTCAACTTCATCAGTAAACCACAGCACCCTCGCTCGATCACTTCCTTCTTTCCTGACATGTATAAACTTATCGAGGACACACAGCAGCTGTTGTTTGAAAACTCTCCACACTTAAATTGTGCCCAGCCTCTGCAATTTCCTTCTCCATCCTATGCATCCTAAAACGTTTCTTAATCGCATTATAATTGCCTTTCCCCCAGCTATAACCCTTGTCCTGCGGTTTACACCTGTCCCTTTCAATTGCTAAGGTAAACATAATAGAATTGTGGTCACTATCAGCAAAGTGTTCACCTACCTTCAAATCTAACACCTGCTCTGGTTCATTACTCAGTACCAAATCCAATTTGGCCTCGGCCCTTGTTGGCCAATCTACATATTGTGTCAGGAAACCATTCTGCACACATTTGACAAAATCTGACCAATATAAAGTAATTGAACTGTAGCATTTTGAGTCAATATTTGGAAAGTTAAATTCTTCCATAACAACTACTCTGTTATTTTCGTTCCCATCCAGCGTCATATTTGTAATCCTTTCCTCTACATCTCTGGAACTTTGCAGACAGCAATAGAGAACTTTCAACAGGGTGACCTCTCCGTTTTTGTTTCTAACCTCTTCCCATACTAACTCATTAGACGAGTCTTTATGAAGCATCCTTTCGACCAACGTAATGCTGTCTTTGATTTTCAATGCCACCCTACCCTCCCCCACCCCAACCAGCACCCCCACCCCGCTGTTAGTACCTTCTTTTTTTTTAATGAAGCATCTAGACCCCGGACCCTCCACTGATCAATCCTGTCCCTGCTCTATCCATTTCTCCAAAATGGCCACAACATCAAGCTGTTCAACTGCACAATTTGGAAACAGGGATGTTAAACGAGGGTGGGTTGGATAGATCAGAAGACAGCATGAGGGGAGATAGACAGGAACAGACAGAAAATTGAAGTTTTATTTAGAAATTCTCACGGACGGCAAGGTCTTTATCTGTTTCTGTACCGTTTGAGCACTATGCTTTTACTGGTTGTGGTCCCAGAGCGTTTATCGCCAATAATATCACAGAGCTGAGTTGCTGACAGTTAAACAGAGTCCAAAAGGCCATGTGTTTTTTTTTCTCTACAGTGAGAAGGTGGATTAATTTGAACAGACTGGGTGAACAGCAGCAGGAACTGATACCCCCTTAATACTGAGATACTGCGCCAGAGAATCGCAATGAGGTTGATCACTGATAGAGGGGAAATCAGCATCCCAGCTGAGGGCCAAACAATGATTGATAAAGATTACACACCACTTCCGTGGTTTTGTAATACATATTTCAATTTATGTAGCTCAATATCATGAGTGGATCTTATTGCTTTGTACTTCCCATAGTTTAGCACGCACAGAAAATCATTTTGCCCCCGTATTTTGTGTTCAATAAACAAATTTTACTCCTCATTCCTCACTTTAGATGTATCCTTGAATCTGTTCTTCATATGAGTTATAAAGAGTAACATTCCAATACTGATGACTGGGGAATATTATTGTCCCTCCCTCCAGTCTGACCTGCCATGTCACACAATTCTCTCTGTTTTCTGTCCCCTCCACAATGCCATAATCACACTGTAATTGAAGTCCAGTAAATAACATTTCATCACAGTCCACTCACATCGATAACATCAATAGCACAGGCCTCATCTGCCTCACTCGCAACCTGGAATAACAATCTGAATTGCATTTGTCACGTTCAATTCTCTGTTAACATATCCATGCCATTTGTCTATTACAACCCCACGTTTCTCAGACACACATTTGCCTCAGATCATGAATTATAAATGTTGTCTCAATTTTAATTGAAATTATGATGCTTGATCAATAGTAGAGAATCTCAATGATGTGGATCATTGACACAGGGGAAATCAGCATCTCAGCTGTGGGCCAAATAATGATTGATAAAGATTACACACCACTTCCGTGGTTTTGTAATACATATTTCAATTTATGTAGCTCAATATCATGAGTGTATCTTATTGCTTTGTACTTCCCATAGTTTAGTACGCACAGAAAATCATTTTGTCCCCGTATTTTGTGTTCAATAAACAAATTTTACTCCTCATTCCTCACTTTAGATGTATCCTTGAATCTGTTCTTCATATGAGTTATAAAGAGTAACATTCCAATACTGATGACTGGGGAATATTATTGTCCCTCCCTCCAGTCTGAACTGCCATGTCACACAATTCTCCTGTTTTCTGTCCCCTCCGCAATGCCATAATCACACTGTAATTGAAGTCCAGTAAATAACATTTCATCACAGTTCACTCACATCGATAACATCAATAGCACAGGCCTCATCTGCCTCACTCTAAACCTAGAATAACAATCTGAATTGCATTTGTCACGTTCAATTCTCTGTTAACATATCCATGCCATTTGTCTATTACAACCCCACGTTTCTCAGACACACGTTCGCCTCAGATCATGAATTATAAATGTTGTCTCAATTTTAATTGAAATTATGATGCTTGATCAATAGTTCCAGGATGTATGTTTCCATTTATTATCAGAGACGCACGTTTACGTTCTGATAAACTTATGGCATTACTCCTGCATCCAAGACAGATTGAATGGTTACACTCAATTGACTTACCGGCCTCAAGATTTGTTCTATCAGTCACCCTCACATAGCCCATCCAGAAAATGACAGTTTGAATCATTGTTTTGAATTTGAATAACAATATTGAATTGAAAGGTGTTGGCTGAAGCTATTTGTTCAGTGACTGTGATTAATGTCAATCTCCGTGGATCCGAGATGTGTCACTGGAAGGTTTGCCTCTTCTATTAATTAAGGATTCGGTTCAATGTGTTATCCCAGTATGGGCGGGAGTATCAATGACTGGACTAACAGGGATCAGTAGCTCGAGACACAGGGGAGGAGAGATAAGAATCCGAGAACATTATCTGGAATGTTCCAATAATGGATCAGAATCTGAGAATATTAGACTGGAATATTACAACAACAGACAGGAGTTTATCCTTGGGTCTTTACTACCTTTCTCAGCCTTGGATATCATTAGCATCACGGATCGAATTTATCCTTTGGATTATTCAAGGTGCTTACTATCCCATCCTTGCGATAGTTGGTGTTCCTGGTAAGTCATTCCATCTGACCATTAAGCTGAATTGAACTGAATTGCTGTTCAAATTCAAATTTTGAAATTTGTAAGTCATCATTTTCAGATCAGGTCAAAAATTTTATTCCTTACTGATTATAACTATCAAATTACTATTCACAACTTACTCAACAATACGCGAGGAGAAACCACACTGTTCTTAATCTCCATTATCTTTTTTCTTCATTCAGGTTTACATTTCTACATGTTCTACCCACTCACCAATCCTGCCCAAGACCACTATCAGGATATTTCTGTCTCTTTCTCAGCCTCAATGCAACTGCTGAATAATCCATCGTTTCTGGCTTTGGTATATCCAGATGTAACCGTTTCAAGTCCCTTCAAACTATGCTTATGTCACAAAATATTTGCACTTGAGATTGGTAATTTGTCCTCTCCACTGAAACTGTCAGATGGACAGACAGTGCATGTTGGTCAAGTCATTGACTCATAATCATACGGCACAGAATAATGGTCTTTTGGTGTCTCCTCAAGGACGTTGATGAAATGCAAATGAAATCATCACCACGAGTTTTCAACAGAAGCATATCTGTTTGCCTCATGTCCTATAGAGAACGCAATGGGTTATCCTTTCATGTTCAGGTCTCTGTGTGTCTGCAAACCCACAGCAATGTGGTTTACTCTTTATTATCCTGTGCAACAGCTGAATCAGCCACTCAGTTCAAGATCAGCATAACATGCTGGCCTGACCAGGGAAGAACAAAAGGAAAGACAGCTCCCTTTCTCTGCCTGATTTCCATGTTACTGCAAGTCATTTCCATTCAGGTAGGTGACCATTCCCTGTTTCAAGTGAATTCTTTCTGATTGAGTATGCCTCTGAACGTGATATACATCTCCATCGACACCTCTGGTGATGGCTGACGCACAGATGTAAGAACCTTCAAAATTTCACATCATGCACAGTGCAGAGAGAATGAATGGCTTTTTATACCAGCGGAAAGAAGCTGAGACAGCTTCGTGACGGAACAGAATTATTGTGATCAACCCTAGAGTGTTTTGAGATATTATTTGGAGTATTGTGCACAGATTTTCTCTCCTTTATAAGGAGTAATCCTCTTGGCAGAAAGAGTATAAAGGAGTTTCACCAGACACATTGTACAATCGGGAATGCATAAGGATTAATCTGTTGCGCTTTGAAGAATACGAGGAGATTGCATTGAAACTTAAGGTGATGGATAGTCACTCATTATATTCCAAACAGAACTAATACGGCGATAAACTCCATGTTTTCTTACTTAGTTTACATGATTCTCGGTGGCTTAAAAGACTCTGGGAACGTTCCTCTCAGTCCACGCCACTCTCCATTTCGATTGAGAGAGAGAGAGAGAGAGTCAGTCTTTAACTAATCTCTTCCAACATTAGGACAGTGCATTTGGTGTGTAATCTTACATCGAACTTCACGTTATCCACCATCGCGACAGGAGTCACAATACTTTCATTCTAAAACAGTTACCTATCCCAGGCAGCTTCTGACCCCCACGGAAAACATGGAGATGGAAGATGCCTCCTTGACGCTTGGCACTAAACATTTTGCTTCCTTCCCCACTGCCGGAAAAACACGTTAAAGTATCATTTGTCTCACAGGCAATGGAGCCACGAGGAGCATGTGAGCAGTGCATGAGTGCAGTATCTGCTCCATTCGTTTTCGAGGTTGGAGCATCAATGACACCCTCCTATCCCTGTGTAAGTGTCTCTAGGGATGAATGGCCTCCTCCTGATTCCATAGAACAAGTTTAGTGGTCTTAGTAGACTTGGCCTGTTTAATAGCTCAGTGTACTGACCAGACGCATCCTCTTCCTGTGGAACAGGCAGGAGGATTGAATGGGCTGTCCCTCTTCTTGTTCAGTCATTTCGATGGACGGAATGGTTTCTACATATCCATGTAAGCTGAATGAGCTCCTCTTTTAACTGTGGAAATGTGCAGTGCCTGGCAGCACTGTTACATGAATGTTACCGACACTTGAACAGCACTCACGTGAATGTTGTTTGGGTCTTGCTGAATATGGACACAGACGGGTTCAGGAGCTCAGTGGGGACAAAATGTTCTGAGTATTGTGCGATCTTCAGTGATCACCCTGCTTCTGATCTTGGGATAGATGGTGGGCGCCGGGAATGGGGGCACATAGACGTTGACGAAGGAGCTGAAGATGTTTGTGCTGAGGAAGTTAATCTGAGGATCTCCTGAAGAGATGTTCTGGGACTGAAAGGATTGTCGGCCACAGACCATAAACATATTCCTTCGTGCTCTGAAAGACCCCAAACAGTGGGGACGTTAGACCTGATTCTCATTAAGCTCAAATAATTAGGTGGTCCCGATGATATCCTCAGTCAACTACTGCCTTGATATCAGGGCCATTCACTCTTTCCTCAGCTCCTGTGTTCACCTCTTGTTCATTTCAATAGGTGACGGTGTATGTGTGGAGAGTGTTTTACTCTCACAGAGGGTAATCAATGTCAGGAATTATCTGGACTAGAGAGTTAGGGGAGCTACATCACTGAAAGTATTTAAAGAGGTGGTACATGAATCTTTGACCTGTCAGAGAGCTGAGGAGTGTGAAGAACTGGGCATTAAGGAGGAGTTAATGCTAACAGTAGATCGGCTATGGTCGTATACAATGGCTTGACCGTCCGAATGACCTATCCCTGTTCCTTATATTTTCATTTTCTGTAATTGCAAAATAAACGGCTGTAATTTTCCTGGATGTACTGTTATTGTATGTTGTAATCAGAGCGAGCAGAGCATTTTTGTGTCATCTCTGAGTGAGGTATGGAGCTTTATTCATAATGAATCCTGGGCTAGACCAAGACCAACAAATGAAACACAAGTTGGGGCTAGACCAAGACCAACAAATGAAACACAAGTTGCAGAGAGGGGGCACTCTGTAAACAGACAAGAGGCGTCTTTCAAAACCAGCCTGGACTTCCAAATAACATTTTCCAATCCGTACCAATCTGAGTGTGACAGTTGTGAGGGATTAAATGAAATCCTGTGTTACTGTGGACCAGGTATTTGGAGCAAGTGGCCCCCATCTGCACCTTGCAGGAGCTGTGAGAGGCTGAATTCACCATAGTAACACGGGACTGTCGAGCAAGAGTGGGTCATCAGACACTTTGTCGCGGCTCTACCATGCACTATGATCTGATTAAGGTCTCCGCAGCACTTTCCTGTCAGTGTACCATTTCCCTACATTCATTTGTCTTTCAAATGCCTTACATAGATAATTTTGAACAAATGGAAATATCCAGGCATCACAATCTTCTGTGGAAGGGAATTCACACCTTAACAACCCTTTGAGAATCTCTTGTTCGTGTTCTGACCAATGTTGGAGGGTCATTCTTTTTCCCACTCCTCTATTGGTGAAAGCAAATTTTAAATGTAACCAGTCGAGTGCTGTGTCCAATGATATAGGTACCGGACTGGGTAATTTTCTAGAAAAATCTGAGACACAGAAAGTTGAACTGTGAACAAATGGTAAAATGATAAACGGTCCCAAATGTCTTTTCTGACTTTGAACTTATTCTGCTCACACAAATGTCTGGGATTGCGGATTTCTTCCTGGAACAGTTGGATTTGGCTGAATTCCTTTTGCTTCGAGCTGTACAGAGATTCCTATGAATCCTCATCAGAAATCCTCCACGAGTGGTAAAGATGACTCAGGACTTTTCTGCTCTCATGCCTTGCTTTCAGGCAGAACAAAGTAAGAGAAAGAGAGACCAATTGGCTGCTGCTTCTGAAGCAAGTAATATTTTTCTCCGTCTCTGTGTGGAAAAATACAAGAATGTCAACTGAACAACAAATTGGACCATGTGCACTCTCCATGTACATTCTCTGGAATGGATGATAATAGACTGTATGTTGTGTGCAGCATCATTGCTGTTGTTGTGCACATTGCATTTCA
>NC_057717.1:58401970-58417698 GCF_004010195.1 Chiloscyllium plagiosum | reverse complement strand
ATCGTTACATCACAGAAGGAAGCTATTTAGCCATTGTCGGTCCATGAACATAGAACATTACAGCTCAGTACCTACAACATCCTTCAGCACTGCCCACAGCTCCACAGACCTCACTGTGAACCGTAAATTTACAAACTCATCCTTCCATTCCCTCATTAAAGTCGTTTTCAAAAAGACAAACAACAGTTGCCCCAAAACAGACTTTTGGAGTATACCACTAGTGACTGAACTCGAGGATGGACATTCCTCATCAACTACCACCCACTGTCTTCTTTCAGCTAGCCAATCTCTGATCCAAACCGCTAAATCACCCTCAATTCCACGTCTCCGTATTTTCTGGGAGACAGTAAGGACTACAGATGTTTGAGATCAGAGTCGAAAGTGTGGTGCTGGAAAAGCACAGCAGGTCAGGTAACATCCGAGGAGCGAGAAGAAAATGAAGACTGCAGATGCTGGAGACCAGAAACCTGATTCCTGATGAAGGGCTTACAAATGAAACATCTACTCTCCTACTCCTTGGACGCTGCCTCATCTGTTCTGCTTTTCCAACACCACACTCTCCATATTTTCTGCAATGCCCTAACATGGGGGACTTATTAAATGTTTTACTGAAATCCATATACCCCATTTTATCCTCATCCACCTGTTTGGTTACCTTCTCAATGAACTCGGTAAGATTCACAAAACCTTGTTGAGTATCCCTACTCAAATGATTCCGTTCTAGATGATAATAAATCCTATCTCTTATAATCCTTTCAACACTTTACCCATAACCAAAGTAAGACAGGTATATAATAACCAGGGTTGTCTCTTCTCCATTTCTTGAACAAAGGGACAACATTTGCTCTCGTCCAATCATCTGGCACTATTCCTGTAGACAATCGCGATGTAAATATTCAAAACAATGTTTGTGTCACCTCCTCCCTAACTTCTCAGAGAATCCTAGGTTTCATCCCATCTGGCCAAGGGGACTTATCTATTTTCACACTGTCTAGATTTGCTAACATCTCCACCTGACGAACCTCAATCCCATCTAGTCTAATAGCCTTTACTCCTATAGGCCTCGACAACATTGCGTTTCCATTGTGAATACTGATTCAAATATTTATTTAGTGCCTGTCCTATCTCTTTGGACTACACACACAACTTCACACTACTGTCCTTGATTGGCCCTAATCTTAATTTGGTCATTCTTTTATTCCTGACATACTGATACAAAGTTTGAGGGTTTTTTTCTGGATCCTCGTTGCCAAAGACATCTCATACTCTCTCTCCTGGCTATTCTTATCTCTTTCATTAAGTCCTTCCAGAATAACTTGTAACTCTCAAACATCCGAACTGAGCCTTCACGTTTCATCTTTACATAAGCCTCCTTCTTCCTCTTGACAAGAGATTCAACTTCTTCAGTAAACCACAGCAGCCTTCCTCGACCACCTCCTCCTTTCCTGACTGGTATAAACTTATCAAGGACACACTGTAGCTGTTGTTTGAAAAAGCTCCACATTTAAATTGTGCCCATACTCTGCAATTTCCTTCCCCATCCCATGTATCCTAAAACCTTTCCTAATCGCATCATAATTGTCTTCCCCCCAGCTATAACACGTGCCCTGTGGAATAGATCTGTCCCTTTCCATCGCTTCGGTAATCATCACTGAATTGCGGTCACTATCAGCCAAGTGTTCACTTACATCCAAATCTAATACCTGGTCTGGTTCAGGAAACCATTCTGCACACATTGGACTAAAACTGACCCATATAAAGTAATTGAACTGTAGCGTTTCCTGTCAATATTTGGAAAGGTTAAGTCCTCCATAACAACTACTCTGTTATTTTCGCTCCTATCCAGTATCATCTTTGTAATCCTTACTCTACATCTCTGGAACTTTTCAGAGGCCTATAGAGAACTAACAACAGGGTGACCTCTCAGTTTTTGTTTCTAACCTCTTCCCATACTACCTCAGTAGACGAGTCCTTATCAAACATCCTTTCCGCCAACGTTAATATTGTCTTTGCTTAACAATGTCACCACCCCCCGCCACTTTTAGTACTTTCCTTGTTCTTAATGAAGCATCTAAACCCCGGACCCTCCAACGATCAGACCTGTCCTTGCTCTATCCATTTCTCCAAAATGGCCACAACGTTTGTGAAAAGATTTGAAGCTCAGCTGCTCGTTGTTGTGGTTCTGTTCGCCGAGGTGGGGATTTGTGTTGCAGACATTTCGTCCCCTGTCTAGGTGACATCCTCAATGCTTGTGAGCCTCCTGTGAAGCGTCTCTGTGTTGTTTCCTGCGGTATTTGTAGTGGTTTGTCTCTGCAGCTTCCGGTTGTCAGTTCCTGCTGTCCGCTGCAGTGGCCGATACATTGGTTCCAGGTCGATGTGTTTATTGATAAAATCTGTGGAAGAGTGCCATGCCTCAAGGAATTCACTGGCTGTTCTCTGTTTGGCTTGTCCTATAATAGTTGTGTTGTCCCAGTCAAACATCAAGCTGTGCAACTGCACACTTTGGAAACAGAGAGTGATTGGAGGGATGCTAAACGAGGGTGCGTTGGATAGATCAGAAGACAGCATGAGGGGAGATAGACAGGAACAGACAGAAAATGGAAGTTTTATTTAGACATTCTCACGGTCTGCAAGGCCTTTATCTCGTGCCATACCCTGTGAGCACTACACGGATACTGGCTGTGTTTCCAGAGCGTTTATCTTCAATAATATCATAGAGCTGAGTTGCTGACAGTTAAACAGAGTCCGAAAGGCCAAGTTATTTTTTTTTTTACAGTAAGAAGGTGGTTAAATTTAAAAATGACTGGGTGAACAGCATCAGGAACTGAGAATCCTGCTCGATACTGATATACTGCGCATGAGAATCGCAATGATGTGGATCACTGATAGAGGGGAAATCAGCATCTCAGCTGTGGGCCAAATAATGATTGAGAAATATTGTACACGACGTCCCTGGTTTTGTAATACACATTTCAATTTATGTAGTTTAATATCATGAGTATATCTTATCTTGGTGTACTTTCCATAGTTTAGTATGGACAGAAAACCGTTTTGTCCTGTATTTTGTGTTCAATAAACAGATTTTACTCCTCATTCCTCACTGTAAATGTATTCTTGAATCTGTTCTTCATATGAGTTATAAAGAGTAACATTCCAATACTGATGACTGAGGAATATTATTGTCCCTCCCTCCAGTCTGAACTGCCATGTCCCACAATTCTCTCTGTTTTCTGTCTCCTCCAGATTGCCATAATCACACTGTAATTGAAGTCCAATAAATGACACTTCATCACAGTTCACTAACATCGATAACATCAATAGCACAGGCCTCATCTGCCTCTTTCCGAAACTGGAATAACAATCTGAATTGCATTTGTCACGTTCAGTTCTCTGTTAACATAACCATGCCATTTGTCTGTTATAACCCCATGTTTCTCAGACACATATTCCCCTCAGGTCATGAACTATAATAATTGCCTCAATGTTTTATTGAAAGTATAATGCTTGGTCAGTAGTTCCAGGATGTAAGTTTCCACTTATAAACAGAGAAGCATGTTTACGGTCTTATAAACCTATGACATTTCTCCTGCATCCAAGGCAGATTGAATGGTTACACTCAATTGATCTACCAGCCTCAAGATTTGCTCCATCGGTCACCCACACAAATCCCATCGAGAATGCGAAAGTTTGAATAATTTTTTTGAAATTTAATAATATTGCATTGAAAGGCGTTGACTGGAGCTATTTGTTCAGTGACTGTGATTTATGCCAGCCTCTGTGGATCGTAAATGTGTCACTGGATGGTTTGCCTCTTCTATTAATTGAGGACTCGGTTCAATGTGTTATCCCAGTATGGGCAGGAGCATCAACAACTGGACTAACAGGGATCAGCAGCTCGAGAGACAGGGGGAGGAGAGATGAGAATCTGAGATCATTAGACTGGAATGTTCCAATAATGGATCAGAATCTGAGAACATTAGACTGGAATGTTCCAATAATGGATCAGAATCTGAGGACATCAGACTGGAATATTACAATAACAGACAGGAGTTTATCCTGGGGTCTTTACTACCTTTCTCAGTCTTGGATATCATTAGCATCACGGATCGAAGATATCCTTTGGATTATTCAAGGTGGTTACTATCCCATCCTCGCTATAGTTGGTGTTCCTGGTAAATCATTCCATCTGACCATTAAACCGAGTTGAACTGAATTGCTGTTCACGTTCAAATTTTAGAATTTGGAAGTCATCGTTTTCGGATACAGTCAAAAATTATATTCCTTACCAATTATAACTATCAAATTACTATTCACAACTTACTCAACAATATGCGACGAGAAACCAGACTGTTCTTAAACTTTTTCTTCCATTCAGATTTACATTTCTACATATTCTCCCCAATCACTAATTCTGCCCAAGGCCACTATCAGGATATTTCAGTCTCCTTTTCAGTCTCAATGTTGTTCCACCGTGGGTGGCACAGTGGTTTGCACTGCTGCCTCACAGCGCTAGAGATCCGGGTTCAATTCCTGCCTCAGACGACTGACTGTGTGGAGTTTGCACATTCTCCCTGTGTCTGCGTGGATTTGCTCCGGTTTCCTCCCTCAATCCAAAGATGTGCAGGTCAGGTGAATTGGCCATGTTAAATTGCCCATACTGTTAGGTTAGAGGTATGGGTGGGTTATGCTTGTTGGGCCGAAGGGCATGTTTCCACACTTAATCTAATCTCATTGCAACTGCTGAATGATTCATCATTTGCTTACGACACAAAATATTTGCACTTGAGCTGGTTCTCTCCACAGCATCTGTCAGATGGACAGACAGTGCATGGTGGTCAATTCATTGACTCATAATCAAGTGGCACAGAATAATAATCTTTTGATGTCTCATGAAGGAAGTTGATGGAATGCAATTGAATTAATCACCAATTGTTTTAACAAAGCCTATCTGTTTGCGTCATGTCCTGTAGAGAAGTCGATGGGACATCTTTCCCTGGTAAGGTATCTGTGTGTCTGCAAACCCACTGCGGTGTGTTTTACTCTGTACTGTCCTGTGGAACGCTGAACTAAGTACTCAGTTCAGGATCAGCATAACATTCTGGCCTGACCAGGGCTGCACACATCCCGTGAAAGCAGAACAAAAGAAACAATCGCTCCCTTCCTATGCCTGATTTCCATGTTCCTGCAAGTCATTTCCATTCAGGTTGGTGATCATTCCCTGTTTCGAGTGGATTCTTTCTCATTAAGTCTCCCTCCGAGAATGATATTCATCTCCATTGGCACATGTGGTGATGACTTTATTGATGCTGACGTACAGACGTAAGGAACTTCTAAATTCCAAATCATTGGCAGTTTAGAGAGAAAGAGTGGCTTTTTCCAGCACAGGAAACAAGCTGAGACAGCTATGTAAGGGAACAGAATTATTGCGATCAACCCTGAGACTGTTGTTGAGATAATATTTGGAGTATTGTGGGCAAATTTTCTCTCTTTTATAAGGAATAATCTTCTTGGCAGAAAGAGTGTTAAAACGTTTCACCAGACTCATTGTTGGGATGATTGTACCATCGGGAGTGCATGAGGATTAATCTGTAGCGCTTTGAGGGAATAAGAGATGATTACATTGAACCTTAAGGGGATGGATAGTCACTCATTATATTCCAAATAGACAGTGATACGGTGATAAATTCCATGGTTTGTTTATTACTAAGTTTACATGATTGTCGATAGTTTAAAAGCCTCTGGGAACGTCCCTCCCACCCCACGCCACTCCCCGTTTCGATTGCGAGAGAGAGACGGGGTCAGTCTTTGACGAACCTCTGCCCACATTATGAACGTCATGTAATCCATAATCCCGACAGGAGGTTCAATCCCTTCATGCTAAAACAGTTAACAAATCCCATCAGCTTCTGACCTCCATGGAGAACATGGGTCTGTCTTCAGAGATAGAAGATGCCTCTTTGAGACTTGGTACAAAACATTTGGCTTCCTTCCTCACTGCCGGCGAAACATATTAAAGTATCATGTGTTGCACAGGCAATGGAGCCACGAGAAACATCGTGAGTGCATTCTCTGGTCCATTGGTTTTTCAGGTTGGAGCATCAATCACACCCACATGTTCCTGTATAAATGTCTCAAGGAGCTGAATGGCCACCTCCTGCTTCCATAGAACAGTATCAAGGGTCTGATTGGGCTCTGCCTGTTCCTGTTTAACAGCTCAATGTACTGACCAGAATCATCCTCTTTCTGGGGACCAGGCAGCACGATTGAATGGACTGTCCCTTTTCTTCTTCAGTCGTTTCGATGGGCTGAATGGCTACCATATATACATGTAATCAGCTTGAGGTACTGAATGAGCTCCTCTTTTAACTGAGGAAATGTGCAGTGTCTGGCCGTGCTGTTACATGAATGTTGCTGACACTTTAACAGCACAAACCTGACTGCTGTCCAGGTCTTGCTGCACATGGACACAGAGACTGGTTCAGGAGCTGAGGAGCGACAAAATGTTCTGAACATTGTGTGATCTTCAGTGATCACCCCGCTTCCGATCTTATGATGGATTGGGGGAGAGTGGTTCCAGGGGTGTGGGGGCGTAGACGTTGACGAAGGAGCTGAAGATGTTTCTGCTGAGGAAACGAACTTGAGGATCTCCTGAACAGATGTCCTGGGACTGAGAGGATTGTCAGCCACCGCCCACAAACAACTTCCTTTGTGCTCTGAAAGACCGCAACCAATTGGGAGGGCTTTGTGCTCTGAAAGACCGCAACCAATTGGGAGGGTGCACCTGATTCCCATTAAACTCCAATAAGTAGATGGTCCCGATGACACCCTCAGTCAAATACTGCCTTGATATCAAGGCCATTCCCTCTTTCCTGAGCCCCTGTGTTCGCCTCTTGTTCATATCAATAAGTGACGGTGTCTGTGTGGGGAGTCTTTTTCCTCTCACAGAGGGAAATCAATGTCAGAAATTATCTGGGCTAGTGAGTTAAGGGATCTTAATCAGTGAAAGTATTTAAAGAGGAGGTAGATGTATTTTTGACCGGTCAGAGAACTCATGGGTGTGATGGATTGAGTATTGAAGAGGATTTAATGCTAACAGTCGATCACCCATGATCATATACAATGGTTTGGCCGTCCGAATTACCTGATCATGTTCTGTAATTACAAAGTTAAAGGTTGTAATTTTCCTCGACGTTCTGTTATTGAATGTTGCAATCAGAGATAGCAAAGCACTTTTAAGTAAACTCTGGGTGAGGTATGGGGCTTTATTCATAATGGATCTTGGTCTAGACCATGACCAACAAATGAAGTACAAGTTGCAGAGAGGAGGCACTTTGTGAGGAGACCAGAGACATCTTTCGAAGCCAGACTGGATTTCCAAATTACATTTAACAACACTTACCAAACCGTTTTGAACAGACTCTAGTGATTGAATGAGATCCTGTGTTCTGTGGACCACGTATTTGGAGCAAGTGACCTCCATCTGCTCCTGTGCAGGAGCTGTGAGGGACTGAATGCAACATAGTAACATGGGATTGTGG
Organism: Chiloscyllium plagiosum; assembly: GCF_004010195.1. NCBI lineage: Eukaryota > Metazoa > Chordata > Chondrichthyes > Orectolobiformes > Hemiscylliidae > Chiloscyllium > Chiloscyllium plagiosum. Next base: position 58,410,160 of record NC_057717.1, on the reverse strand, counting down.
AGCAAGAGTGGTCATCAGACACTGTGTCACTGCTCCACCACGCACTATGATCTGATGATGGTCTCAGCAGCACTTTTCTGTCTGTGTACCATTTTCCTACACTCATTTATCTGCCAAATGTTTACCATACACAATTTTGAGTAAATGGAAATATCCAGTCATCACAAACTTTAACAGCCCTTGAGAATCTCTTGATCATGTTCTGACCAATGTTCGAGGTCACTGATGTCTATTCCTACGCCTGTACTGGTGAAAGCAAATTTTAAATGCAACCAGTTGAGTGCTGTGGCCAATGAAATAGGTATCAGACTGAGTAATTTTCTCGAAAAATGTGAGATACAGAAAATTGAACTCTGAACGAATGGTAAAATGATCGAGTGTTCCAAATGTTTCTCTGCCTTTGAAGTTATTCTGCTCACACAAATGTGTGGGAATGCACATTTCTTCCCAGAACAGTTGAATTTGATTTTTCTCCCTCTCTGTGTGGAAACATACTGTACTATCAACTGAACAACAAACTGGACCATGTGCGATCTACATGAACATTCTCTGGAATATATAATAATAGACTGTATGCTGTATGCAGGTGCATCATGGCTGTTGTGCACAGTGCCTTTCATTAGCAAAAAAAAGTGCCTGCTTTATAATTTGATGACATCTTCATATGTGTCTGCGTAATTTTTATAAATGGGTTGATATCTTCATAATACTTGCGTTTATATCAACAAATCACATTCATTAAAAATTCTCTAACTTTAGTCTCCTTGACAAGAGAAAATATGTATCCAGCTGAAACATTTTTCTGAAAATCTTGCTTCAATAAGATTTCTCATCGAAGACCTTAGCAGATAATCCCCGATAACAAAAGGCCTTCATTTCAGGAATGAGTAAAAGGAAGCAATTTTTAAAACATTCGAAAGGAATTACATCTTTTTTTTATTGCAGAGGATCAAAACTGCACCCAGTGTATCTGATGTGTTCTCAGCAATGCCCTGTACAGATGCAGTAAACCAATCCTGATTAAACCTAATAGCCGTTGCCACAAACAGTATCATTCCACTTACCATCCAAATCACTTGCTACATCTGCAGACAGGCTTCATACGATTCATGTGCCAGGAATATGAAAAGAACATCTGCCTCAAAGAGTTCTACGATCTCTCTACATTTAAATTGTTTCCTAGTGTCCTATCCTTCCTACCACAGGCAACTCACGTTATATTATTTCTGCTGAAGGTTTGCTCACTAACCTTCCCTGTCTATCTCACAATGCAGATTCACTACCTCCATTTGAAGATATGTTGAATGATCATCTTGGTGTACAAGGTAATTCAGCTTTGATCCATTCAGTCTCTTCATCCAGATATTTGACATAGAAAATTGATCATTGATGACCCCGCAGTGATCTCTGATTCAAAACTAGTTACAGTTTTGTAAAAATATGCATTTTTCTCGACTGCGACAGCAACCCAGTTCCTCTGCAGCAGTTCAGGCGGGTTTAATGGCCTCCTCCTGGGTTGCATAATGTACTCAATGAGCTGAATTGCTTCTTTCTATGTTCCTCTGTAACTCGTTCGAGGGGCAGAATGGTCTCCTCCCATCTCATTGTAACGATCCTGTGTGGTTGAATGGGGTGGTCCCCTACCCTGTAACAGACTCGGGTAGTGGATTGAGGAAACAGCACTTAGGGTAGAGGCAACAGTATATATCTGTAACAGCATCGAGGGCTGGATTGAAGGAACAACACATTGGATAGGGGCGGCGTTGACAATTCGGCTGCACCATTCAGAATCCTCATGGCTGATCTATGTGTGTCTGACTCTCCGACTCCTGTCTGTTCCCAACAAACATTGACTCTTTTGTCCAGCAAAGGTCAGTCGAGCTCAGCCTTGAATATCTTCCATAACCATGTCTTCATTGCTCCCTGAGGATGAAGACATCACAGGTAGCACAACATCCTTATTTCATTATGGGACCCATTATTTTAAAACGGTGTTAACCTCACATCAACTCATTGCCCCTTTTCGGATATTAGGATACAATAACTAGAAATAGACATAAAACATTCCGCCCTCCAACTCTGCCCCACATTACCACTGACTCTTTCCAGTCAAATATTTATCAAACCCAAACTCTGCTGCTGTCTCAGGAAGAGAATACCTGATAGAATTACACCAACAAGCATTAAAGAAAGGAACAGAATTAGGCCATTTGGCCAATTAAGTCTGACATGCCATTCAATCATTTCTTATAAGTTCCTTAAAATCACTCCCCTACCTTCTCCCTAGAATCCTTGATCTCCTCAAAAATCAAAAACATATTTATTTGTGTATTAATGACGCTAGTGTCTGTGTCTTTGTGTGTAGGTATGTGTGTGTGTGTTTGTGTGGGTGGGTATTTTTGTGACGACGTCTGTCTATCTGTGTATTAGCCTGTGTGTTTCTATCTGTGTTTCTGTCTATTTGTGTGTGACTGTATATGTCACTGTGTGCTTCTATGTGTGTATTTGCCTATCTCCTTGCATGCATTGTGCATGTCAGTATATTGGGGTGTTTACCAATATTTCTGTGTATTTCACTGCCTGCAACTCTGTGCAATGGGATATCTGTTCTTTTGCGAGTGAGAGAGATGAGTTTGGAACTGACAGTGGGTTTAAACTGAGAATTGTTCTTTACTGAATATTGCATCTTACTCAGTTGGTGGGACATGGACGTTTCAGAATCTCCATATAAGGCCTCCTGGTCCTCTCTAGCTCTTTCTAGGATGCTCCACACATGTCAGGATAGGGGGCTGAGGGAACGGATACTGGGCACTCCACCACTGGCTTGGCCCTTGCTGTCCAATTCCAAGCTGTTTCTCCTGGAATGGGAGAAGAGGAGGGAAGCAATGAGGGTAGGAGTGGGTGTCCCTGCTGTTAGTGCTGGAGGGGATAAGAGTGAGGTTTCCGGAGGGAATATGACCACAGTGTTGTATCCATGCAGTGTCATTAGTGTTCGGGGCTACTGGGCCAGTGAAGAAAAAGTGGGGGAGGGAATGTGCTGAATGCAATAGTGAGAGTGGTCGTGCTTGAGCCTTATAAGGAGATAGAGCGTGAGCTTTGCTCGGGGATATGTGTTAAAACAGATATACAGTGAGTGTGAGGGAGCAGAGAGAATACGATAACTCTTATCCTGGCAGAGCAGGTGGGATATTGATGCTTGTCGTGTATTTTTGACCAATTCTTCAGATCATCTTAGCGCTCAGGTGGACCTCCCCAAACGTCTTGTCCAAGTCTATCACTAATAACTTTTCAGACCCTGTCCCTTAGATCCCACAGAATCAGTTTAGGTGGATCTTACAAATAGCAAGCAGAAGCAAGCATTGGTGTGTTATATATCGAGACCAAAACTGTCGCACAAACTGGAAATTGGAAATGCAAGTGTATGTAAGGTGAAGCAATGACGTAGTGATATTATCGCTGGTATCTTAGCCCAGAGATCTGAGTACCCGAGTTTGAACCCTGCCATGGCAGATGACAGAATGTGATTTCAATAAGTATCTGGAATGAATGGTTTATGAAGACCATGAATCCATTGTCGATGGTTGGAAAAACTCATCTGGTTCACTGCTGTCCTTTAGGGAAGGAAACTGGTGTCCTTCCCTGGACTGGCCTGCATGTGACTCCAGACCCAAGGCAACGCTGTTGACTCTTAACTGCCCTCTGGCATGGGCAATAAATGCTGGTTATAAATGCGACGCTCTCATCCTGTGAATGAGTAACAAATAATCGTGGGTGCAGCAGTAATAATGGATGGTGTCAATTTGCATCAAAACTGCGTTACCTAAGTGACTGCTCATGTTGTGAAAAATAAATTCCATATATCAGGTAGTTGGAGAGGAGGTTTTGAACCAAACTAGAGGGCAGGTTATTTCGGATTTGGTGTTGTGTGGTCAGGAGAACTAATTACTAACCGTGCGCTGAAGCAGCTTTGAGGAATTGTGACGCAATATAGAAATTTTGAACATCATAGTCAAACATCGAGGAAACCTGGAGGCTAGAGAGTCAAGTTAGTTCCAGTGAATTGGAAACAAATAAAATATAACATTCAGTGAGAGACAAGCAATGGTTGTTTGAGTCATAGAGTCCTACAGCACAAAAATATTCCATTCGGCCCAAAGTGGTCCATTCCAAACAAAATGTTCATTTACACTAATCCCATTTCCCTGCTCTTGCCCGGTATCCTTCCAATCCTTTCCTAGCCAAGTATTTGTCCAAATGCCTGTTAAATGCTGTTAATGTACGCACCTCAACCACTTCCACTGGCAGCTCATTCCATATGCGTACCACCCTGTGTGTAAAACAATTGCTCCTCAGGTTCCCTTTTATTCTTTCTCCTCTGACCTTCAGCTGATGCCCTTTAGTCGAGGATTGCCCAACCCTGGGGAAAAAAGACTGAGTGCATTCACTCTGTTCATGCCTCCCATGATCTTATACACTCTGTCAGATCGCCATCTGTCTCATACACCCTAAGGTTAAAAATTTCTAGCTTAGCCAACTTCTCCTTAAATTCCAGACAATAGAGTCCTTGGCAACATCCGTTTAAATTTCTTGTGCACTCTTTCCAGTTTAATAACATCCTTCCAAGAGCAAAGTGAACAAAACTAAACATAATGCGACAGGTATAGCCTCATCACCATCCTGTATAACTGCAACAGAACTCCCCAACTTCGATATTCAATACCCAGACTGATGAAGGCCAGTGTGACAAAAGCCTTTTTCACTGCTCTATCTATCTCTGAATCAACTTTCAGCGAACCGTGCACATGGCTTCCAGATTTCGTCTGTTCCACTGCAACCCTAAAGACCCAACCATTCACCATGAAACTGCGACCTTGAATTGACTTTGCAAAATGCAAGATCTCACATTTATACATATTCAACTCAATTTGCCATTTCTTGGTGCACGTCCCAAATGATCAAGGTCCTGCTGCAATTTCTGATAACCTTCCTCACTATCCGCGAGACCACGTTATTTAGTGTCATCTGCAATCTTACTAATCATGCCTTGTACATTCTAAACTAAATCATTAGACATAAAACAAATAGTAATAGTCCCAGCACCGACCACTGAGGCACACCACTAGTGACAGGCCTCCAGTTCGACCAGAATCCTTTCCAGTATTACTCTCTGCTCCCTACCATCAAGACAATTTTGTATCTAATTTTCCATGTTCCCACTCCTTCCATGCAATCTACCTTTCCAGAGCAGCGTACCATGTGAACCCTTATTGAAGGCCTTACTAAAATCAATTGGACTTCGTATACCACCCTGCCTTCGTCAACTTTGCTGGTCACTTCATCAAAGAACGCTAATAAATTTGTCAGCCATGATCTCCCATACACAAAGCCGTGCTGACTGCTTCTAGTCACTGCCTTTCCAAATATGCGTTTAACTTATGTCTCAGAATCTTTTCAAGTACCTTACCCACTACAGATGTCCGGTTTACTGGTCTATAGTTCCCAGGTTTTTCTTTGTCGCCCTTCTTGAATAAGGGCACAACAATCCCTGTCCCCCAGTCATTTGGGACCTCACCCATGGCCAGTGATGATGTAAAAATATCTGCCAGGCCCCCACAATTTCTTCTCTATCCTCTTACAAAGTTCTTGGATATATCTACTTTATACAAATACTGCAAAGTCTGAAACAAAAGCCAATTTCTTTAACGTACAAACACCCAAGAGTGAGAAAGTGACTTAATGATGGTTAATATAACAAATTAAAGATCATATTAATCATAAGAAGTGACTTCAGAGGAAATCCGGACTTGTGGAAACCTGAGAAATGTCAGTAATTTAGAATCCAGAAAAGGAGGGACATGAAACTGATAAGGAAATCAAAAAGCAAACATGCACGCTAACAAACATGAACACAAAGACTGCATAAATCTACGATCTATATTTCAAAGGAAACAAAATAAAAACATGGTCAAATGTGGAAATTTGTAATCGGGAGATGAGATGTTACTGTGGAGACAGGGAAATGGCCGAGAAATAACCAGTTACTTTGCATCTGTCTTCATGGAGGAAGAGCCAGAAAATCACCCAGAAATACCAAGTGATCATATCGGCCTTCAGGAGCTAAAAGCATAAAGTCAATTCATATCAGTAACAAGTTAGTGCTTGACATGTAGCTGGATTGAGCATTGCTAAGTCTTACGAAACAGATGTACTCAAAATGTCAGAAATAAATCACCAATAGAAGAATTAATTGCACTGGCGAAGACTGTGTTTTATTTTCCTGTACATTCCAAAGAGGCTGGAATGCCATTATAGATAAATGGAAGGTAATAAACATGATCCAAGCATAGTAGGTAGATGAATGGAATGGATTCAGGCATCCAGACAATGAAAAAATGATAGTATAAAGAAATGCAGACCAATTAACTTGACAACAGTAGAGACATTTTTGGAATCTATGAGACAGGATGTGTTATTGGATATTTAGAAATTAACAGCAACATTGATGTGAATCAGTGTGCATTTTTGAAAGGAAATCATACCTAATAACTTCGGAATTATGTAAGTGGAAAGTTAAAGTTGGGTTCACCTTCAATTGAAGGCGTCCGAATATCGATGCAATAAAATGCTGAAGTAGTTTCATAGTGTATTGGTGAGACTGTACCTGGAGTATTGTGTACAGTTTTGGTGATCTAATCTGAGAAAGAATATACTGACCACAGAGGAAGTGCAATGGACATTCTCCAGATTCATCCCTCAGATAGTGAGATTGATTGATGCAGCAACTAGGCCTGTGTACTCTAAAGTTTCAAAGAATGAGAGGTGATCGCAGTGAAATTTTGAAAAATTACGAAACATAGGACAAGGTGGAAATAAACAGGATGTTTCTTTGGCTGCCTACTCTACTTTTAAGGGAAAAAAATGACAGGATAAGGGACAGGCCGTTTAAGACTGCATTAAGGAGGAAATTCTTCACTCGGAGAGGACTGACTCATACAGGGGCATGGAAACCTGCAGGCACGGCAAGTTTAGGGAGAATCCCCAGGCATTCAACAAGTGTGTCAAGTGGAACAGAATAACCAGGGAATAGGTAAGAGTCATTAGTGACTTGCCAAGTTGCATCTAAATCAACTTTAGTGGTAGGAGTCAGAGGGTGGTGGTAGAAGACTGTTGGTGTGACTGGAGGCCGGTGTCTAATGGTGCACCATAGGGATCAATGATGTGTCCCTTATTATTTGTAATTCGGAGATGCCAGTATTGGACTGGGGTGAACAAAGTTAAAAATCACACAACACCAGGTTTATTCCAAGGCACGAGCTTTCAAACCTCACAACTACCTGATGAAGAAGCAGCACTTCGAAAGCTCGTGCCTCTGAATAAACCTGTTGGGCTATAACCTGTCGTTGTGTGATCTACAACCTTATTATTTGTGATATTCATAAATGGTGATCTGTGACAATAGACGAGGGGTGGGGAGAGTGTGATAACTAAGTTTGTGTTTGATACAACGATTAACGGGTGGTTGGCAGTAATATGGAAGGTCTTATGTTACAGGAAGATACAGATGGACAGATCAGTAGCAGATGGAATGCAACCCTGATAAATATGATGCACTTTGGAAGAAGGAAGCACACAACGGAGTACTCAGTGAATGGCAGCAACGAGGGAGCTCAGAAGGAACCTGAATGTGACGGGACAGGTTAATCCACAAGTTCAAAAAAACAAAGGTAGCATAAGCATAGCCTTTATTCATCGATGCACAGACTATAAGTCTTATGCGGAACTTTGGTTAGCCCAATATAGAATACTGTGTGTCGTTCTGGGAGCCACAATACAGGAAGGATGTGATTGCACTGGAGAGAGTGCAGAGGAGATTCACCAGGATGTTCCCTAGGATGGAGCATATCAGCTATGGAGGGAGGCTGGATAAGCTCGGGGTGTTTATAAGCTTGGAGCAGAGAAGGCTGAGGGGGATGTGATTCAGAAGGAAACGATTATGAGGGACATGGACAGTGTGTTAGACAACAGCTGTTCATTTTAGTCAGAGGGAGAACAAGGGGGAGCACATTCTTAAAGTGAAGTGTTTGAGATTTAGAGGGCACTTGAGGATCGTTTTTTACCGAGCGGGTTTTGTGGTCTGGTATATAAGACTGGAGAGGGGGTTGTCACGGGTAACCTCAGATCTGTTACAAA
>NC_057717.1:58384030-58401470 GCF_004010195.1 Chiloscyllium plagiosum | reverse complement strand
GTGCAGTCTCACCAACCCTGTACACAATACTCCAGGTACTGTCTCACCAACTCTGTACACAATACTCCAGGTACAGTCTCACCAATCCTGTAAACAATACTCCAGATACATTCTCACCAACTCTATACACAATAGTCCAGGTACAGTCTCACCAACCCTGTTCACAATGGTCGAGGTACAATCTCACCAATACACTATGAAAGTAATTCAACAATTTGTTGCATCGATATTCTGACCCCTTTAATTGAAGGTGAACCCAACTTTAACTTTCCACTTACATAATTCCAAAGTTATGAAGTATGATTTCCTTTCAAAAATGCGCACTGATTCTCTTCAATGTTGCTGTTAATTCCTAAATATCTAATAACACATCCTGTCTCATAGATCCCAAAAATGTCTCTACAGATGTCAAGTTATTTGGTCTGCATTTCTTCACACTATCACTTTTTCACTGTCTGGATGCCTGAGTTCATTCCATTCATCTACCTACCATGCTTGGATCACGTTTATTACCTTCCATTTATCTACAATGGCTTTCCAGCCTCTTTGGAATATACAGGTAAATAAAACACAGTCATCGCCAGTGCAATTAATACTTCTATTGTTGATTTATTTCTGACATTTTGAGTACATCTGTTTCGTCAGACTTAGCAATGCTCAATCCAGCTACATGTTCAAGTACTACCTTGTTACTGATAACAATTGACTTTCTGCCTTTAGCTCCTGAAGGCCGATATGATCACTTGGTATTTCTGGGTTATTTTCTGGCTCCTCCTCCATGTAGTCAGATGCAAAGTAACTGGTTATTTCTCGGCCATTTCCCTGTTCTCCACAGTAACATCTCATCTCCCGATTACAAATTTCCACATTTGACCATGTTTTTATTTTGTTTCCTTTGAAAGATAGATCATAGATTTATGCAGTCTTTGAGTTCCTGTTTGTAAGCATGCATGTTTGCTTTTTGATTTCCTTATCCGTTTCATGTCCCTCCTTTTCTGGATTCTAAATTTCTGACATTTCTCAGGTTTCCACAATGTCTGGATTTCCTCTGAAGTCACTTCTTATGATTAATATAATCTTTAATTTGTTATATTAGCCATCATTAAGTCACTTTCGCACTCTTGGGTGTTTGTACGTTAAAGAAATTGGCTTTTGTTTCAGACTTTGCAGTATTCGTATAAACTAGATATATCCAAGAACATTGTAAAAGGATAGAGAAGTAATTGTGGGGGCCTGGCAGATATTTTTTACATCATCGCTGACCATGGGTGAGGTCCCAAATGACTGGAGGACAGGGATTGTTGTGCCCTTATTCAAGAAGGGCGACAAAGAAAAACCTGGGAACTATAGACCAGTAAACCGGACATCTGTAGTCAGTAAGGTACTTGAGAAGATTCTGAGACATAAGATAAACGCATATTTGGAAAGGCAGTGACTAGAAGCAGTCAGCACGGCTTTGTGTATGGGAGATCATGGCTGACAAATTTATTACCGTTCTTTGATGAAGTGACCAGCAACGTTGACGAAGGCAGGGTGGTATACGTAGTCCAATTGACTTTCGTAAGGCCTTCAATAAGGGTTCACATGGTACGCTGCTCTGGAAAGGTAGATTGCATGGAATGGAGTGGGAACATGGCAAATTAGATACAAAATTGTCTTGATGGTAGGGAGCAGAGAGTAATAGTGGAAAGGATTTTTGTCGGATTGGAGGCTTGTCACTAGTGGTGTGCCTCAGTGGTTGGTGCTGGGACCATTACTGCTTGTTATATGTATAATGATTTAGTTTAGAATGTACAAGGCATGATTAGTAAGATTACAGATGACACTAAATAATGTGGTGTCGTGGATAGTGAGGAAGGTTATCAGAAATTGCAGCAGGACCTTGATCAGTTGGAATGTGCACCAAGAAATGGCAAATTGAGTTGAATAGGTATAAATGTGAGATCTTGCATTTTGCAAAGTCAATTCAAGGTTGGAGTTTCATGGTGAATGGTTGGACCTTTAGGGTGTAGTGGAACAGACGGACCCTGGAATTCAGGTGCACGGTTCACTGAAAGTTGATTCAGAGATAGACAGAGCAGTGAAGAAGTCTTTTGTCACACAGGCCTTCATCAGTCTGGGTATTGAATACCGAAGTTGGGGAGTTCTGTGGCAGTTATACAGGATGGTGGTGAGGCTATACCTGTAGTGTTATGTTTAGTTTTGTTCACTTTGCTCTTGGAAAGATGTTATTAAACTGGAAAGAGTGCACAAGAAATTTACACGGATGTTGCCAAGGGCTCTATTGTCTGGATTTTAAGGAGAGGTTGGACAAGCTGGAAATTTTTAACCTTAGGGTGTATGAGACTGATGGCGATCTGACAGAGTATATAAGATCAAGGGAGGCATGAACAGAGTGAATGCACTCAGTCTTTTTTCCCCAGGGTTGGGCAATCTCGGACTAGAGGGATCAGCTGAAGGTCAGAGGAGAAAGAATAAAAGGGAACCTGAGGAACAATTATTTTACACACAGGGTGGTACGCATATGGAATGACCTGCCAGTGGAAGTGGTTGAGGTGCGTGCATTAACAACATTTAACAGGCATTTGGACAAATACTTGTGTAGGAAAGGATTGGAAGGATACTGGGCAATAGCAGGGAAATGGGATTAGTGTAAATGAACATTTTGTTTGGAATGGATCACTTTGGGCCGAATGGAATATTTTTGTGCTGTAGGACTCTATGACTCAAACAACCATTGCTTATCTCTCACTGAATGTTATTTTTTTTTCCAATTCACTGGAACTAAGTTGACCCTCTAGCCTCCAGCTTCCTCGATGTTTGACTATAATGTTCAAAATTTCTATATTGCGTCACAATTCCTCAAAGCTGCTTCAGCGCACGGTTAGTAATTAGTTCTCCAGACCACACAACACCATACCGAAATAACTGCCCTCTAGTTTGGTTCACAACCTCCTCTCCAACTACCTGATATACACTTCTGGAACTTATTTTTCACAACATGAGCAGTCACTTAGGTAACGCAGTTTCGATGCAAATTGACACCATCCATTATTACTGCCGCACCCATGATTATTTGTTACTCATTCACAGGATGAGGGCGTCGCATTTATAACCAGCATTTATTGCCCATGCCAGAGGGCAGTTAAGAGTCAACAGCGTTGCCTTGGGTCTGGATTCACATGCAGGCCAGACCAGGGAAGGACAGCAGTTTCTTTCCCTAAAGGACAGCAGTGAACCAGATGAGTTTTTTTCCAACCATCGACAATGGATTCATGGTCTTCATAAACCATTCATTCCTTTTACTTATTGAATTCACATTCCATCATCTGCCATGGTAGGGTTTGAACTTGGATACTCAGAAGATTACCTGTGTCTCTGGGCTAAGATACCGGCGATAATATCACTATGTCATTGCTTCACCTTACATATACTTGAATATCCAATTTCCAGTTTGCGCGACAGTTTTGGTCTCGGTATATAACACACCAATGTTTGCTTCTCCTTGCTATTTGTAAGATCCAACTAAACTGATTCTGTGGGATCTGAAGGACAGAGTCTGAAAAGTTATTAGTGATCGACTTGGACAAGACGTTTGGGAAGGCCCACCTGGACGCTTAGATGATCTGAAGAATTGGTCAGCAATACAGGACAAGCATCAATATCCTCCCTGCTCTGCCAGGATAAGAGTCATCGTATTCTCTCTGCTCCCTCACACTCACTGTACATCTGGCTTAACACCGATTCCCCGAGCAAAGCTCACGCTCTATCTCCAAATAAGGCTCAAGCACGACCACTCTCACTATTGCATTCAGCACATTCCCTCCCCCACTTTTTCTGTCACTGGCCCAGTAGCCCCGCACACTAATAACACTGCATGGATACAACACTGTGGTCAGACTCCCTCCGGAAACCTCACCCTTACCCCCTCCAGCACTAACAGCAGGGACACCCACTCCTACCCTCATTGCTTCCCTCCTCTTCTCCCATTCCAGGAGAAACTGCTTGGAATTGGACAGCAAGGGCCAAGCCAGTGGTGGAGTGCCCGGTATCCGCTCCCTCAGCCCTGACATGTGTGGAGCATCCTAGAGAGAGCTAGAGAGGACCAGGAGGCCTTGTATGGAGATTCTGAAACATCCACGTCCCACCAACTGAGTAAGGAGCAATATTCAGTAAAGAGCAATTCTCAATTTAAACCCACTGTCAGTTTCCACTTCATCTCTCTCACTCGCAAAAGAACAGATATCCCATTGCACAGAGATGCAATGGGATCCCATTGCATTGAAATACACAGAAGTATTGGTAAACACCACAATATACTAACATGCACAATGCATACCAGGAGATAGGCATACACATACAAAGAAGCACACAAAGACATATACAGTCACACACAAATAGACAGAAACACAGATAGAAACACACAGGCTGATACACAGACGGACAGACGTAGTCACAAAAATACCCACACACACAAACACACACACACACATACATACACACAAAGACACAGACACTCGTGTCATTAAGACACAAATAAATAAGTTTTTGATTTATGAGGAGATCAAGGATTCTAGGGAGAAGGTAGGGGAGTGATTTTGAGGAACTTATAAGAAATGATTGCATGGCATGTCAGACTTGATGGGCCAAATGGCCTAATTCTGTTCCTTTCTTTAATGCTTGTGTGGTGTTATGCTATAAGGTATTCTCTTCCTGGGACAGCAGCAGAGGCCGGGTTTGATACATATTTGACTGGAAAGAGTCAGTGGTAATGTGGGACAGAGTTTCAGGGTGGAATGGTTTATGTCTATTCTTAGTTATTGTATTCTTATATCCGAAAAGGGGCAGTGAGTTGATGTGAGGTTAACACCGTTTTAAAATAATTGATCCCATAATGAAATAAGGATGTTGTGCTACCTCAATTTAAACCCACTGTCAGTTCCCACTTCATCTCTCTCACTCGCAAAAGAACAGATATCCCATTGCACAGAGATGCAATGGGATCCCATTGCATTGATATACACAGAAGAGCCTTATCCTCAGGGAGCAATGAAGACTTGGTTATTGAAGATATTCAAGGCTGAGCTCGACTGATCTTTGCTGGACAAAGAGTCAATGTTTATTGGGAACAGACAGGAGTCGGATAGTCAGACACAATCGGATCAGCCATGAGGATCCTGAATGATGCAGCCGAATTGTCAACTGCCGCACCTATCCAATGTGTTGTTCCTTCAGTCCAGCCCTCGATGCTGTTACAGAGATATACTGTTGCCTCTACCCTAAGTACTGTTTCCTCAATCCACCACCCGAGTCTGTTACAGAGTAGGGGACCACCCCATTCAGCCACCCCATAGGATCTTTACAATGATTTGGGAGGAGACCATTCTGGCCCTCGAAGGAGTTACACAGGAACATAGAAAGAAGCAATTCAGCTCATTGAGTACATTACGCAGCCCAGGAGGAGCCCATTCAACCCGCCTGAACTGCTGCAGAGGAACTGGGTTGCTGGCGCAGTAGAGATAAATGCATATTTTTACAAAACTGTAACTAGTTTTGAATCAGAGATCACTGCGGGGTCATCAATGAGCAATATTCTATGTCAAATATCTGGATGAAGGGACTAAATGGATCAAAGCTGAATTACCTTGTACACCAAGATGATCATTCAACATATCTTCAAATGGAGGTAGAGAATCTGCATTGTGATATAGACAGCGAAGGTTAGTGAGCAAACCTTCAGCAGAAATAATAACGTGAGTTGTCTATTGTGGTAGGAAGGATAGGACAGCAGGAAACAATTTAAATGGACAGAGATCGTAGAACTCTGTGATGCAGATGTTTCTCATATTCCTGGTACATGAATCATATGAAACCTGTCGCAGATGTAGCAAGTGATTTGGAAGGAAAGTGGAATGATGCTGTTTGTGGCAACGGCTATTAGGTTTAATCAGGAATGTTTTACTGCATCTGGACAGGGCATTGCTGAGACCACACTGGGTGCAGTTTTGATCCTCTAAACTAAAAAAACGGATGTAATTCCTTTCGAAGGTGTTCAAAGATGCTTCCCTTTACTCCTTCCTGAAATGAAGGCCTTTTGTTATCGGGGATTGTCTGCTAAGGTCTTAGATGAGAAATCTTATTGAAGCACGATTTTCAGAAAAGTGTTTCAGCTGGATACATATTTTCTCTTCTTAAGGAGACTAAAGTTAGAGAATTTTTAATGAATGTGATTTGTTGATATAAACGCAAATATTATGAAGATATCAACCCACTTATAAAAATTACGCAGACACATATAAAGATGTCATCAAATTATAAAGCGGGTACTTTTTCTTTGCTAATGAAAGGCACTGTGCACATGTTCATGTCGATCGCACATGGTCCAGTTTGGTGTTCAGTTGACATTACAGTATTTTTCCACACAGAGAGGGAGAAAAATATTGCCTGCCTCAGAAGCAGCAGCCAATTAGTCTCTCTCTCTTACTTTGTTCTGACTGAAAACAAGGTGTAAGAGCAGAAAATCCCTGAGTCATCTTTACCATTTCTGGAGGATTCCTGATGAGGATTCATAGGAATCTCTCCACTGCCCGAAGCAAAGGGAGTTCAGCCAAATCCAACTGTTCCGGGAAGAAATGCGCATTCCCACAGACTTGTGTGAGCAGAATAACTTCAAAGGCAGAGAAACATTTGGAACACTCGATCATTTTACCGTTCATTCAGAGTTCAACTTTCTGTGTCTCACATTTTTCTAGAAAATTACTCAGTCTGAAAGCTATTTCACTGGCCACAGCAATCAATTGGTTGCATTTAAAATTTGCTTTCACCAGTACAGGCGTGGAAAAAGACATCAGTGACCTCGAACATTGGTCAGAACACGATCAAGAGATTCTCAAAGGGCTGTTAAAGTTTGTGATGACTGGATATTTCCATTTACTCAAAATTGTGTATGGTAAACATTTGACAGATAAATGAGTGTAGGAAAATGGTAGACAGAAAAGTGCTGCTGAGACCATCATCAGATCATAGTGCGTGGTGGAGCAGTGACACAGTGTCTGATGACCCACTCTTGCTCCACAATCCCATGTTACTATGTTGCATTCAGTCCGTCACAGCTCCTGCACAGGAGCAGATGGAGGTCACTTGCTCCAAATACCTGGTCCACAGTAACACAGGATCTCATTCAATCCCTAGAGACTGTCACACACGGTTTGATACGTGTTGTAAAATGTTATTTGGAAATCCAGTCTGGCTTCGAAAGATGCCTCTGGTCTCCTCAGAAAGGAGAAAGTGAGGTCTGCAGATGCTGGAGATCAAAGTTGAAACTTCATTGCTGGAACAGCACAGCAGGTCATATTTGGAAATCCAGTCTGGCTTCGAAAGATGCCTCTGGTCTCCTCAGAAAGTGCTTCCTCTCTGCAACTTGTACTTCATTTGTTGGTCATGGTCTAGACCAAGATCCATTCTGAATAAAGCCACATACCTCACCCAGAGTTTACTCAAAAGTGCTTTGCTCTCTCTGATTGCAACATTCAATAACAGAACGTCGAGGAACATTACAACTTTTAACTTTGTAATTACAGAAAATATTAACATGATCAGGTAATTCGGACGGCCAAGCCATTGTATATGATCATGGCTGATCTACTGTTAGCATTAACTCCTCTTTCAATACTCAATCCATCACACCCGCGAGTTCTCTGACAAGTCAAAAATACATCTACCTCCTCTTTAAATACTTTCAGTGATTAAGATCCCTTAACTCACTAGCCCAGATAATTTCAGACATTGATTTCCCTCTGTGAGAGGAAAAAGACTCCCCACACAGACACCGTCACCTATTGATATGAACAAGAGGTGAACACAGGGGCTCAGGAAAGAGTGAATGGACTTGATATCAAGGCAGTATTTGACTGAGGATGTCATCGGGACCATCTAATTATTTGAGTTTAATGGGAATCAGGTGTTCCCTCCCTACTGGTTGGGGTGTTTCAGAGCACAAAGGAAGATATTTGTGGGTGGTGGCTGACAATCTTCTCAGTCCCAGGACATCCGTTCAGGAGATCCTCAAGTTCACTTCCTCAACAGAAACATCTTCAGCTCCTTCGTCAACGTCTACGCGCCCACACCCCGGCACCACTCTTCCCCCATCCATCATAAGATCAGAAGCGGGGTGATCACTGAAGATCACACAATGTTCAGAACATTTTGTCCCTCCTCAGCTCCTGAACCAGTCTTTGTGTCCATGTGCAGCAAGACCTAGACAGCAGTCAGGTTTGTGCTGTTAAAGTGTCGGTAACATTCATGTAACAGCACGGCCAGACACTGCACATTTCCACAGTTAAAAGAGGAGCTCATTCAGCACCTCAAGCTGGTTACATGGATATATGGTAGCCATTCAGCCTATCGAAACGACTGAAGAAGAAGAGGGACAGTCCATTCAATCGTACTGCCTGATCCCCAGAAAGAGGAGGGCTCTGGTCAGTACATTGAGCTTTTAAACAGGAACAGGCAGAGCCCAATCAGACCCTTGATACTGGTCTATGGAAGCGGGAGGTGGCCATTCAGCCCCTTAAGACATTTATACAGGAACATGTGGGTGTCATTGATGCTCCAACCTGAAAAACCAATGGACCAGAGAATGCACTCATAGATGGCTCACGATGTTCCTCGTGGCTCCATTGTCTGTGGAACACATGATACTTTCATATGTTTCGCCGGCAGTGAGGAAGGAAGCCAAATGTTTTGTACCAAGTCTCAAAGAGGCATCTTCTATCTCTGAAGACAGACCTATGTTCTCCATGGAGGTAAGAGGCTGATGGGAATTGTTAACTGTTTTAGTATGAAGGTATTGAACCTCCTGTCGGGATTATGGATTACATGACGTTCATAATGTGGGGAGAGGTTCGTCAAAGACTGACCCCGTCTCTCTCTCTCAATCGAAATGGGGAGTAGTGTGGGGTGGGAGGGACGTTCCCAGAGGCTTTTAAACTATCGACAATCATGTAAACCTAGTAATAAACAAGCCATGGAATTTATCACCTTATCACTGTCTGTTTGGAATATAATGAGTGACTATCCATCCCCTTAAGGTTCAATGCAATCACCTCTTATTCCCTCCAAGCGCTACAGATTACTCCTCATGCACTCCCGATGGTACAATCATCCAACAATGAGTCTGGCGAAACTCTTTTACACTCTTTCGGCCAAGAAGATTATTCCTTATAAAAGAGAGAAAATCTGCCCACAATACTCCAAATACTATCTCAACAACACTCTCAGGGTTGATCACAATAATTCTGTTCCCTTACTTAGCTGTCTCAGCTTGTTTCCTGTGCTGTAAAAAGCCATTAATTCTCTCTACACTGCCAATGATGTGGAACTTAGAAGTTCCTTACGTCTGTATGTCAGCATCAATAAAGTCATCACCAGAGGTGCCAATGGAGATGAATATCACTCTCGGAGGGAGACTCAATGAGAAAGAATTCACTCGAAACAGGGAATGATCACCTACCTGAATGAAAATGACTTGCAGGAACATGGAAATCAGGCAGAGGAAGGGAGCGATCTTTTCTTTTGTTTGCTCTCACGGGATGTGTGCAGCACTGGTCAGACTAGTATGTTATGCTGATCCTGAACTGAGTACCTAGTTCAGCGTTCCACGGGACAATACAGAGTAAAACACACCGCAGTGGGTTTGCAGACACACAGATACCTTATCAGGGAAAGATGACCCATCGACTTCTCTACAGGACATGAGGCAAACAGATAGGCTTTGTTAAAACAAATGGTGATGAATTCATTTGCATTCCATCAACTTCCTTCATGAGACACCAAAAGATTATTATTCTGTGCTGCTTGATTATGAGTCAATGACTTGACCACCATGCACTGTCTGTCCATCTGACAGATTCTGTGGAGAGAACAAATTAACCAGCTCAAGTGCACATATTTGGTGATGTAAACAAAATTAGAAGAGACTTGAAACGTTTATATCTGGATTTACCAAAGGCACAAATGATGAATTATTCAGCAGTTGCACTGAGACTGAGAAGGAGACTGAAATATCCTGATAGTGGCCTTGGGCAGGATTGGTGAGTGGGGAGAATATGTAGGAATGTAAATCTGTATGGAGGAAAAAGATCTTTGAGTTTAAGAACAGTCTGGTTTCTCCTCGCATATTGTTGAGTAAGTTGTGAATAGTAATTTGATAGTTATAATTTGTAAGGAATAAAATTTTTGACTGTATCTGAAAACGATGACTTCCACATTCTAAAATTTGAATGTGAACAGCAATTCAGTACAACTCAGTTTAATGGTCAGATAGAATGACTTACCAGGAAAACCAACTGTAGCGAGGATGGGATAATAACCACCTTGACTAATCCAAATGATATCTTCGACCCGTGATGCTAATGATATCCAAGGCTGAGAAAGGTAGTAAAGACCCCAGGATAAACTCCTATGTGTTATTATAATATTCCAGTCTAATGTTCTCAGACTCTGATCCATTATTGGAACATTCCAGTCTAATGTTCTCAGATTCTGATGCATTATTGGAACATTCCAATCTAATGTTCTCAGATTCTGATCCATTATTGGAACATTCCAGTCTAATGTTCTCAGATTCTGATCTCTCCTCCCCCTGTCTCTCGAGCTGCTGATCTCTGTTAGTCCAGTCGTTGATGCTCCCGCCGATACTGGGATGACACATTGAACCGAGTCCTTAATTAATAGAAGAGGCAAACCCTCCAGTGACACATTTACAATCCACGGAGACTGACATCAATCACAGTCACTGAACAAATAGCTCCAGCCAACGCCTGTCAATTCAATATTGTTTAATTAAAATTCAAAACAATGATTCAAACTTTCGCATTCTGGATGGGAGTTGGGTGAGTGACTGATGGAACAAATCTTGAGGCTGGTAGATCAATTGAGTGCAACCATTCAATCTGACTTGGATGCAGGAGAAATGTCATAAGTTTCTCAGAATGTAAACATGCTTCTCTGTTTATAAATGGAGAACATCCTGGAACTACTGACAAGCATTATAATTTCAGTAAAACTTTGAGACAATTTTTATTGTTCATGATCTGAGGGGAATGTGTGCCTGAGAAACATGGGGTTATAACAGACAAATGGCATGGCTATGTTCACAGAGAATTGAACGTGACAAATGCAATTCAGATTGTTATTCCAGTTTCGGAGAGAGGCAGATGTGGGCTGTGCTATTGATGTTATCGATAATAGTGAACTGTGATAAAGTGTCATTTACTGGACTTCAATTACAGTGTGATTATGGCATTGTGGAGGAGACAGAAAACAGAGAGAATTGGGGGATATGGCAGTACGGACTGGAGGGAGGGACAATAATATTCCTCAGTCATCAGTATTGGAATGTTACCCTTTATAACTCATATGAAGAACAGATTCAAGAATACATTTAAAGTGAGGAATGAGGAGTAAAGTCTGTTTATTGAACACAAAATACAGGACAAAATGATTTTCTGTCCATACTAAACTATGGAAAGTACAAAGAGATAAGATGCACTCATGATATTGAGCTACATAAATTGAAATGTGCATTTAAAAACCACGGAAGTGGTGTGCAGTCTTTATCAATCATTATTTGGCCGACAGCTTAGATGCTGATTTCCCCTCTGTCCGTGATCCACCTCATTGAGATTCTCTGACGCAGTATCTCAGTATCGAGCAGGATTCTCAGTCCCTGCTGCTGTTCACCCAGTCTGTTTAAATTTAACCACCTTCTCACTGTAAAAAAAAAAATCACTTGGCCTTTTGGACTCTGTTTAACTGTCAGCAAGTCAGCTCTGTGATATTATCGAAGATAAACGCTCTGGAACCACAGTCAGTATCCGCATAGTGCTCAGAGTATGGCACTAGATAAAGGCCTTGCAGTCCGTGAGAATTTCTAAATAAAACTTCCATTTTCTGTCTGTTCCTGTCTATCTCCCCCGGAAGCGGCAGAGACAAACGCCGGAGGAAACATCACAGAAGCGCTTCACAGGAGGCTCCCAAGCATTGAGGATGTCACCTAGACAGGGGAAAAAACGTCTGCAACACAAATTACCACCTCGGCAAACAGAACCACAACAACGAGCACCCAAGCTACAAATCTTTTCACAAACGTTGTGGCCATTTTGGAGAAATGGATAGAGCAGGGACAGGATTGATCGTTGGAGGGTCCGGGGTTTATATGCTTCATTAAGAACAAGGAAGGTACTAAAAGTGGCGGGGGGGGGGGCGGTGGTATTGTTAATCAAAGACAATATTACGGTGGCAGAAAGGATGTTTGATAAGGACTCATCCACTGAGTTAGTATGGGAAGAGGTTAGAAACAAAAACGGAGAGGTCACCCTGTTGACAGTTCTATATTGCCCGCTGAAAAGTTCCAGAGACGTAGAGTAAGGATTATAAAGATGATACTGGATAGGAGCGAAAATAACAGAGTAGTTGTTATGGAGGACTTTACCTTTCCAAATATTGACTGGAAATGCTACAGTTCAATTAACTTATATGGATCAGTGTTTGTCCAATGTGTGCAGAATGGTTTCCTGACACAGTATGTACATAGGTCAACAAGGTACAAGGCTAAATTGGATTTGGTACTGGGTAATTAACCAGACCAGGTATTAGATTTGGAGGGAGGTGAACACTTGGCTGATAGTGACCACAATTCAGTTATGTCTACGTTAGCGATGGAAAGGGACATATCTATACCGCAGGGCAAGTGTTATAGCTGGGGGAAAGGCAATTATGATGCGATTAGGAAAGGTTTTAGGATACATAGGATGGAGAAGGAAACTGCAGAGGATGGGCACAATTTAAATGTGGAGCTTTTTCAGACAACAGCTACTGTGTGTCCTTGATAAGTTTATTCCTGTCCGGAAAGATGGAAGTAGTCGAGTGAGGCTGCTGTGACTTACTAAAGTAGTTGAATCTCTTGTCAAGAGGAAGAAGGAGGCTTATGTAAAGATGAAACTTGAAGGCTCAGTTCGGATGCTTGAGAGTTACAAGTTATCCTGGAAGGACTTAAAGAAAGAGATAAGAATAGCCAAGAGAGAGCATGAGAAGTCTTTGGCAAGTAGGATCCAGGAAAACCCTCAAGCTTTGTATCAGTATGTCAGGAATAAAAGAATGACCAAATTAAGATTAGGGCCAATCAAGGACAGTAGTATGAAGTTGCGTGTGTGGTCCAAGAAGATAGGACAGGCACTAAATAAATATTTGAATCAGTATTCACAATAGAAAGACAATGCTATCGAGGCCTATATGGAGTAAAGGCTATTAGACTAGATGGGATTGAGATTCGTAAGGTGGAGATGTTAGTAATTCTGGAGAGTGTGAAAATAGATAAGTCCCCTTGGCCAGATGGGATTAATCCTAGGATTCTCTGAGAAGTTAGGGAGAAGGTTACACAACCATTGGTTCAAATCTTTACATCGCCATTGTCTACAGGAATAGTGCCAGAAGACTGGACGATAGCAAATGTTGTTCCTTTGTTCAAGAAATGGAGAGGAGACAACCCTGGTAATTATATACCAGGCTTACTTTGGTTATGGGTAAAGTGTTGGAAAGGATTACAAGAGATAAGATTTATTATCATCTAGAACGGAATCATTTGATTAGGGATAGTCAAGGTTTTGTGAAGGGTATATCATTCTTCACAAATCTTATTGAGTTCATTGAGAAGGTGACCAATAGGTGGATGAGGGTAAAGTGGGGTATAAGGATTTCAGTAAAACATTTGATAAGTCCCCCATGTTAGGCTATTGCAGAAAATATGGAGTGTAGTGTTGGAAAAGCAGAACAGATGAGGCAGCATCCAAGGAGTAGGAGAGTCGATGTTTCATTTGTAAGTCCTTCATCAGGAATCAGTTTTCTGGTCTCCAGCATCTGCAGTCTTCACTTTCTCCTAGCTCCTCGGATGCTGCCTGACCTTCTGTGCTTTTCCAGCACCACACATTCGACTTTGATCTCAAACATCTGTAGTCCTTACTTTCTCACAGAAAATACGGAAACGTGGAATTGAGGGTGATTTAGCGGTTTGGAACAGAAATTGGCGAGCTGAAAGAAGACGGTGGCTGGTAGGTGATGTGGAATGTTCATCCTCAAGTTCAGTCGCTAGTGATATACTGTATAAGTGTGTTTTGGGGCGACTGTTTGTCTTTTTGAAAATGACCTTAATGAGGGAATAGAAGGATGAGTTAGCAAATTTACGGTTTGCAGTAAGGTCAGTGGAGAGATGGGTAGTGCTGAAGAATGTTGCAAGTACTGAGCTGTAATGTTCTATGTTTATGGACCTACAATGGGCTGAATAGCTTCCTTCTGTGATGTAACAATTCTGAGGTACTCTGACCCACAATAAAAGCTTTAGGTGCCTGGAGAGACAAGCTGGTCCAGTAAAGGATACACACTGCACAAACATCCATCATCTCTTCCTGTTGTCTGATATGCAGCGGCCTCAAAATATCTGCCCAAACAAAATAGATTGATTCAAATTCACGCAGTCAGGAGGACGATCACCAGAGGGGATTGCCATCAGAAGCTTTAATGAATAATAAGATTTCAGAATAACACAAACAATAAAATAATATCACAGCAGCATAACCATTGGCAGCAGAGTAAAAACTTACAGTTGCAAATAGTTCCAAGTTCAACGTTGTGTTCAGTTTTGGTCACCTTGCTATAGGAAGGATGGAATTAAACTGAAACGTTACAAGGATGTTGCCAGGACTCAAGGGTCTGAGTCATAGGGAGAGATTGGATAAGCTGGGACATTTCTCTTTAGAGCGCAGGAGACTGATGGGTGGCATGAAGTGCTTCGAGAGTCTAGTCATGGCTCCCATCAGTTTCAGTCTCCCAGCCTGTCTCGATCCCCTACAATTTTCCTACCAGTGGAATGGGTTCATAGCGGCTGCCATATCCCTGGAACATCTGGACAACAAGGACACCCACGTCCGATTCCTGCTCATTGACTATAGGTTCTCCTTCAACACCATTATTCCCTTCAGAATAATCACAAAACTTAGTCTTGGCTCCGCCCTCTGAAGTTGGATCCTCAGCTTTCTGACCTACAGTGCGCAATCAGTGAAAATAGGTAAGTGTGTCTCTTCCTTGATAACATTCAACACTGAAATCCCAAAGGATGTGTCATCAGCCCCCTACTATACCCCTGTACACTCACAACTGTATTGCCAAATTTTGAACGAATGCCATCTACATGTTCACTGATGACACCATCATAGTAGGACAGATATGTAATGATAGCAAGTCAAAATACAGAACGGAAATAGAGGACTTGGTAATGTGCTGCACTGAGACCATCCTCTCTTTCAACGTCGGCAGAACTAACCAACTGATCAATGACTTCAGAAAGAAAGGAGGAGAACATGCTCCCATCTGCATCAATGGAACTGAAGTTGAAAGGGTGGAAAGCATTACGTTGCTTGGAGTGATGATAACCGACTTCCCATGTGACAGTCGAAATGGCACAAGAATGCCTCTTCTTTCTCTGGCAGCTCAGGACATTTGACATGTCCACAAGGACCCTCACCAATGTCTACAAATGCATCACTGACAGCAAACTATCTGGGTGCATAATGACCTGGTGTGGTCACAGCCCTGCCCAGGAGAGTAAAAGAAATGACTGAAGGTTGTGTGCACAGCCCATGCCATCACGGAAACCAATGTCCCATCTATTGTGTCCATTTACACAGCTCACTGCCGTGGAAAGGCTGACAACATTATCAAAGGCCCATCGCACCCTGGATCTCCTACAATCTCTTCCATCATGCAGACACTACAGAAGCTTGAACACACAAACCAGCGGCTCATGAACAGCATCTTACCAGCCATTATTAAACTAAGGAATGGACTCTCTAACTTCAAATAATGCTGATCTTGCTCACATTGATGTTGCCTATTGCGTGCCCTTTCTGGTGTAGCCTGTATGCCTCAGTCTAAGTTTTTCCTTTACCCTATGATCTGTATGTCCTTGCTTATTATAGGAGCGAGATTCCCCAGCTAGGGTCAAAGACTATGGAGGCAGACAGGGCACAGGCACGGAATGGACTTAAATTCAAGCAAAATCTGGATAATGCTGGAAGAATACCATAGGATCTTCCTTGAATCTGGCGTTGACATGAGAAGACAATCCTTTCCTTAATCTTTAGCTCAGATCAGAAGGCAAATCAATGACACACTTCGATATTGCAGTAAAAATACAGTATTTTTATACGTTCTGTGTTGCAATAATCATACACAACTTTGTCAGTGTACCCTCCACTCCCCTTCTGCAGAACCAATTTTGTAAAACATCTGATCAATGATGGACACTCGCATGGACAGCCCGAGCTTCTTATTTGTTTCGGATGTTTAACGATTTTTGTTATCTCTAGTCCTTGGGATCTTTCTATAATGCATTCCAAAGTTCGGGGCTGTGCCCTTTTTAGTCATACCCCTCATTGTTTATCTTGAATGATTGCATGAATTCTATTCTCCAATGGGCAGGCTATTTCTTACCAAATTCCGTAATCACATTTTACATTAAAAAGTTGATTCTGTTACAAAATTCGTAATATTATTATTATTTCTACTATTAACCTTTCTTCTTAGCGCATTAGACAAGACATGTCAGGCATCTCTTTAAAGTTTTATAATTATGTTGAAATCTGTGTCCATGATTATTTACCAAATATTTAACTAGAACTTATTACTATTGTAAACAGTTTCAAAAGCGCAGCTTGAGTTGCTGTTTTTGTGGATGAAAAGAATCCTTACTGAGATCAGAATAAGTTACCTTTTGTAGTGATTCTTCAAAATGTTTGTGCTACGATTTCATTATTTCATCTGTGTTCTGTTACAAATCATCAATTTTTTCAAAAAAGAACTTTCTTTATCACTATGTTGGCATGTTTCAGAATCTTGCGAATCAGATTATCCTTTCTTTTGCCTTGGAATAATACCCTTCTCAAAGGCTCTTTTTTCACTAATGCTGAAGCAATCTATTTTAATTTCTGGCTATTTTGTGGCTCTTCAAAAACAGACAGTTGAAATAGACTTTTAAATTTTGGCCACTACATGTCTCTTAAAAAAAGGCAGCTCCAACTCTCACTATGATCTGCCAGAACTGTGTATAAACAAAGAGTGTCACTCTACTTAGATACATGTGACAATGAATCCTATCAAATCAAATGAAACCAAATTTAATGATAGAGAGAGAGAAATTGTCACAAGGTCAATAAACCCAGATCGAACACTGCAGCCTGCCACATCCAGCCAATAATCGTGATAGACGATTAAACAACTAACTGAATTATTCCCATTCTATCAATGGATCAGCTCTGCACATCAGTGTAAAAAAAAACAAGGAAATAGTATCTGTACCATCCTAGCCAGGGGTGTTGAGTCGATGATT
>NC_057717.1:58378790-58383092 GCF_004010195.1 Chiloscyllium plagiosum | reverse complement strand
GAGATCTCAAATCTGGTGTCAGTAACAGTGACCTTGAAGTCAATGTCGATCGTAAACACCAATTTGCTTTTCCAATGTACTTTGAGGAAGTGAATCTCCCGTGCTTTCCTGGTCTGGCCTAAAAGTGACTCCAGACACACAGACATGTGATAAACTCTTCAATGGTCTCTGAAAAGGCCAAGCAAGACACTCTATTGTATCAAACTGCTCTGACATCTTAAAGGATAAAACCTGACAGAACACCCAGCCCCCTCAGTATGGAAAAGGGAACTGGAAAGACAGTCCTGTTGACCCTGCAGAGACGTCCTTCCTAACAGCTGTGAACTTGTGACAACATTTACAGAGCTTTCCCAATGACCGCACAGAAACATCGGGAATGTAATAGGCCATACAGTACATTGAGCCTGCCCCATTCTAGTTAATGTCTAAACATCTCCTCAATGCACTTTCCCCACACACTGTACACATCCCTTAATGTGATTAACATTGTGAAGCTATAAAATAGGAACTGCGGTACTTGGTCTGTCGAGTTTGCTATCCAATTCAATATAATGATGGCTGACCCTTTATTTCTACACCATACTGCTGCTCTGTCCTCCATCCTTTCGGTGTCTAGACATCCTTATTAGTCTTTTGTTCCTTGTCTTCCACAGCCTTATTTGAGAGAGAATTCCCAGGTTCACCAGTCTCTGAGTGCAGACATTTATTCGTATCTAAATGTACCTAATACTGTGGCCTCTTGTTTTAGACGTTCCAGCCAGGGGAATTATCATCACTGCTTCCAATCTATCTAACCCTGTCAGTGTTTTATATGTCTCACTGAGATCTCCACTCATTTTCCTAAACCCCATGGAATACAGGCTCAGTCGCCCCAAACTCTGCTCCCACAAAAGGTCTGTCATCCCAGAGATTAGTCTGGTCAGCCTTCGCTGCACTCCCTCAATGTCGGGTTTGTCCTTTATTAGGTACGGAGACCAAAACTGCACACAACACTGCACAATGTTCGAGTTGAGGTCTCACCAAGAGCATGTTCAGCTGCACTGAGACACCCTTACTGCTGGACTCAAGCCCACCTGAAATGAGGGTCAACACCCCATTTATCTTCCTGACTGCTTTCTGCTCCTGCAATATTGCTTTCAGTGACTGGTGTACAGGGAGATCCCAGAACCTTTTCAATGTTACAGCTCCCCACATGGTGGGTCTGCGTAAACTGGTCTGTGTGCCAATGTATTCCCAGTATTGGCTTCTGTCTTCAGAACTCACTGCCCTGCATGGAACTCAGATGTCTGTTCAAACAATAACAGAAGAAAGGTGCAGTTCCCTTCATAGATCGACATTTCTCAATCACTCCCTTTTCCAATGGTTAGTTGGAATTTTAGTGTTTCCCAACAAAGTAGGCAATATCTCATCTATCCACACTGCTCTTCATCTGCCACATATTTACTCAGTCACTCCATTTGTTTCAATCACCTTGAAGTTTTTTTCACATCCTCCTCACTTTTCAAAATCCTAGTTCCGTCAGGCAGACTTGGAAACTTTGCATTTGATTCCCTCAACGAGATGTTTGAGATGTATTGTGAATATCTGGCGCCCCAGCACCAATCATTGCGATGCCTCATGAGCCTTCCAAACTGAAAACCATCCATTTATTCCTACTCATTGTTTCCTGTCAACACTCCCATTTTAACACCATGTTCATATATTACCCCCTATCCCATGTGCTTTTACTTTGCACACAAGGCTTGGGACTCTATTACAATTCTTGCTGAAAATCCAAGTTCAATGCCTCTATTGTTTTTTCTGTAATTAATCTACCAGTCAGTTTCTCAAATATGTTTCCCATTTCATCAATGTGTGTTGATTTTTTCCTATGCCCATTATTTTCAGCTCCAATAATTACTCCAAATTAGTTTATTTACTAATTTAATTCTACATAATTTTCTCATCAGACTCAGGTTTTCTCCTATTGCTGGGAAGGCTTTGTTTATGTATTTTACTGTGAAGGCACAAGTGAAGTAGTTGTGTCATGTTTCTCTGTTCTCTATTCTCCATTCCCTGGTTTCAGACTGTAAGGAAGCCTGACACTTTGGCTAAAAAGAACAGATGTCCATTCCCCTTGTAATCTTAAAGCTGAATTACTTAACCACTCAACTTCCTCTGCTCCAAAATAAATAACTCGAGCTTACCCAGCCTCTCTCCACAGCTCATATGTTCCATCACAGGGAACATCCTGGTGAATCTCTTCTGCACCTCATCCAGTACAATCACATCCTTCCTGTAATGTGGCTCCCAGAACTGCACACAATATTTCATTTGGACTTACCAAAGTGCTATCTAAAACTCGTATAATCTTTGGGTCAATGAATAAAGGCTTTATCTACAGTCTTGCTGAACTCATCAATTATATCCAGTCACATTCAGGGATGTGTGGAGAAGCACGCTCTGAGCTTCCTAATATGATGCCATTCATTGAATCCTCCCCTGACTGTTTCCTTCTTCCAAAGTGTATCACTTCATATTTATCAGGGTTACATTCCATCTGCCATTGATCTGACCATCTGACCATTCCAGCTGTATCTTCCTGTAACATAAGACTTTCCTCCTCACTGCCAACCACCTGGCCAATCTTTGAGTCAAACACAAACTTACTTATCACACTCCCCCTACCCATTTCACATTCACTTCACTTATGAATAACACAAATAATAAGGGACACAGCATTGATCTCTGTGGTACACCGGGGAAATTAGTCTCCAGTCACACAAACACCCTTCTACCATAAAGTTGAGTTGGGATGCAATTTGGTAAGTCACTAATAGGCCCTACATGTTCCACTTGATATACGTGAAGAATGTCTGGGGATTCTCCTTAATCTTTCCCTGCCAACAGGCTTCCATGCCCCTGTGTTAGTCAGTCCCCTCCGAGGGAAGAATTTCCTCCTTATTACGGTCTTAAATGGCATATCCCTTATCCTGTCATTATTTGCCTTAAATATAGAGTAGACAGCTAGAGAAACATCCTATTTATTTCCACCTCATCACATGTATCATAGAGTTTTGAAATTTCACTGCGATCACCTCTCATGCCTTGAAACTGAAAAGGTCACAAGACAAATCTCCCCATCAGAAAATCTTGTCATCTCAGGAGTTAATCTGGAGAATGTCCATTTCATGTCCTCTGTGATCAGTGTAATCTTTCTTAGATTAGGTCACCAACACTGCACTCAATACCTCAGGTACACTCTCACCAACACTCTATGCAACTGCTTCATGATGTCTTTACCTCTATATTCCGATTCCCTGAAATAAACTCCAACCTAACTTTAGCTTTCCAATTTCACGTATTCCTCCAAATACCATTCACACTAATTGCATTTACGAACTCACTTTGCGAGTTATAGAGGCATAGAGATGTAAAGCATGGAAACAGACCCTTCAGTCCAATCCGTCCATGTCTAGCAGATATCCCAACTCAATCTAGTCCCACCTGCCCGCATCCGGGCCATATTCCTCCAAACTCTTGCTATTCATATAACCATCCAAATGCTTTTAAAATGCTGCAATTGTACCAGTCTCCACCACATCCTCTGGCAGCTCATTCCATACACGTACCACCGTCTGTGTGAAAAAGTTGCCCTTAGGTCTCTTTTACGTTTAGATTTCTTGAAGTGTGGAACCAAGTCCACAACAACCCGCTGAAGCGCAACCCACCCAGACCCATCCCCCTACATTTACCACTTAAACTAACACTGCGGGTAATTAAGGATAGCCAATTCACCTAAACTGCACATTTTTAGATTGTGGGAGGAAACCCACGCAGACATAGGGAGAATGTGCAAAGTCCTCACAGACTGAAACAGGAATTGTAACCTGAGTCTCTGGCGTCGTGAGACAGCATTGTTAGCCACTGTGCCACCGTGCCGCCCAACATCTTTCTCCTCTCACCCAAACCTATGCCCTTTCGTTCTGGACTCCACGACACCAGGGAAAAGACTTTATCCATTTATCCTCTCCATGCCCTTCATAATTTTGTACATCTCTATAAGGTGTACTCAGCCTCCAACGCTCAAGGGAAAGCAGCCCCAGCCTGTACAGCGTCTCCCTTTACCTCAACTCCTCCAACCCTGTCAACATCCTTGTAAATCTTTCCTGAACCCTTTCCATTTTTACAACATATTTCCGATAGGAAGGAGACCAGAATTCCACGCAATATTCCAACAGTGGCCTAACCAGTGTCCCGTACAGCTGCAACATGACCTCCCAACTCCAATACTCAATACTCTAACCAATAAAGGAAAGCATA
>NC_057717.1:58377188-58378527 GCF_004010195.1 Chiloscyllium plagiosum | reverse complement strand
CTTCGTTACTTCTTCAAAAAACACAATCAAGATTGTGAGATATGATTTCCCACGGAAAGGCCATGTTGACAATCAGTCCTTGTCTTTCCAAATGCATGTACATCCTGTCCTTCAGGATTCCCTTCAACAACTTGTCCACCACCGACGTCAGGCTCACTGGCCTATAGTTCCCTGGATTGTCCGTACCACCCTTCTTAAACAGTGGTGCTACGTTTGCCAAACTCCAGTCTTCTGGCACCTTTCCTGTGACTATCAACGGTACAAATGTCTCAGCAAGAAGCCCAGCAATCACTTCTCTGGCTTTCCACAGAGTTCTATAGTACACCTGTTCAGGTCCTGGGGAATTATCCACCTTTACCCGTTTCAAGACATCCAGCACTTCCTCCTCTGTAATATGGACATTTTTCTACGTGTAACCATCTATTTCCTGACAATCTATATCTTCCATATCCGTTTCCACGGTAAATACTGATGCAAAATGCTCGTTTAGTATCTGCCCCATTTCCTGCAGCTCCACACAAGGACTGCCTTGCTGATCTTTGAGGGGCTCTATTCTCTCCCTAGTTATGATTTTGACCTTAATGTATTTGTAAAAATCCTTTGGATTCTCCATAATTCTGTTTGCTAAAGCTATGTCCCCTTTTTGCCCTCCTGATTTCCCTCTTAAGTATATTCCTACTGCCTTTATACTCTTCTACGGATTCTCTCGATCTATCCTGTCTCTACCTGACAGATGCTTCCTTCTTTTTATTAATTAAACCCTTTAGTTAGCCAGCATTCCCTATACCTACCAGCCTTTCCTTTCATCCTAACAGGAATATACTTTCTCTGGATTCTTGTTATCTCATTTCTGAAGGTTTCCCATTTTCCAGCCATCCATTTACCTGTGAACATCTGCCCCCAATCAGGTTTGAAAATTCTTGCCAATACCGTCAAAATGGGCCTTTCTTCAATTTAGAACTTCAACTTTTAGATCTGGTCTATCCTTTTCCATAATTATTTTAAATATAATAGAATTATGGTAGCTGGCCCCAAAGTGCACCTTCACTGTCACCTCAGTCACCTGCCCTGCCTTATTTCCCCAGAGTGGGTCAAGTTTTGCACCTTCTCTAGTAGGTTCAACCACATACTGAATCAGAAAATTTTCTTGTACACACTTAATAAATTCCTCTCCATCCAGACCCTTCACGCGTGGCAGTCCTCGTCTATGTTTGGAAAGTTAAAATCTCCTACCTTAATCACCCTATTTTCTTACAGATAGCTGAGATCTTCTTGCAAGTTTGTTTCTCAATTTCCGTCTGACTATTAGGGAATAATACAATCCCAATAAGGTGATCAT
>NC_057717.1:58352085-58376688 GCF_004010195.1 Chiloscyllium plagiosum | reverse complement strand
AGATTTGAGATCTCGATATTTTATTAATTCTGTTAACTTCCACCAGCTGCCAGATCATTAGCCTGGTCTGTATTATTGATCCAGTGACTTTTCCAAAACAGCACCATTTCCACATGGGGGCCTATCGGAAACTGCACTGAGCAGGATATTTCTGTGCTGCTTGACAGCTCGATCAAAAGGAACTCCCAATTTGACTATCGTGATGAGGCTGAGGGGGTTGTAATTGGTCAGCTTATGATTATTCCCATTTTAGGAACTGAACACAGCTGAGTAATTTTCCACATTGCCAGGGAGATGTCAGAGTTGGAGCTGGAATAAAACAGCTTCTCCAGGGACATGGCTTGTTGTGCAGCACAAGTCTTTAGTCCTATTACAGGAATGGTGTCAGGACCCATTGCCTTTGTCGTATCTACTGTGTTCAGCTGTTTCTTCATGTCACGTACAGCAAATCGAATTGGTTGAAGACTGGCATCTGTGATCCTGTGGGCATCATGATGATGGTGAATTAGATCATCGACTCAACACGCCTGGCTAGGATGGTACAGATACTATTTCCTTTTATTTACACTGATGTGCAGAGCTGATTCAATGATAGAATGGGAATAATTGTGGAGCCCTCTCCACCAGTTTGTTGTTTAATCGTCTATCACGATTTTTGGCCGGATGTGGCAGGCTGCAGAGTTCGATCTTATGACAATTTCTCTCTCTATCATTAGTTTTGGTTTCATTTGATTTGATAGGATTCATTGCTGCATGCATCTAAGTAGAGTGAAACTCTTTGTTTTTACACAGTTCTGGCAGATCACAGTGAGAGTTGGAGCTGCCTTTTTTTCGAGACATGGAGTTGCCGAAATTTAAAAGTCTACTTCAACTGTCGGTTTTTGAAGAGCCACAAAATAGCCAGAAATTAAAATAGATTGCTTCAGCCTTAGTGAAAAACGTGCCTTTGAGAAGGGAATTATTCCAAGCAAAAGAAAGGATAATCTGATTCGCAAGATTCTGAAACATGCCAACCCAGTGATAAAGAAGTTTTGTTTTAAAACTGATGATTTGTAACAGAACACAGATGAAATAATGAAATTGTAGCACAAAAGCTTTTAAGAATCACTACAAAAGGTAACTTATTCAGATCTCAGTAAGGATTCTTTTCATCCACAGCAACTCAAGTCATCTTTCAGAAGCGAGCTGAGCTTTTGAAACTGTTTACAAAGTAATAAGTTCGAGTTAAATATTTGGTAAATGATTATGGACACAGATTTCCACGTAATTGTACAACCTTAAAGATATGGCTGGCATGTCTTGTGTAATTCGCTAAGAAAAAGGTTAACAGTAAAAATAATAATAATATTACGAATTTTGTATCAGAATCAACTTTCATTGTAAAATATGATAACGGTATTTGGTAAGAGATAGCCTGCCCAATGGAGAATAGAATTCATGCAATCCTTCAAGATAAACAATGAGAGGTATGACTAAAAAGAGTACAGCCACGAACTTTGGAATGCAATATAGAAAGATCCCAAGGACTAGAAATAACAAAAATCGGTAAACATCCGAAACAAGTAAGAACCTCGGGCTGTCTATGCGAGTGTCCATCATTGATCATTTGTTGTACAAGATTGGTTCTGCAGAAGGGGAGTGGAGGGGACACTGACAAGGTTGTGTACGATCATTGCAACACAGAACGTATAAAAATACTGTCTTTTTACTGTAAACTCGAAGTGGGTCATTGATTTGCCTTCTGATCTGAGCTACAGATTAAGGAAACGATTGTCTTCTCATGTCAAAGCCAGATTCGAGTTAGATCCGTTGGTATTCTCCCAGCATTAACCGGGTTTTGCTTGAATTAAAGTCCATTCCGTGCCAGTGCCCTGTCTGCCTACAGAGTCTTTGTCCCTAGCTGGGGAATCTCGCTAATACAAAAAGCAAGGACATGCAGATCATAGGGTAAACGAAAAACTGAGACTGAGACACAGAGGCTACACCAGAAAGGGAACGCAATAGGCAACATCAATGTGAGCAAGATCAGCATTATTTGAAGTTAGAGAGTCTATTCCTTAGTTTAATAATGGCTGGGAATATGCTGTTCATTTGCCGCTGGTTTGTGTGTTGAAGCCTCTGTAGTGTCTGCATGATGGAAGAGATTGTAGGAGATTCAGGGTACGATGGGTCTTTGATCATGTTGTCAGCCTTTCCGCGGCAGTGAGCTGTGTAAATGGAGACAATGGATGGGACGTTGGTTTCCGTGATGGCATGGGCTGTGCACACAACCTTCTGTCATTTCTCTTACTGTCCTGGGCAGGGCTGTGGCTACACCAGTTCTATTTCCATTCTGTATTTTGACTTGCCATCATTACATACCTGTCCTAGTATGATAGTGTCATCAGTGAACACGTGGATGGTGTTCGTTCAAAATTTAGCAATGCAGTCGTGGGTGTACAGGGAGTATAGTAGGGGGCTGAGGACACATCCTTTCGGATTTCAGTGTTGAATATTATCATGGAAGAGACACACATACCTATTTTCACTGATTGTGTACTGTGGGTGAGAAAGCTGAGGATCCAACTTCAGAGGGCGGAGCCAAGACTAAGGTCAGGGAGTTTGGTGATCAGTCTGAAGGGAATAATTGTTTTGCAGGTGAACCTATAGTCAATGAGCAGGAATCTGACGTGGGTGTCCTTGTTGTCCAGACTTTCCAGGGATATGGCACCCGCTATGGACCCATTCCACTGCGAGGAAAATTGTAGGGGATCGAGGCAGGCTGGGAGACTGGAACTGCTGTGGGCTATGGTAGCCTCTCGAAGCACTTCATGCCACCCATCAGTCTCCTGCGCTCTAAAGAGAAATGTCCCAGCTTATCCAACCTTTCCCTATGACTCAGACCCTTGAGTCCTGGCAACATCCTTGTAAAGTTCCAGTTTAAACCATCCTTCCTATAGCAAGGTGACCAAAACTGAACACAACGTTTAACTTGGAACTATTTGCAACTGTAAGGTTTTGCTCTGCTGCCAATGGTTATGCTGCTGTGATATTATTTTATTATTTGTGTTATTCTGAAATCTTATTATTCATTAAATCTTCTGATGGCAATCCCCTCGGGTGAACGCCCTCCTGACTGCGTGAATTTGAATCAATCTATTTTGTTTGGGCAGATATTTTGAGGCCGCTGCATATCAGAGAACATAAAGAGATGATGGATGTTTGTGCAGTGTGTATCCTTTACTGGACCAGCTTGTCTCTCCAGGCACCTAAAGCTGTTATTGTGAGTCAGAGTACCTCAGAATTGTTACATCAAGGAAGGAAGCTATCCAGCCCATTGTAGGTCCATGAACATAGAACATTACAGCTCAGTACCTGCAACATTCTTCAGCACTACCGATCTCTCCACCGACCTTACTGTGAACCGTAAATTTACTAACTCATCCTTCCATTCCCTCATTAAGGTCATTTTCAAAAAGACAAACAACAGTCGCCCCAAAACAGATTTTTACAGTATACCACTCGCGACTGAACTCGAGGAGGAACATTCCCCATCAACTATCACACTCTGTCTTCTTTCATCTAGCCAATTTCTGATCCAAACCACTAAATCACCCTCAATTCCATGTCTCCATATTTTCTGGGAGAAAGAAAAGACTACAGATGTTTGAGATCAGATTCGAAAGTGTGGTGCTGGAAAAGCACAGCAGGTCAGGCAGCATCCGAGGAGCTAGGAGAAAGTGAAGACTGCAGATGCTGGAGACCAGAACACTGATTCCTGATGAAGGGCTTACAAATGAAACATCGACTCTCCTATTCCTTGGACGCTGCCTCATCGGTTCTGCTTTTTCAACACCACACTCTCCATATTTTCTGCAATACCCGAGCATGGGGATTATCAAATGTTTTACTGAAATCATTATATCCCACTTTAACCTCATCCACCTGTTTGGTTACCTTCTCAATGAACTCAATAAGATTTCTGAAGCATGACATACCCTTCACAAAACCTTGACTATCCCGAATCAAATGATTCCGTTCTAGATGATAATAAATCCTATCTCTTATAATCCTTTCCAACACTTTACCCATAACCAAAGTAAGCCTGGTATATAATTACCATGGTTGTCTCTTCTCCATTTCTTGAACAAAGGGACAACATTTGCTATCGTCTAGTCTTCTGGCACTATTCCTGTAGACAATGGCGATTAAAGATTTGAACCAATGGTTTTGTAACCTTCTTCCTAACTTCTCAGAGAATCCTAGGATTAATCCCATCTGGCCAACGGGACTTATCTATTTTCACACTCTCCAGAATTACTAACATCTCCACCTTACGAACCTCAATCCCATCTAGTCTAATAGACTTTACTCCATATAGGCCTCGATAGCATTGTCTTTCCTTTGTGAATACTTATTCAAATATTTATTTAGTGCCTGTCCTATCTCCTTGGACTACACACACAACTTCTGTCCTTGATTGGCGCTAATCTTAATTTGGTCATTCTTTTATTCCTGACATACTGATACAAAGCTTGAGGGTTTTCCTGGATCCTACTTGCCAAAGACTTCTCATGCTCTCTCTTGGCTATTCTTACCTCTTTCTTTAAGTCTTTCCAGGATAACTTGTAACTCTCAAGCAACCGAACTGAGCCTTCAAGTTTCATCTTTACATAAGCCTCCTTCTTCCTCTTGACAAGAGATTCAACTTCTTTAGTACGCCACAGCAGCCTCACTCGACCAATTCATTCTTTCCTGACAGGTATAAACTTATCAAGGACACACAGTAGCTATTGTTTGAAAAAGCTCCACATTTAAATTGTGCCCATCTTCTACAGTTTCCTTCCCCATCCTATGTATCCTAAAACATTTCCTAATCGCATCATAATTGCCTTTCCCCCAGCTATAACACTTGCCCTGCGGTATAGATCTGTCCCTTTCCATCGCTAAGATAGACATAACTGAATTGTGGTCACTATCAGCCAAGTGTTCACCTACCTCCAAATCTAATACCTGGTCTGGTTAATTACCCAGTACCAAATCCAATTTAGCTTCGGCCCTTGTTGGCCTATCTACATACTGTGTCAGGAAACCATTCTGCACACATTGGACAAAAACTGACCCATTTAAGTTAATTGAACTGTAGCGTTTCCAGTCGATATTTGGAAAGGCAAAGTCATCCATAACAACTACTCTGTTATTTTCGCTCCTATCCAGTATCATCTTTGTAATCCTTACTTTACATCTCTGGAACTTTTCAGCGGGCAATGTAGAACTGTGAACAGGGTGACCTCTCCGTTTTTGTTTCTAACCTCTTCCCATACTAACTCAGTGGACGAGTCCTTATCAAACATCCTTTCTGCCAACGTAATATTGTCTTTGATTAACAATGCCACCCCCCCCCCCCCCCACCACTGTTAGTACCTTCCTTCTTCTTAATGAAACATATATACCCCGGACCCTCCAACGATCAATCCTGTCCCTGCTCTATCCATTTCTCCAAAATGGCCACAACGTTTGTGAAAAGATTTGTAGCTCGGGTGCTCGTTGTGGTTCTGTTCGCCGAGGTGGTAGTTTGTGTTGCAGACGTTTTGTCCCCTGTCTAGGTGACATCCTCAATGCTTGGGAGCCTCCTGTTAAGCGCTTCTGTGATGTTTCCTCTGGCATTTGTAGTGGTTTGTCTCTGCCGCTTTCGGTTGTCAGTTCCAGCTGTCCGCTGCAGTCGTCGGTATATTGGGTCCAGGTCGATGTGCTTATTGATTGAATCTGTGAATGAGTGCCATGCCTCAAGGAATTCCCTGACTGTTCTTTGTTTGGCTTGTCCTATAATAGTAGTGTTGTCCCAGTCAAACATCAAGCTGTACAACTGCACAATTTGGAAACAGGGAGTGATTGGAGGGATGCTAAACGAGGGTGAGTTGGATAGATTAGAAGACAGCACGAGGGGAGATAAACAGGAACAGACAGAAAATGGAAGTTTTCTTTAGAAATTCTCACGGACTGCAAGGCCTTTATCTAGTGCCATACCCTGTGAGCACTATGCGGATACTGGCTGTGGTTCCAGAGCGTTTATCTTCAATAATATCACAGAGCTTAGTTGCTGACAGTTAAACAGAGTCCGAAAGGCCAAATGATTTTTTTTATATACAGTGCGAAGGTGGTTAAATTTAAACAGACTGGGTAAACAGCAGCAGGGACTGAGAATCCTGCTCGATACTGAGATACTGCGCCAGAGAATCACTGACAGAGGGGAAATCAGCATCTCAGCTGTGGGCCAAATAATGATTGAGAAAGATTGCACACCACTTCCGTGGTTTTTAAATGCACATATCAATTTATGTAGCACAATATCATGAGTGTATCTTATTTCTTTGTACTTTCCATAGTTTAGTATGGACAGAAAATCATTTTGTCCTGTATTTTGTGTTCAATAAACAGATTTTTCTCCTCATTCCTCACTTTAAATGTATTCTTGAATCTGTTCTTCATCTGAGTTATAAAGAGTAACATTCTAATACTGATGACTGGGGAATATTATTGTCCCTCCCTCCAGTCTGAACTGCCATGTCCCCCAATTCTCTCTGTTTTCTGTCTCCTCCACAATACCATAATCGCACTGTAATGGAAGACCAGTAAATGACACTTCATCACAGTTCACTAACATCGATAACATCAATAGGACAGGCCTCATCTGCCTCTCCCTCCAGTCTGAACTGCCATGTCCCCCAATTCTCTCTGTTTTCTGTCTCCTCCACAATACCATAATCACACTGTAATGGAAGTCCAGTAAATGACACTTCATCACAGTTCACTAACATTGATAACATCAATAGGACAGGCCTCATCTGCCTCTCTCTGAACCTGGAATAACAATCTGAATTGCATTTGTCACGTTCAATTCTCTGTTAACATACCCATGCTATTTGTCTGTTATAACCTCATGTTTCTCAGGCAAACATTCCCCTCAGATCATGAACTATAAAAATTGTCTCAATGTTTTATTGAAATTATAATGCTTGATCACTAGTTCCGGGATGTATGTTTCCATTTATAAACAGAGACGCATGTTTACGTTCTGAGAAACCTATGACATTTTTCCTGCATCCAAGTCAGATTAAATGGTTGCACTTAATTGATCTACCAGCCTCAAGATTTTTTTTCCATCAGTCACCCACACAAATCCCATCCAGAATGCGAATGTTTGAATCATTGTTTTGAATTTTAATTAAACATTATTCAATTGAAAGGCGTTGGCTGGAGCTATTTGTTCAGTGACTGTGATTGGTGTCAGTCTCCGTGGATCGTAAATGTGTCACTGGAGAGTTTGCCTCTTCTATTAATTAAGGACTCGGTTCAATGTGTTATCGCAGTATGGGCGGGAACATCAATGACTGGACGAACAGGGATCAGCAGCTCGAGAGACAGGGGAGGAGAGATCACAATCTGAGAACATTAGACTGGAATATTACAATAACAGACAGGAGTTTATCCTTGGGTCTTTACTACCTTTCTCATCCTTGGATATCATTAGCATCACGGGTCGAAGATATCCTTTGGATCAGTCAAGCTGGTTACTATCCCATCCTCGCTATAGTTGGTGCTCCTGGTAAGTCATTCCATCTGACCATTAAACTGAGTTAACCTAAATTGCTGTTCACATTCAAATTTTAGAATTTGGAAGTCATCATTTTCATAAACAGTCAAAAATTTTATTCCTTACAAATTATAACTATCAAATTACTATTCACAAATTACTCAACAATATGCGAGGAGAAACCAGACTGTTCTTAAACTCAAAGATCTTTTTCCTCCGTACAGATTTACATTCCTACATATTCTCCCCACTCACCAATCCTGCCCAAGGCCACTATCAGGATATTTCAGTCTCCTTCTCAGCCTCAGTGCAACTGCTGAATAATTCATCATTTTTTGTCTTTGGTAAATCCAGATATAACCGTTTCAAGTCTCTTCTAATTTTGCCTACGTCACAAAATATATGCACTTAAGATGGTTAATGTGTCCTCTCCACAGAATCTGTCAGATGGTGGGCAACTCATTGACTCATAATCAAGCAGCATAGAATAATAATCTTTTGGTGTCTCATGAAGGAAGTTGATGGAATGCAAATGAATTCATCACCACTAGTTTTAACAAAACCTATCTGTTTGCCTCATGTCCTGGAGAGAAGTCCATGGGTCATCCTTCCCTGGCCAGGTCTCTGTGCGAATGCAAACCCACTGCGGTGTGTTTTACTCTGCATTGTCCTGTGGGACAGCTGAACTAGGTACTCAGTTCAGGATCAGCATAACATACTGGTCTGACCAGGGCTGCACACATCCTGTGAGGGCAGAACAAAAGAAAAGATCGCTCCCTTCCTCTGCCTGATTTGCATGTTCCTGCAAGTCATTTCCATTCAGGTCGGTGATCATTCCCTGTTTCGAGTGAATTCTTTCTCATAGAGTCTCCCTCCGAGAGTGATATTCAACTCCATCAGCACCTCTGGTGATGACTTTATTGATGCTGATGTACAGACGTAAGGAACTTCTAAATTCCACATCGTTGGCAGTGTAGAGAGAAGTAATGGCTTTTTACAGCACAGGAAACAAGCTGAGACTGCTAAGTAAGGGAACAGAATTATTGCGATCAACCCTGAAAGTATTGTTGAGATAGTATTTGGGGTATTGTGGGCAGATTTCTCTCTTTTATAAGGAATAATCTTCTTGGCAGAAAGAGTGTAAAAGAGTTTCACCAGACTAATTGTTGGGATGATTGTACCATCGGGAGTGCATGGGGATTAATCCGTAGCGCTTTGAAGAATGAGAGGTGATTGCATTGAACCTTAAGGTGATGGACAGTCACTCATTATATTCCAAACAGACAGTGATAAATTCCATGGCTTGTTTATTACTAGGTTTACATATTGTCGATAGTTTAAAAGCCTCTGGGAATGTCCCTCACACCCCACGCCACTTCACATTTCGATTGAGAGAGAGAGGGTCAGTCTTTGACTAACCCCTTCCCACATTATGAACGTCATGTGATCCACAATCCCGACAGGAGCCTCAATACTTTCATGCTAAAACAGTTACCAATTCCCATCAGCTTCTGACCTCCATGGAGAACATGGGTCTGTCTTCAGAGATAGAAGATGCCTCTTTGAGACTTGGTACAAAACATTTGGCTTTCATCCTCACTGCCGGTGAAACATATTAAAGTATCATGTGTTCCACAGACAATGGAGCCACGAGGAACATCGTGAGCCGTCTATGAGTGCATTCTCTGGTCCATTGGCTTTTCAGGTTGGAGCATCAATGGCACCCTCCTGTTTCTGTATAAATGTCTTGAGGGGCTGAATGGCCTCCTCCTGCTCCCATGGAACAGGTTCAAGGGTGTGATTGGGCTCTGCCTGTGTGATTGGGTTCAACAGCTCAATGTACTGACCAGAGCCCTCCCCTTCCTGGGGAACAGGCAGCAGGATTGAATGGATTGTCCCTCTTCTTGTTCAGTCGTTTCGCTGTGCTGAATGGCTTCCGCATATCCGTGTAACCAGCTTGAGATGCTGAACGATCTACTGTTTTAACTGTGGATATGTGCAGTGTCTGGCAGTATTGTTTCATGAATGTTACCGACACTTTAACAGCATAAACCGGAATACAGTCCAGGTCTTGCTGCACATGGACACAGAGACTGGTTCAGGAACTCAGAGGGGACAAAATGTTCTGAACGTTGTGTGATCTTCAGTGATCACCCGCTTCTGATCTTATGAATGGGGTGTACCAGGGGTCCGGGTGCGTAGACGTTGACGAAGGAACTGAAGATGTTTGTGCTGAGGAAGGTAACCTGAGGATCTCATGAAGAGATGTCCTGGGACTGAGAGGAGTGTGAGTCACCGCCCACAAACATCTTCCTTTGTGCTCTGAAAGACCCCAACCAGTGGGGAGGTTACACTTGATTCCCATTAAGGTCAAATAAGTAGGTGGTCCCGATGACACCCTCAGTCAAATACTGCCTTGTTATCAAGGCCATTCACTGTTCCCTGAGCCCCTGTTTTCACCTCTTGTTCATATCAATAGGTGATGCTGTATGTGTGGGGAGTCTTTTCCTCTCGCAGAGGGGAATCAATGTCAGACATTATCTGGGCTGGAGAGTTAAGGAAGCTTAATCACTGAAAGTATTTAAAGAGGAGGTAGATGTATTTTTGACCTGTCAGAGAGCTGGCGGGTGTGAAAGATTGGGTATTAAAGAGCAGTTACTGCTAACAGTAGATCGGCCATGAGCGTATCCAATCGTTTGACCGTCCGAAGTACGTGCCCCTGTTCCTTATGTTCATATTCTCTGTAATTAAAAAGTTAATGGTTGTAATGTTCCGAGACGTTCTGTTATTGAATGTTGCAATCAGAGAGAGCAAAGCACTTTTGAGTCATCTCTGGGTGAGTTTAGGGGGTTTTTATTCATAATGGATCTTGGTCTAGACTATGACCAACAAATGAAGCACAAGTTGCAGAGAGGAGGCACTCTGTAAAGAGACCAGAGGTGTCTTTCGAACACAGAGTGGATTTCCAAATAACATTTTCCAACCCACATCAAACAGTATGTGACAGTCTGGAGGGATTGAATGAGACCCTGTGTTACTGTGGACCAGGCATCTGGAGCAAGTGGCCCCCATCTGCTCCTGTGCCGGAGCTGTGAGGGACTGAATGCAACATAGTAACATGGGACGGTGGAGCAAGAATGGGTCATCAGACACTGTGTCACTGCTCCACCACGCACTATGATCTGATTATGGTCTCAGCAGCACTTTTCTGTCTGTGTACTATTTTCCGACTCTCATTTTTCTGTCAAATGTTTGACATACACAATTTTGCACAAATGGAAATATCCAGTCATCACAAACTTTTAACAGCCCTTTGAGAATCTCTTGATCGTGTACTGACCAATGTTCGAGGGTCACTGATGTCTTTTCCCACACGTCTACTGCTGAAAGCAAATTTTAACTGCAACCAGTTGAGTGCTGTGGCCAATGAAATAGCTATCAGACTGAGTAATTTTCTAGAAAAATGTG
Organism: Chiloscyllium plagiosum; assembly: GCF_004010195.1. Classification (NCBI taxonomy): domain Eukaryota; kingdom Metazoa; phylum Chordata; class Chondrichthyes; order Orectolobiformes; family Hemiscylliidae; genus Chiloscyllium; species Chiloscyllium plagiosum. The sequence continues at coordinate 58,365,647 of NC_057717.1, read as the reverse complement.
AGACACAAAAAGTTGAACTCTGAACAAATGGTAAAATGATCGAGTGCCCCAAATGTTTTTTTCTGCCTTTGAAGTTATTCTGCTCACACAAGTGTGTGGGAATGTGGATTTCTTCCTGGAACAGTTGGATTTGGCGGAACTCCTTTTACTTCGTACAGTGGAGAGATTCCTATGAATCCTCATCAGGAATCCACCACGAGTGGTAAAGATGACTCAGGGATTTTCTGCTCTTACACATTGTTTTCAGGCAGAACAATGTAAGAGAGACGGACTAATTGGCTGCTGCTTCTGAGGCCGGTAATTTCTTTCTCCCTCTCTGTGTGGAAAAATACTGTAACGTCAACTGAACACCAAACTGGACTAAGTGCCCTCTCCATGCACATTCGCTGAATGAATGATAATAGACTGCATGCTGTATGCAGCAACATTGTTGTTGTTGTGCACAGTGCCTTTCATTAGCAAAAAAAAAGTGCCCGCTTTATAGTTTGATGATATGTTTATATGTGTCTGTGTAATTTTTATAAATGGTTGATGTATTCATAATATTTTTGTTTCTATCAACACATCTCATTTATAAAAAAAATCTAGCTTTAGTGTCCTTAACAAGAGAAAGTATGTATCCAGCTGAAACACTTTTCTGAAAATCGTGCTTCAATAAGATTTCTCATCAAAGACCTTAGCAGATAATCCCCGATAACAAAAGGCCTTCATTTCAGGAATGAATAAAGGGAAGCATCCTTGAACACCTTCGAAAGGAATTACATCTTTTCTTTTAGTTTAGAGAATCAAAACTGCACCCAGTATATCTGATGTGGTCTCAGCAATGCCCTGTACAGATGCAGTAAAACATTCCTGATTAAACCCAATGCCCGTTGCCACAAACAGCATCATTCTACTTACCTTCCGAATCACTTGCTACATCTGCATATGATTCATATGATTCACATGTACTAGGAATATGAAAAAAAACATCTACATCACAGAGTTCTGCGATCTCTCTCCATTTAAATTGACTCCTGCTGTTCTATCCTTCCTACCACAATAGACAACTCACGTTATATTATTTCTGATGAAGGTTTGCTCACGAACCTTCCCTGTCTATATCACAATGCAGATTCACTACCTCCATTTGAAGATATATTGAATGATCATCTTGGTGTACAAGGTAATTTAGCTTTGATCCATTCAGTCCCTTCATCCAGATATTTGAAATAAATTATTGATCATTGATGATCCCACAGTGATCTCTGAGGCAAACCTAGTTACAGTTTTGTAAAAATATGCATGTATCTCTACTGTCTATTTTCTATTAGCGACAGCAAACCTGTTCCTCTGCAGCAGTTCAGGCGGGTTGAAAGGCCTCCTCCTGGGCTGTGTCATGTACTCAAAGAGCTGAATTACTTCTTTCTATATTCCTTTGTAACTCCTTCGAGGGTCAGAATCGTCTGCTGCTAAATCATTGTAAGGATGCTGTGTGGCGGAATGGGGTTGTCCCCTACCCTTTTACCGACTCGAGGGGTGGATTGAGGAAACAACACTCAGGGTAGGGGCAACAGTATATCTCTGTAACAGCATCGAGGGCAGGGTTGAAGGAACAACACATTGGATAGGGGCGGCAGTTGACCATTCGGCGGCACCATTCAGAATGCTTATGGCTGATCTGATTGTGTATGACCATCCGTCTCCTGTCTGTTCCCAATAAATATTGACTCTCCAGTCCAGCAAAGATCAGTTGAGCTCAGCCTTGAATATCTTCAATAACCGAGTCTTCACTGAGGATGAGGACACCACAGGTAGCACAACACTAAAGGGAAAGGGACATCCTTATTTAGTTAAGGGACCTCACATCAAATGACTTCCCCTTTTCGGATAAAAGGATACAATAACGAGGAATAGACATAAACCATTCTGCCCTCCAACTCCGTCCCACATTACCACTGAAACTTTCCTAACAAATATGTATCAAACCCAACCTCTGCTGCTGTCTCAGGAAGAGAATACCTGATAGCATAACACCACACAAGCATAAAAGAAAGGAACAGAGTTAGGCCATTTGGCCCATCGAGTCTGACATGCCATTCAATCATTTCTTATAAGTTCCTCAACATCACTCCCCTACCTTCTCCCTAGAATCCTTGATCTCCTTATAAATCAAAAACTTAGTTACTTGTGTCTTAATGACACTAGTGTCCATGTCTTTGTGTGTGTGTGTGCGTGTCCATGTGCTTGTTATCTGTGTATTTTGTGACTACGTTTGTCTGTGTATCAGACTGTGTTTCTATCTGTGTTTGTGTCTATTTGTGTGTGACTTTATATATTTCTGTGTGCTTCTATGTGTGTGTATGCCTATCTCCTTGTATGCATTGTGCATGTAAGTATATTGGGGTGTTTGCCAATACTTCTGTGTATTTCAATGCCTGCATCTCTGTGCAATGGGATATCTGTTCTTTTGCGAGTGAGAGAGATGAGGTTGGAACTGACAGTGGGTTTAAATTGAGAATTGCTCTTTACTGAATATTGCTCCTTACTCGGTTGGTTGGATGTGGATGTTTCAGAATCTTCACACAAGGCCTCCTGGTCCTCTCTGGCTCTTTCCAGGATCCTCCCGACATATCGGGATAGGGGGATGAGGGAACGGATATCGGGCACTCCATCACCCGGCTTGGCCCTTGCAATCCTATTCCAGGCTGTTTCTCCTGGAATGGGAGAAGGGGAGGGAAGGAATGAATGTGGGAGTGGGTGGCCCTGCTGTTAGTGCTGGGCTAGGTGAGGTGTCTGGATGGAGTCTGACCACAGTGTGGTATCCATGCAGTGGTATTAGTGTGCGGGATATTGCCTCAGTGACAGCAAAAGTGAGGGAGCGAAGGTGCTGAATTGAATCGTGAGGGTGGTCCTGCTTGAGCCTTATTTGGAGATGGAGTGTGAGCCTTGTTCGGGGATATGTGTTAAAACAGATATACAGTGAGTGTGAGGGAGCAGAGCGAATACGAAAACTCGCATCCTGGCAGAGCAGGGAGGATATTGATGCTTGTCCTGTATTGCTGACCAATTCTTCAGATCATCTAAGCTTCGAGGTGAGCCTCCCCAAACGTCCTGTCCAAGTCTATCACTAATAACATTTCAGACCATGTCCCTCAGATTCCACAGAATCAGTTTGGGTGGATCTTACAAATAGCAAGTAGAAGTAAACATTGGTGTGTTATATATCGAGACCAAAACTGTCACACAAATACTTTGCATCATATCTTCTGGAAATTGGATATGCAAATTTATGTAAGGTGAAGCAATGACATAGTGATATTATCGCTGGTATCTTAGCCCAGAGATCCAGGTAATGTTCTGAGTACCCGAGTTCGAATCCTGCCATGGCAGATGGTGGAATGTGAATTCAATAAGTATCAGGAATCAAGGGTATATGAAGACCATGAATCCATTGTCGATTGTTGGAAAAACTCATCTGCTTCACTAATGCCCCTTATGGATGGAAACTGCTGTTCTTACCTGGCCTGGCCTGTATGTGACTCCAGACCCAAGGCAACGCTGTTGACTCTTAACTGCCCTCTGGCATGGGTAATAAATGCTGGCTATAAATGCGACGCCCTCATCCTGTGAATAAGTAACAAATAATCGTGGGTGCTGCAGTAATACTGGATGGTGTCAAGTTGCATCGAAACTGCGTTAACTAAGTGACTGCTCATGTTGTGAAAATTAAATTCCATAAGTGTATATCAGTTGGTTGGAGAGTATATTGTGAACCAAACTAGACAGAAGATTATATCTGATTTGGTGTTATGTGGTCAGGAGAACTAATTACTAACCTTGCGCTGGAGCAGCTTTGAGGAATTGTGACGCAATATAGAAATTTTGCACATTATATTCAAACATCGAGGAAGCCTGAAGGCTGGAGCGTCAAGTTAGTCCCAGTGAATTGGAAAAATACAATATAACATTCAGTGAGAGACAAGCAATGGTTGTTTGAGTCATAGAGTCCTACAGCACAAAGATATTCCCTTTGGCCCAAAGTGGTCCATTCCAAATAAAATGTCCATTAACACTATATCGAGACCAAATATTGCCCGGTATCCTTCTAATCCTTTCCTATCCAAGTATTTGTCTGAAGGCCTGTTAAATGTTGTTAATGTACCCACCTCAAACACTTCCACTGGCAGCTCATTCCATATTCGTACCTCGCTGTGTGTAAAAAAAATTGCTCCTCAGGTTCCCTTATATTCTTTCTCCTCTGACCTTAAACTGATGCCCTCTAGTCTGGGATTGCCCAACCCTGGGGAGAAAAGACGGAGTGCATTCATTCTGTTCATGTCTCCCATGATCTTATTCAATTCTATCAGATCCTCATCAGTCTCATACACTCTAAAGTTAAAAACTCCTAGCTTGTCCAACCTCTCCTTAAAATCCAGACCATAGAGTCCTTGGTAACATCCGTGTAATTTTGTTGTACACTCTTTCCAGTTTACGAAGATCCTTCCTAGAGGAAAGGGAACAAAACTGATTATAACGCTAAAGGTATGGCCTCACCACCATCCTGTATAACTGCAACATAACTCCACAACTTCGATATTCAATGCACAGACTGATGATGGTCAGGGTGCCCAAATCCATCTTTACTGCCCTGTCTATCTCTGAATCAACTTTCGGAGAACCGTGCACCTGAACTCCAAGGTCCCTCTGTTCCACTACAACCCTTAACTCCCAACTATTCACCATGAAACTCCGACCTTGAATTGATTTTGCAAAATGCAAGACCTCACATTTATCCATATTCAACTCAATTTGCCATTTCTTGCCCCACGTCCCCAACTGATCAAGGTCCTGCTGCACTTTTTGATAACCGTCCTCACTGTCCACATTATTTAGTGTCCGAGACCACATTATTTAGTGTCATCTGCAATCTTATTAATCATGCCTTGTACGTTCCAAACTAAACCAATATACATATAACAAGCAGTAATGGTCCCAGAAGCGACTACTGAGGCACTCCACTAGAGACAGGCCTCCAGTCCGACAAACATCGTTCCACTATTACTCTCTGCTTCCAAACATCAAAACAATTTTTTATCAAATTAACCATGCTCCCACTCCATTCCATGCAATCTACCCTTCCAGAGTAGCGTGCCATGTGAATCCTTATTGAAGGCCTTACTAAAATCAATTGGACTACGTATACCACCCTGCCCTCGGCAACGTTGCAGGTCACTTCATCAAAGAACTCTAATAAATTTGTCAGCCATGATCTCCCATACACAAAGTCGTGCTGACTGCTCTTAATCACACCCTGCCTTTCCAAATATATGTTTATCTTATCTCTCAGAATCTTGCCAAGTACCTTACCTACTACAGATGTCCAGTTTACTGGTCTATAGATCCCAGGTTTTTCTTTGTAGCCCTTCTTGAACAAGGGCACAGCATTCCCTGTCCTCCAGTCATCCGGGATATCACCCGTGGCCAGCGATGATGTAGAAATATCAGCCAGGCCCCCGCAATCTCTTCACTGTCTTCTTGCAATGTTCTTCGATATATCTGTTTTACGGAAATACTGCAATGTCTGAAACAAAAGTCTATTTCTTTAAGGTAAAATCACCCAAAAGTGAGAAAGTGACTTAATGATGGTTAACATAACAAATTAAAGATTATATTAATCATAAGAACTTAGTTCAGAAGAAATCCAGACATTGTGGAAACCAGAGAATTGTCAGAAATTTACAATCCAGAAAAGGAGGGCCATGAAACTGATAAGGAAATCAAAAAGCGAACCTTCATGCTAACAAACAGGAACACAAAGACAACATCAATCTACGGTACGTGTTCCAAAGGAAACAAAATAAAAACAAGGTCAAATGTGGAAATTTGTAATCGGGGGAGGAGAGGTTATTGTGGAGAACAGGGAAATGGCCGAGAAAATAACCAGTTACTTTGCATCTGTCATCATGGAGTAAGACCCAGAAAATCACCCAGAAATACCTAGTGATCGTATAGGGCTTGTGGAGCTAAAGACACAAAGTCAATTGATATCAGTAACAAGGTAATATTTGAACATGTATCTGGATGGAGCATTGCCACGTCGAACGAAACACATGCAATTCATTTCAAAGTGTCAGAAATAAATCAGCAATAGAAGTATTAATTGCACTGCCGATGGCTATGTTTTATTTAACTGTACATTCCAAAGAGGCTGGAAAGCCATTGTAGATAAATGGAAAGTAATAATCGTGATCCAAGCATGGTAGGTAGATGAATGGAATGTATCGAAGCATCTAGACAGTGAAAACGTCATAGTGTGAAGAAATGCAGAACAATTAACTTGACATCTGTAGAGACACATTTGGAATCTATGAGACAGGATGCGATATTGGATATTTAGAAATTAACAGCAGCATTGGAGAGAATCAATATGCATTTTTGAAAGGGAAATCATACTTGATAACTTCGGAGTTTTTTGAAGGGTATTTGGAAGAATATATGGAAGTGGAAAGTTAAAGTTGGGTTCATCTTTTATTAAAGGCGTCAGAATATCGATGCAATAAAATATTGAAGTAGTTTCATAGTGTATTGATGACACTGTACCTGGACTATTGTGTACAGAGTTGGTGAGACTGTACCAGGACTATTGTGTACCGGGTTGGTGAGACTGTACCTGGAGTATTGTGTACAGGTTTGGTGAGACTGTACCGGGAGTATTGTGTACAGGTTTGGTGAGACTGTAGCTGGAGTATTGGGTACAGTGTTGGTGAGACTGTACCTGGAGTATTGTGTACAGGGTTGGTGAGACTGTACCTGGAGTATTGTGTAAAGAGTTGGTGAGCCTGTACCTGGGCTCTTGTGTACAGGGTTAGTGATACTGTACCTGGGCTATTGTGTACAGGGTTGGTGAGACTGTACCTGGAGGATTGTGTACAGGGTTGGTGAGACTGGACCTGGACTATTGTGTACCGGGTTGGTGAGCCTGTACCTGGAGTATTGTGTACAGAGTTGGTGAGCCTGTACCTGGAGTATTGTGTGCACGGTTGGTGAGCCTGTACCTGGGCTCTTGTGTACAGGGTTGGTGAGCCTGTACCTGGGCTATTGTGTACAGGGTTGGTGAGACTGTCACTGGAGTATTGTATGTAGTTTTGGTGAGCTAATCTGAGAAAGAATATATTGACCACAGAGGAAGTGCAATGGACATTCTCCAGATTCGTCCCTCAGATGGTGAGATGGTGAGACTGTCACTGGAGTATTGTGTACAGGGTTGGTTAGACTGTACCTGGACTATTGTGTACAGGGTTGGTGAGAGTGTACCTGGAGTATTGTATGTAGTTTTGGTGAGCTAATCTGAGAAAGAATATATTGACCACAGAGGAAGTGCAATGGACATTCTCCAGATTCGTCCCTCAGATGGTGAGATTATCTGATGCAGAAATTTGGCCTGTGTTCTCTAGGGCTTTAAAGAATGGGATGTGATCGCAGTGAAATTTAGAAAATTCACTAAACATATGACAAGGTAGAAATAAACAGGATGTTCTTCTGGCTGTCTACTCTACATTTAAGACAAATAATGGCAGGATATGGGACAGGCCACTTAAGACTGCAATAAGGAGGAAATTCTTCTCTTGGAGAGCACAGACTAATACAGGGGCATGGAAAACTGCTGGCAGGCAAGCGTAGGGAGAATCCCCAGTATTCTACAGGTGTGTCAAGTGGAACAGAATAACCAGGGAATAGGTAGGAGTCATTAGTGACTTGCCAAGTTGCATCTAAATCAACTTTAGTGGTCGGAGTCAGAGGGTTGTGGTAGAAGCCTGTTTGTGTGACTGGAGGCCAATGGTGCACCATATGGATCAATTTTGTGTCCCTTATTATTTGTGATTCGGAGGTGCCAGTGTTGGACTGGTTGGACAAAGTTAAAAATCACAAAACACCAGTGTATAGGCCAACGGGTTTATTCGGAGGCCCGAGCTTTCAAAGCGCACAACCACCTGATGAAGAAGCAGCGATTCGAAAACTAGTGTCTCTGAATAAACCTGTTCGATTATCACCTGATGTTGTGTGATCTATAACCTTATTATTTGTGGTATTCACAAATGGTGTATCTGTGAATATGGGCGGGGGTGGTGAGAATGTGATAACTAAGTTTGTGTTTGATACATAGATTGACCGGGTGGTTGGTAGTGAGGAGGAAGGCCTTATGTTACAGGAATATCCAGATGGAATGGTCAGATCGACAGATCAATGGCAGATGGAATGTAACCCGGATAACTATGAAGTGATGCACTTTGAAAGAAATAGCCAGACAGGGCAGTACTCAGTGAATGGCAGCACACTAGGGAGCTCAGAGGGAGCTTCTCCACACATCCTTGAATGCGACTAAACAGGTTAATACATAAGTTGAGGAAGCAAAGGGGAGCGTAATCATAGTCTTTGTTCATCAAGGCACAGATTACCAGAGCTATGCGGAGCTTTGGTGAGGTCAAGATGGAATACTGTGTGTAGTTCTGGGAACCACATTACAGGAAGGATGTGATTGTACTGGAGGGGGTGCAGAGAAGATTCACTAGGATGTTCCCTGGAATGGAGAGTAACAGCTATGGAGAGAGGCTGGATAAGCTCAGGTTGTTTACTTTGGATCAGAGAAGGCTGAGGGGGACGTGATTCAGAAGGATACGATTACAAGGGGCATGGACAGGTTGGATAGACAGCAGCTGTTCCTTTAAGTCAGAGGGAGAAGAACAAGGGGGCAAAACTCTTAAAGTGAAGGTTTTGAGATTTAGAAAGGAGTTGAGGATGGTTTTGCACCCAGAGGATTTTGGGTTCTGGAATGCACTCCCAGAGAGGGAGTTGTCACGGGTAACCTCACAACTATTACAAAGTACTTAGACGACCTCTTGAAGTGTCATAACATTTCCAGCTATGGGGCTCGTGTAGAAAAGTGGGACTAATGTCGACCGTGCTGTATTTCTGACGGTGCAGAGTCTATGCTTCTATGAGTGCATGGTTGTGCAAGGTCAATCATTGAGAAACTTACGACAGGAATCGATGGGTTTCGGAACACTCTATATGCACAAGGGTAATAACAGTGAGCATGTAATAGCTTCAAAAATTATGTCAATGTCAAAATTAAGGGGAAAAAAACGTGCTGCTTCTTTGCAGTCCGAAACCAGAGAATGGAGAATGGAGAAGAGGGAAATGGCAGAACGATGCAGCAAATCTTTCAGTTATGTCCTCACAGAAGAAAACAAAACAAAAACAATCTTCCCAGCAATACTAGGAAAGCTGAATCTGGTGAGAGAGAAAAGGGAAATAGAATAAAATGAGCAAATAAACGTTATGGAAAATGTGTTTTAACTGTAAGTAATGGGCTGAGAAAAAGGCAACAGAAATTTATCAAATGGGAATCATATTTGAGGAACTGACTTTTAGCAAAACTATGGAGAAGCAATCAATGCAATACGATTGGATTTTCAGAAAGATTTTTGAAAAAGCCCCGAGCCTACTATGCAAATTCGAATTCTATGGGACTGGGGCTAACAGAATGGCATGGTTTTAGAATGGGAGAGCTAATAGGAAACAGTGAGTAGGAATTAATCAATGTCATTTTAGAGCGGAGAATTCAGGGTATGGCGGGATTCGGTGATTGGGCCCTAGCTATTTCAAATACACACCAAACTTTTGTGAGAGGGAATCAAATGCAATATTTCCAATCCCACTGATGGCACTAATCAATGTCGGATTGTGAGTGGGTGAGGAGGATGTAAAAAAAAAAAACTCCAAGGTGACTGAGGAAAGTGAAGTGTTTGTGCAAATACGGGGCAATGAAGAACAATGTGGGTAGATGTGACGTTATGCCTTTTGATGGGAAAAAGTGACCGGTTGCCTACCATTTGAAAAGGTTGGAAAATGTTACTCTATAAAGGGACTTATGCTTCTTCTCGTTTCATTCTTCACCAACCTTCGCCGTCTATACAGGGCAGTGAGTTCTGAAGCCAAAATAAAATACTGGGAATGGCATTGGGACACTTACCAGTGGACATAGAACCACAGTTTAGTGCCTTTAATATTGTAAAGGATCTGGATCTCCCTGTACCCTAGTCACTGAAAGTATTTTTGGAAGGAACAGAAAGCAGGAAGGTAAATGGTGTGTTGACCTTCATTTCAGGGGGATCTGAGTCCAGGTTAAGGGTGTCTTCCTGCAGCTGGACAGGGCCTTGATGAGACCCCATCTCGAACATGTTGCAGTATTGTGTGCAGTTTTGGTCTCTTTACCGAATAAAGGACAAACCTGACATTGAGGGAGTGCAGCAAAGGATGACCAGACTGATCTCTGGGTTGACAGGCTTGTTGTGGGAGCAGCGTTTGGGGCGACTGGGCCTTTATTCCATGGGCTTTAGGAAAATGAGTGTAGATCTCAGTGAAATATATAAACTCTGACAGGGCGAGGCAGACTAGAAGCAGGGATGATAATTTTGGAGCCATTACAGAGACCATTGAAGAGTTTACCACATGTCTGTGCGTCTGGAGTCACTTTTAGGCCAGATCAGGAAACCACAGGAGATTCAATTCCTGAAAGTACATGAGGGAAGCAAACTGCTCTTTTCAATCGACATTGGCTTCAGGGTAACTATTACTGGTACCAGATTTTAAATCTCGATATGTTATTAATTGTTTTTAACATGCTCCAGCTGCCAGAGCATTAACCTGGTCTGGATTAGTAATCCAGTGTCATTTCCACAACAGCACCATCTCCACATGGGGACCTATCAGATACCACACTGAGCAGGTTATTTCTGTGCTGCTTGACAGCTCTGTCAAAAAGAACTTTCACCAATTTGACTATCGTGATTGTACTGAGGGCATGGTAATTGTTCAGATTGTAATTATTCCGCTCTTCGGGGACTGGACATAGCTGAGTAATTTTCCACATTGCCAGGGAGATGTCAGAGTAGGAGCTGGAAGGAAACAGCTTCCCCAGGGACACGGCTTGTTGTGCAGCACAAGTCTTCAGTCCTATTGCAGGAATGGGGTCAGGGCCCATTGCCATTGTCGTATCTACTGTGTTCAGCTGTTTCTTCATGTCACATGCAGTGAATCAAATTGGTTGAAGAGAGGCATCTGTGATGCTGTGGGCATCATGACGAAAGTGAGAAGGATCATTGACTCAACACTTCTGGCTGACGGTGGTGTAGGTATTACATGCTTGTCTTTTACACTAATATGCAGGATTGTTTCATTATTTAGGATGGGGATGTTTGTGCAGCCCTTTGCTCTGTCATTTGCTTAATCATTCATCACCATTTATGACTGAATGTGGCAGGACTTCAGATCTTCAATCAGATCTATTGGTCAAGTGCGGTAGCTTTAATGTGTTAGCATCAGGTTTAGGTTCACGTGGTTCTGACCCTGACATGTTCACCCACACTCGTCACTGAACCATAGATCGTATTGATGGTAATGGCAGACTGAGGAGATTATCCCAGGCAAAATGTTTCAGGTTGTGTATGAATGTAGGTCTGCTTCTCCTGCTGCTGTGGTCTGCAGCACTACATGAATACACAATTTTGAGCTGCAATATCTGCAATGCAATTCTGCTGTCTGTTCCCCAGTTCACACCGAGACCCATTCACCCATCAGCCCTCTACTCAATGACCTACTCTGGTTTCTGATGTGCTAATACTTTCATTTTCAAATCTGCTGAGGGTGTCTCCCTGGGTCATGCTTTCAATCTGACACATTTCGCAAAAGCATTTAACTGATTTTAATCCAATTATTTAATTCATCTGTAGTTTTCCTTCAGTAATACCATCTTCTGTGTTTGAGGTGAATGTGTTTCCCTGTTTCTCTCCATGACCATGATGAAGAGCTCTCTAGTTTCAGTGATGCCAGCCTTATGTAGTTTCAGAATCAATTAATTCTCTGGATTCCCAATCATCTTCACCACATCGTATGTTTCCTCTTATGGTTTGATGCCTTATCACTCATGACTGCCTTGTCCTCCCATGAGTATGTTGCATCTCCTTTGGGATGAATTTCTGATATCGTCCGAATTATCCACAGACACTCTGCCATTGCTGCTCCATGGTCTTCCCTGTTCGGCTTCCTTTCCAATTAACTCTGGCCAACTCCTCCCACATGTCTTTGTACTTCCTTTACTCACTTATAATCACATTACATCAAGATGAGAGCAATAGATATAAACCGAACGAAGGAGTTTTGAGAGATGGGAAACGAAGAATAATTGGGGGATTTCTTATCTAGATAAAAAGAGAGAACGATCAGAAAACGATATTATCGAAAGAAGTAGGTGTACATCCTTCAATGTTTTGGCAATTCCTGTGTGCTGTGGTCCTTTGTACAGTGCATGTGCAACAGAGTAATATGTTCAAAAGCTGGGTCTGATGCCAGAAATTTTCTCTCCAATAATATGACAGACACTAGCCTTGGAAAGAACCCAACAGGCCAATATATTTAATTCCTGGTAGAAAGGGGATTAACTGAAATAAGTTGGGACACCATAACCAAGATTTATAACACACATTCTGAAAAGAATGGGAGGCAAGAGTAGGGAATCCCAGAAAAGGGGGAACGTTGAGAGAAGGGGAACATATCACTTAGATGAGGATAAAATAATGTTTTAATGCTTTATAAATGTTATACATCATGTGCATAATTTTTTGTTAACTGTGTCTCCGTTGTTCATTCAGAATGTGTTGTACACATATGAACAATCTTCCTTATCTGAACACACACTGATTAAACAGTGTATATAAAATCATTTTTCCTCCATTTCAAACTCTCCTGTTGTCGTGCTACCAGGATAAATGAACACCAACTGGCCAGCAAAAGACATAACCCACGATCACTAGTTTCTATACATGCAGACAAGGAAGAACACCATTTTGACTGGGACTATACACACATCCTTGGAAAGGCGAAACAAAGACACGCACGAAAATTCTGAGAGGCATGGTCTTCTAACCAGAAGTACATCAATAAACACATCGATTTAGATCCTATCTACCTTCCCTTGAAAAAAAGGAACTGGAAGTGACATCACCCAGCTTAAGAAACCAAAACCTATAAATAGAGAGGTGGGACAGACCACCAGTGTATCATCGGAAACTCTTACTGATGATGTTACCTAGTCATGGTAACGAAACATCTGAAAACAAACATTCCAGCTCAGCGAGTTAACTTACATACTTATAAATTGTTATTTTTCTTTTAATAGTGGAATTTGGGACGACTTTGTCACTCATGTTTTAACAGAGTATGAGGCAAGGTGAGCTTTTCTGGGTGTATGATTTTAATTAACAGAGGGGTTCGACATTGACATCATAATGGTTTGAGGGCCCGTCGTATGGGATTTGGACAGATATGGGGTACAAAAGTACCCAGCAGATTCCATCACTTGGCAGTTAGTGACCTAGACCTTCAAATAAAACAGGTGAGAAAATTCATTTAATTTTGCTTCCTTGTCGTTGGTTAAATTAAAATAAATTGCTTCTAACGTTACTAAAGAGGTTCTGGGGTTTGAAGGTGATTCCCAAATTTGCCAAGAAGGAGTGGAAAGA
>NC_057717.1:58327912-58351585 GCF_004010195.1 Chiloscyllium plagiosum | reverse complement strand
CAGTGCTTGGAGCACAGTTCTGTTCACAAGGCAAAAAGTAATTTGAATGTAAGCAACAAATGCAGTCCTTTCCATTTTGTATTGGTGAGAAGATGAGAGGTTGGGAACTGCAGTTGTTAAAAGGCAAGTAATCAGGACAGTGAATGGTATGTTGTCATTCATTATAAAATTATTCAAGTAACGGAGTAAAGACATCTTCCTGCAGTTGTAGAGTGTTGCTGGGACAGTATTTGGAGCACTGTTGGCAGATTTTCTCTCCTTTGTAAGGAACGATTTTGTTGCGATCGGGAGTGCAAAGGAGTTTCACTAGACTAATTCCTGGATGATAAAGAGAGTATAAAGGAAATGAGTGTTTAATCTGTAGCATTGCAAGACAATAGCAGGCGATTACATTTAAACTTGAGGATTATGGACTGACACTCATTATGTCGAGAAAAAGACGATGATTTTGTGATAAATTGCATTTTCCACATGATACATTTTTCCCAATATTTCACGTAGCTGTGTCGAATCTCCATGTTGGTTGAAATGGAGCTTTAGGCTCTAATTGAACTCTCACCATCTCAGTGTGCAGTTATGTGCGACCCTGTTCATAAATCTGTCAGTAGGCTAAAACCCTTATTCCTGAAAGAGTTAGCCATTCCCACCAGCTTCTGGCCTCCACAGGAACGCCAGTCTGTCTTCTCAGAGATAGAACGTATTTTCTTGAAACTTTGAACGAACCATCCATTTTCCATCCTCACCTTCAGCAAACCACATTAAAGTAATCACATTAAAGACACAGTAAAGTGTCTACCGAGAGCAATAGAGCCAGGAGGAACAACATGCAGCAGTCTATCTGTGGGGTATCAGTAACATCCTTCTATTTCTGAATAAGTAGCTTGACAGGCTGCATTGCCTCTTCCTGGTCATATGGAAGTGGCTCAAGAACCTCCTGGTTCCTCTTTAACACCTCGATGTGCTGACTACACTGTTTCCCTACTTGTGTAATAGGCAGAAAGGACTGAATGGGCTTATTCAATAGTTTCAATGGGTTGAATGGCGTCCTTATATTCCGTTGAAACCAGTGTGAGGTGCTGAATGAGCTCCTCATATTTATCTGTGGAGATGAGCAATATCTAGCAGGACTGTTATATGAATGTTAGCTACAGCACAGTTTAAATGCTATCCACGACTTGCTGCCATGGACACAGACTGTTTCAGTGGCAGAGAGGTGACAACTTATTCTGAACATTATGCGATTTTCAGAGAACATCTCCCACTTCTGTCAGAGCCACCTCTGGATGAGGTATGGGAGCTGTAAACATAATGAATCTGCATCTGCAACATAACCAACAAATGAACACAATTCTGTAAAGAGAGAGGAGTAAGATGTTGCACACTGGCAGTGACTCTTTCTTTTCCCAAGATTATTTTCCAAAACCATACCAAACTGTGAGACAGTCTTCAGCCGCTAAAGAAAAGTGAGGACTGCAGATGCTGGAGATCAGAGTCGAGAGTGTAGTGCTGGAAAAGCACAGCAGGCGAGGCAGCATCCGAGGAACAAGAGAATCGACATTTCGGGTATAAGTCCTTTGTCTAATTCTGATGAACAGTTCATGCCCAAAACGTTGATTCTCCTGCTCCTTGAATGCTGTTTGACCTGCTGTGCTTTTCCAGCACTACACTCTCGAGTCTTCAGGCCCTGAATGGTCTGCTCTGTTTCTGTGTACCGGCTTATTGAAGTAAATTACCTCCAAATGCTCTTGTCTGGCAGGTTTGAGGAGCTGAATGGAACATAGGGACGTTGGACTGAGGAGCAGGAGTGGGTAATTAGACACTTTGAGCCTTCTCCAGCAGACAGTAAGATTGTGGCTGATCAGTTTGTGGTCTCAGCCCCAATTTCCTATCTGTAGTTCATTGTCCTTTACTGTCCAATATCTAACTAATAGCTTTGACTAAATGCAAACACACAGGCGCCACAAACTTCTGGGAAAGAGCATTTCCACTCAAACAGCACTTTGTGAATTTCTCCTCATCCATGCTCAGACTGCGGTTAGAGGGGTCTCTGTTTTATTTTCTAGTCCCGCTCCTCCACTGGTCATTATAAATTTTAAATGTAACCAGGTTGGTGTTATGGCCAATGATATAAGTCTCAGACTAGGTCACGTTCTTTGTGAGGAACAAGTCAGTTCGATATCTTACATTTGCAAGCAGGTTGCATTCTCTCGAGCTTTTAGCTGAAAAATGTAATAATGTTATCTGACCACCATACTGTATCATGTGAAGCCTCCTTGAACATTCTCGTGATTCTATGACTCCATCCCTGTAACCTGCTCCATGCAGGAGCAATTTATAAAGTATAATTTGAAGATACGTTTGTACGTGTCCTCATAATTTTTGTCTAATAAATTCATGTCTTCAAAGTATCCATTTTAAAATGAGTACATTGTTCTTTTAAATTTGAATCCTTAGTTCTTGTCTCACATAACCATAGGAAATGTCCATCAACTACGCAACTAATACACTATCCTCAAGATCTTATACGGTTCAGTATGAACATCACTCATTCTCAATCCTGAAGTACTCTGGCCCTGTAGAGGTTTATAAAATGACGAGGGGGCATGGAAATGGTGACATTTCCTTGATTGGGGGAAATCCAAAACGAGATCAAATAAATTTAGGTGAGAGGGGAAAGATTTAAAAGAAACAACAGTGGTAACTTTTTCATGGAGTGTATGGAATGAACTGTCAGAGGAAGTGTTGGAAGCTGGGACAATTACAGTATTTAAAGTCCATTTGGTTTGGTGCATGAATAAGCAGTGTTCAGTGGGATATGGGCCAAATGCTGGCAAATGGGACTAGATTAATTTAGGACCAAAGTTTCTGTTTCCATGGTGTATGACAGAATAAGGCCTTCATTCCTGAAAATATACTATAATGAAATATTTTTACAAAGACTCGAAAACGATTGAGTACAGATGGAAAGTGGCCCTTCGGCCCAACAAGTCCACACCAACCCGCTAACTATCCAGACCCATCCCCCTGCATTTATTCCTTCATCTTACTCTACAGGCAATTTAGCACGGCCAATTCACCTAACCTACGTTTTTGGACTGTGTGAGGAAACCCACGCAGACACGGGGAGAATGTGCAAACGCCACACAGACAGTGGCCTGAAGCAGGAATTGAACGCGGTTTTCTAGAGTTGCAAGGTAAACCACTGTGCCACCGCGCCGCCCAGTGTAGCTGGTCTTCTGTTTAGGAAATCATAGCTACATACAATGCGTCTAATGTGGCCTCAGCAATGCCCTGTACAGACGCAGTAAAATGTCCTGACAGCCTTTATATAAAGTAATCATTCCGTATACCTTCCTAATCACTTGCTACTTTTGCATAATAACTTTGTCTGATGTCTGCACCAGGATTTATAAATCTCTTTGCATACTGAGTTTTGCGACCTCGCGCCATTTAAACAGTTTACTATTGTTTTACCTTTCTTTCACATTACAAACCTCGGTAGCCCAGCTTATACTGTTTCTGCTGAAGGTTTGCACACTAAATCCCCTGCCTTTATCCCATTACAGACTCTCTACCTCCACTTGATATCTCATTGAATGACTATCTTGGTGACTGAGCTAATTGAGCTCAAATACAGTCAGTCCCCACATCCAAATCATTGACGGTTTCAAAATAGTTGTTGATCTGGCACTGATCTCTGAGGTACTACACGAAGTTCAAGTTTTCCAACCTTAAAATAAACATTTATCCCTTATATCAATTTCCTAGTAATTACTCAGGGCTCCACGTTCCTGTGTAGCAGCCTAGAAAGGTTGGACAGCCTCCTCCTCTGCTATGTATTGTACTTAAACGGCTGAATGACTTCATCCTCTCCCTTTATAAATCCATAGGGGGCACAAAGGTCTCCTCGTGTCTCATTGTACCGATCCTGACTGGCTGAATGGGACATTCCTCGATCTGTAACAGCTTCGAGGGGTTGAGTGAGAGAACAACACATGGGGCAGGAGCAGCAATTGGCCACTCAGCCCCTCGAGCCTGCTGCACCATTCAGAATGTGCATTGTTGACGTGATTGGAACTACACATCCTCTTCCTGTCTGTTCCCAATAAACATGGATTCTCTTGTTCATCAAAGGGCTATGGAACTCAACCTTGAGTGTTTTCAGGAACCCAGTCTTCACTGTTCCCTGGAAACGAGAACACCATAGATCACACAATCCTAAAGAGAAAGGACCACATTCTCAAAATGTGGTCCCCTCAAACCAATCACTACTATTTCGAAACACAAGGACACAACAATTAGGAACAGATATAGACCATTCAGTCCCTCAAACCTGTCCACATTTCCATTAACTATCTTCAATCAAATACTTACCAAATGTAGCCTCCACTGAAGTTAAAGGAATTCCAGATACTATAAGCTCACAAGAGTGTAGGAAATAAGAACATAGAACAATACAGCACAGTATAGCCCTTCAACCCTCAATGTTGCACCATGCCTTTAGCCTATTTTAAAATAAAACTAACTGACATACCCTTAATTTTACTATCTTCCATGTGCCTATCCAAAAGTCACTTGACTGTCCCTAATGTATGTGATTCTATTACCACCGCTGGCAGGGCATTCCACGCACCCACCACTCTCTGTGTAAAAAAACCTGCCTTTGACATCTCCCAAAACCTTTCTCCAATCACCTTAAAATTATGCTCACCTCGTGACTTCCATTTCCACCCTGGGAAGAAGTATCTGGCTATTTACTCTGTCTGTAACTCTCACCATCTTGTTCAGCTCTATCAAGTTACCTCTCATCCTTCTTTAATCCAATGAGAAAAGCCATAGCTCCCTCAACCTTTCTTCATAAGACAAGCCCTCTAGTCCAGGCAGCATCCTGGTAAATCTTCACTGCATCCGCTCTAAAGCTTTCACATTCTTTCTATAATGAGGCGATCAGAACATTTCAAATGTGGTCTCACCAGGGCTTTATAGACCTGTAGCATAATCTCGTGGTTCTTAAACTCAGTCTCCCTGCTAATGAAAACCAACACAACATACGCCTTCTTAACAACCCTATCAACTTAGGTGGCAACTGAGAGACCGACAGACATGGACCCCAATATCCATTTGTTCCTCCACACTGCTATGAATCCTGCACCTGACCCAGTAACCTGCATTCAAATTCAACTTCCAAAATGTATCCCTTCACAAAATAGGAAATTGGAACAGAATTAGGCCATTTAGCCCCTTGGAGCTGCCGTGCTGCTTGATCACGGCTAAAATGTCTCTCAGCCACATTCTCCTGCCTTAACCAACTGACCATTAATTCCCTTCTTCATGAAAAACGTACTTATCTCTATCTTAAAGAAACCACTATGTGTGTGTGCGGGCGTGTGCATGTGTTTGTGTGTAAGTGGAGAAAGTGAGGTCTGCAGATGCTGGAGATCAGAGATGGAAATGTGTTGCGGGAAAAGCGCAGCAGGTCAGGCAGCATCTAGGGAACAGGAGAATCGACGTTTCGGGCATTAGCCCTTCTTCAGGCCATATAGATACACAAAGTATATATGTTTCTCCTCCATTTCTTGAACAAGGGGATAAGATTTGCTGCCCTCCAGTCTTCTGGCACTATTCCTGTAGACAATGGCGATGTAAATGTCCGAACCAATGCTTCTGTAATCTCATACGAAGCTTCTCAGAGAATCCTAGGATAAATCCCATCTGGCCCATTGGACTTAACTATTTTCACACTCTCCATAATTGCTAACATCTCCACCTTACGAACCTCAATCCCATGTAGTCTAATAGCCTTTACTCCATATAGGCCTCGACAGCAATGTCTTTCTATTGTGAATATGATTCAAGTATTTATTTAGCGCCTGTCCTTTCTCCTCGCGCTACACGCACAACTTCACACTATTGTCCTTGATTGGCCCTAATCTTAATTTTGTCATTCTTTTAATTGTGACATACTAATATAAAGCTTGAGGGTTTTCCTGAATACTACTTACCAAAGACTTCTCATGCTCCATCCTGGCTCTTCTTAGCTCTTTCTTTAAGTCCTTCCAGGCTAACTTATAACTCTCAAGCATCCGAACTGAGCCTTCATGTTTCATCTTTACATAAGTTTCCTTCTTCCTCTTGACAAGAGATTCAACTTCTTCAGTAAACCACAGCAGCCTCACTTGACCACTTCCTCCTTTCTTGGCAGGTATAAACTTATCGAGGACACACAGTAGCTGTTGTTTGAAAAAGCTCCACATTTGAATTGTGCCCATCCCCTGCAGTTTTCTTCCCTATCGTATGCATCCTAAAAACTTTCCTAAATGGCATCATAATTGCCTTTCTTCCAGCTTTAACTCTTGGCCTGCGGTATAGGCCTGTTCCTTTCCATCGCTAAGGTAAACATAACTGAATTGTGTCACTATCACCAAAGTGTTAACCTACCTCCAATTCTAATACCTGGTCTGGTTCATTACCCAGTATCAAATCCAATTTGGCTTCGTCTCTTCTTGGTCTATCTACACTCTGTGTCAGGAAACCATTCTGCACACATTGGACATAAACTGACCCATATAAAGTAATTGAAATGTAGAGTTTCCGGTCAATATTTGGAAAGTTAAAGTCCTCAATAACAACTACTCTGTTACTTTTGGTCCTATCCAGTATCATCTTCATAATCCTTTCCTCTACATCTCAGGCACTTTTCAGAGGGTTATAGAGAACTGTCAACATAGTGACCTCTCCGTTTTTGTTTCTAACCTCTTCCCATGCTACCTCAGTAGATGAGTCCTCATCAAACATTCTTTCTGCCAACGTAATACCATCTTTGATTAACAATTCCACCCTCGAACCTTTTAGTGCCTTCCTTGCTCTTAATGAAGCATCTAAACCCCGGAACCTACAACAATCATTGCTGTCCCTGCTCTATCAATTTCTCCAAAATGGGCACATCAAGATGTCCAACTGCACAATTTCGAAACAGGGAGTGATTGGAGGGATGGTAAACGAGGGTGAGTTGGATAGATCAGAAGACATCATGAGGGGAAATAGACAGAAGTAGACAGAAAATGGAAGTTTTATTCATAAATTCTCACGGACTGCAAGGCCTTTATCTGGTGCCATACACTGTGAGCACTGTGCGGATACTGGCTGTGGTCCCAATCATTTATCTTCAATAATATCACAGAGCTGAGTTGCTGACAGTTAAACAGAATCCAAAAGGCCAAGCGATTTTTTTTTTACAATGAGAAGGTGGTTTAATTTAAATAGACTGGGTGAACAGCAGCAGGAACTGAGAATCCTGCTCGATACTGAGATACTGCGCCAGAGAATCTCAATGAGGTGGATCATTGACAGAGGGGAAATTAGCATCTCATGCTATCGGCCATATAATGATGAATAAAGATTGCACACCACTTCTATGGTTTTGTAATACACATTTCAATTTATGTAACTCAATATCATGAGATACCTTATCTCTTTGTACTTTCCAAAGTTTAGTATGGACAGAAAATCATTTTGTCCCTGTATTTTGCGTTCAATAAACCGATTTCAGTCCTCATTCCTCACTTTAAATGTATCCTTGAATCTGTTCTTCATATGAGTTATAAAGAGTAACATTCCAATACTGATGACTGGGGAATATTGTTGTCCCTCCCTCCAGTCTGAACTGCCATGTCCCCCAATTCTCTCTGTTTTCTATCTCCTCCACAACGCCATAATCACACTATAATTGAAGTCCAGTAAATGACACTTCATCACAGTTCACTAACATCGATAACATCAATAGCGCAGCCCACAGCTGCCCTCTCTGATCTTGGAATAACAATCTGAATTGCATTTGTCGCATTCAATTCTCTGTTAACATATCCATGCCATTTGTCTGTTGTAACCCCACGTTTCTCAGTCACACATTCCCCTCAGGTCATGAACAATAAAAACTGTCTCAATGTTTTATTGCAATTATAATTCTTTATCACTAGTTCCAGGATGCATGTTTCCATTTATAAACAGAGAAGCATGTTTACATTCTGATACACTTATGGCATTGCTCCCATATCCAAGGCAGATTGAATGATTGCACTCAATTGATCTACCAGCCTCAAGATTTGTTCCATGAGTCACCCTCACATATCCTATCCACAATGCGAAAGTTTGAAACATTGTTTTGAATTTTAATAAAACAATATTGAATTGAAAGGCGTTGGCTGGAGCTATTTGTTCAGTGGCTTGATTAATGTCAGTCTCCGTGGATCCGAAATGTGTCACTGGAGGGTTTGCCTCTTCTATTAATTAAGGACTCGGTTCAATGTGTTATCCCAGTATGGGCAGGAGCATCATCGACTGGACTAACAGGAATCAGCAGCTCGAGAGACGGGGGTGGGGGGGGGGGGGGGGGGGGGGAGAGATCAGAATCTGAGAACAATAGACTGGAATATTACAACAGACAGGAGTTTATCCTTGGGTTTTTACTACTTTTTCTGCCTTGTATATCATTAGCATCATGGATCGAAGATATCCTTTGGATTATTCAAGGTGGTTACTATCCCATCCTCGCTATAGTCAGTCATTCCATCCTGGTAAATAATTCCAGCTGAACATTAAACTGAGTTGAACTAAATTGCTGTACATATTCAAATTTTAGAATTTGGAAGCCATCATTTTCAGGTCCCGTCTAAAATTTTATTATTTGCAAATTATAACTAGCAAATTACTATTCACAACTTACTCAACAATGCTCGAGGAGAAACCAGACTGTTCTTAAACTCCATGATCTTTTTTCCCCATTCAGATTTACATTTCTACATATTCTCCCCACTCACCAATCTTGCCTCAGACCATTATCAGGATATTTCAGTCTCCTTCTCAGCCTCAGTGCAACTGCTGAATAATCTATTGTTTTTACCTTTGGTAAATCCAGATATAACCGTTTCAAGTCTCTTCTAACTATGCTTCCGTCTCAAAATATTTGCACTTGAGATGGGTAATTTGTTCTCTCCACAGAATCTGCCAGATGGACAGACAGTGCATGGTGGTCAAGTCATTGACTCATCATCAAGAGACACAGAATAATAATCTTTTGGTGTCTCATGAAGGAAGTTGATGGAATGCAAATGAAATCATCACCACTTGTTTTAAACAGAAGTCCTGTAGAGAAGTTAATGGGTCATCCTTCCCCAGTAATGTCTCTGTGTGACTGCAAACTCACAGCAGTGTATTTTACTCTCTACTGTTCTGTGGAACAGCTGAACCAGCTACTAAGTTCAGGATCAGCATGATATACTGGTCTGACCAGGGCTGCACACATCCCATGAGGCCAGAACAAAAGAAAAGATCGTTCCCTTCCTCTGCCTTATTCCCATGTTCCTGCAAGTCATTTCTATTCAGGTAGGTGACCATTCCCTGTTTCGAGTGAATTCTTTCTCATTGAGTCTCCCTCCGAGAGTGATATTCATCTCCATCGGCACCTCTGGTGCTGACCTACAGATGTAAGGAATTTCTAAATTCTACATCATTCGCAGTGTAGAGAGAAGGAATGGCTTTTTACAGCACAGGAAACAAGCTGAGACAGCTAAGTGAGGGAACAGAATTATTGTGATCAACCCTGAGAGTGTTATTGAGATAGAATTTGGGGTATTGTTGACAGATTTTCTCTCTTTTATAAGGAATAATTCTCTTGGGAGAAAGAGTGTAAAGGAGTTTCACCAGACTAATTGTCGGGATTATTGTCGCATCGAGTGTGCATGACGATTAATCTGTAGGTCTTTGAGGGAATAAGAGGTGATTGGATTGAAACTTAAGGGGATGGACAGTCACTCATTATATTCCAAACAGACAGTGATACGGTGATAAATTCCATGGCTTGTTTATTACTTGGTTTACATGATTCTCGATCATTTAAAATCTGCTGGCAACGTTCCTCTCAACCCACACCACTCCCCATTTCGATTAAGAGAGAAAGAGAGAGAGGGTCGGTCTTTGAGTAACCTATCCCCACATTATGAAAGTCATGTAATCCACAATACCGACAGGAGCCTCAATACCTTCATGCTAAAACAGTTAACCATTCCCATCAGCTTCTGACCTGGGAGAACATGGGTCTGTCTTCAGAGATAGAAGATGCCTCTTTGAGACTTGGTACAAAACATTTGGCTTTCTTCCTCACTGCTGGCAAAACATTTTAAAGTTTCATGTGTTGCTCAGGCAATGGAGCCACGAGGAACATTGTGGAGCCGTCTATGAGTGCACTCTCGGCTCCATTGATTTTTCATGTTGGAGCATCAATGACACCCTCCTGTTCCTGTATAAATATCTTGAGGGGCTGAATGGCCTCCTCCTGCTCCCATGGAACAGGTTCAAGGGTGTGATTGGGCTCTGCCTGTGTGATTGGGTTCAACAGCTCAATGTACTGACCAGAGCCCTCCCCTTCCTGGGGGACAGACAGCACGATTGAATGGATTGTCCTTCTTCTTGTTCAGTCGTTTTGATGGGCTGAATGGCTTCCACATGTCCGTGTAACCAGTTTGAGATGCTGAACGATCTCCTGTTTTAACTGTGGATATGTGCAGTGTCTGGCAGTATTGTTACATGAATGTTACCGACAATTTAACAGCATAAACCGGAATGCAGTCCAGATTTTGCTGCACATGGACACAGAGGCTGGTTCCGGAACTCAGTGGGGACAAAATGTTCTGAATGTTGTGTGATCTTCAGTGAGCACCAGCTTCTGATCTTATGAATGGGGTGTGGCAGGGGTACGGGTGCGTAGACGTTGACGAAGGAACTGAAGATGTCTGTGCTGAGGAAGTTAACATGAGGATCTCATGAAGAGATATCCTGGGTCTGAGAGGATTGTGAGTCACCGCCCACAAATGTCTTCCTTTGTGCTCTGGAAGACCCCAACCAGTGGGAAGTTACACCTGATTCCCATTAAGGCCAAATAAGTAGGTGGTCCCGATGACACCCCCAGTCAAATACTGCCTTGTTGTCAAGGCCATTCACTGTTCCCTGAGCCCCTGTTTTCACCTTTTGTTCATATCAATAGGTGATGCTGTATGTGTGGGGAATCTTTTCCTCTCGCAGAGGGGAATCAATGTCTGAAATTATCTGGGTTAGAGAGTTAAGGAAGCTTAATCACTGAATGTATTTAAAGAGGAGGTAGATGTATTTTTTGACCTGTCAGAGAGCTGGCGGGTGTGATGGATTGGTTATTAAAGAGGAGTTAATGTTAACAGTAGATCAGCCATGATCGTACACAATGGCTTGACGGTCCGAATTACCTGATCCTGTTTCTTATGTTCATATTTTCTGTAATTACAAAGTTAATTGTTGTAATATTCCTAGACATTCTGTTATTGAATGTTACAATCAGAGAGGGCAAAGCACTATTGAGTCATCTCTAGGTGAGGTTAGGGGGCTTTATTCATAATGAATCCTGGTCTAGACCATGACCAACAAATGAAGCACAAGTTGCAGAGAGGAGACCAGATACGTCTTTCGAACACAGAGTGGATTTCCAAATAACATTTTCCAACCCACAACAAAGAGTATTTGACAGTCTGGAGTGATAGAATGAGACCCTGTGTTACTGTGGACCAGGCATTTGGAGCAAGTGGCCCCCATCTGCTCCTATGCAGGAGCTGTGAGGGACTGAATGCAACATGGTAACATGGGACTGTGGTTCAAGAGTGGGTCATCAGACACTGTGTCACTGTTCCACCACGCACTTTGATCTGATTATGGTCTCAGCAGCACTTTTCTGTCTGTGTACCATTTTCCTACTCTCATTTTGCGGTCAAATATTTGACATACACAATTCTGAATAAATGGAAATATCCAGTCATCACAAACATTAACAGCCCTTTGAGAATCTCTTGATCGTGTACTGACCAATGTTAGAGGGTCACTGATGTCTTTTCCCTCACGTTGACTGCTGAAAGCCAATTTTATCTGCAACCAGTTGAGTGCTGTGGCCAAAGAAATAGCTATCAGACTGGGTAATGTTCTAGAAAAATGTGACACACAGAAAGTTGAACTCTGAACAAATGGTAAAATGATTGAGTGCCCCAAATGTTTTTTCTGCCTTTGAAGTTATTCTGCTCACACAAATGTGTGGGACTGCGGATTTCTTCCTGGAACAGTTGGATTTGACTGAACTCCCTTTACTTCGGGCAGTGGAGAGATTCCTATGAATCCTCATCAGGAATCCTCCACGAGTGGTAAAGATGATTCAGGGATTTTCTGCTCTTAAACCTTATTTTCTTGCAGAACAATGTAAGAGAGAGAGAGAGAGAGCAATTGGCTGCTGCTTCTGAGGCAGGTAATAGTTTTCTCCCTCTCCGTGTGGAAAAATACTGTAATGTCAACTGAAAACCAAACTGGACCATGTGCACTCTCCATGAACATTCTCTGGAATGGATGATAATAGACTGTATGCTGTATGCAGCAACATTGATGTTGTTGTGCACAGTGCCTTTCATGAGCAAAAAAATGTGCCTGCTTTATAGTTTGATGACATTTTATATGTGTCTGTGTAATTTTATAAATGGTTGATATCTTCATAATATTTGTGTTTCTATCAGCACATCTCATTTATAACAAAAATTATCTAACTTTAGTGTCATTAACAAGAGAAAGTATGTATCCAGCTGAAACACTTTTCTGAAAATCGTGGTTCAAGAAGATAATCCCCGATAGCAAAAGGCCTTCATTTCATGCATGAATAAAGGGAAGCATCTTTGAACACCTTCGAAAGGAATTACATCCTTTTTTCAGTTTAGAGAATCAAAACTGTACCCAGTGTACCTGATGTGGTCTCAGCAATGCCCTGTACAGATGCAGTAAAACATTCCTGATTTAACCCAATGCCCGTTGCCACAAACAACATCATTCCACTTACCTTCCAAATCACTTGCTACATCTGCATATGATTCATATGATTCACAAGTACCAGGAATATGAAAACAAACATCTGCATCACAAAGTTCTGCAATCTCTCTCCATTTAAATTGACCCCAGCTGTTCTATCCTCCCTACCACAATAGACAACTCACGTTATATCTTTTCTGATGAAGGTTTGCTCACTAACATTCCCTGTCTATATCACATTGCAGATTCACGACCTCCATTTGAAGATATATTGAATGATCATCTTAGTGTACAAGGTAATTCAGCTTTGATCCATTCAGTCCCTTCATCCAGATATATTACATAGAATATTGATCATTGATGACCCCACAGTGATCTCTGAGGCAAAACTAGTTACAGTTTTGTAAATGTATGCATTTATCTCCACTGCGACAGCATCCCTGTTCCTCTGCAACTTTTCAGGTGGGTTGAATGGCCTCCTCCTGGGCTCTGTAATGTATTCAAAGTGCTGAAGTACTTCTTTCTATATTCCTTTGTAACTTCTTCGAGGGGCAGAATGGTCTGCTCCTAAATCATTGTAACGATCCTGTGTGGCTGAATGGGGTGGTCCCCTATTCTATTACAGACTCGAGGGTTGGATTGAGGAAACAACACTCAGGGTAGGGGCAACAGTATATCTCTGTAACAGCATCGAGGGCAGGGTTGAAGGAACAACACATTGGATAGGGACGGCAGTTGACCATTTGGCTGCACCATTCAGAATGCTTATGGCTGATCCGATTGTGTCTCACCATCCATCTCCTGTCTGTTCCCAATAAACATTGACTCTCCAGTCCTGCAAAGATCAGTTGAGCTCAGCCTTGAATATCTTCAATAACCGAGTCTTCACTGCTCCCTGAGGATGAAGACACTACAGGTAGCAGAACACTAAAGGGAAAGGGACATCCTTATTTCATTATGGGACCCATTATTTTAAAACGGTGTTAACCTCACATCAACTCACTGCTCATTTTCGGATATAAGAATACAATTACTAGGAATAGACATAAACCATTCCGCCCTCCAACTTTGTCCCACATTACCACTGACTCTTTCCAGTCAAATGTGTATCAAATCCACCCTCTGCTACTGTCTCAGGAAGAGAATACCTCATAGCATAACACCACACAAGCATTAAAGAAAGGAACAGAATTAGGCCATTTGGCCCATGAAGTCTGACATGCCATTCAATCATTTCTTATAAGTTCCTCAACATCATTCTCCTACCTTCTCCCTCGAATCCTTGATCTCCTCATAAATCAAAAACGTATTTATTTGTGTCTCAATGACACCAGTGTCCATGTCTTTGTGTGTGTGTGTCCATGTGCTTGTTATCTGTGTATTTTAGTGACTCCGTCTGTCTGTGTATCTGCCTGTGCATTTCTATCTGTGTTTCTGCCTATTTGTGTGTGACTGTATATGTCTCTGTGTGCTTCTATGTGTGCGTATGCTTATCCCCTTGTATGGGGTGTTTGCCAATACGTCTGTGTATTTCAATGCCTGCATCTCTGTGCAATGGGATATCTGTTCTTTTGCGAGTGAGAGAGATGAGGTTGGAAATGACAGTGGTTTTAAATTGAGAATTTCACTTTACTGAATATTGCTCCTTACTCGGTCGGTGGGACGGGGATATTTCAGAACCTCCACACAAGGCGTCCTGGTCCTCTCCGGCTCTTTCCAGGATCCTCCCCACATGTCAGGGTAGGGAGATGAGGGAAGGGATATCAGGCACTCCATTACCCGGCTTGGCCCTTGCTGTCCTATTCCAGGTTGTTTCTCCTGGAATGGGAGAAGAGGAGGGAAGGAATGAGTGTGGGAGTGGGTGGCCCTGCTGTTAGTGCTGGGCTAGGTGAGGTGTCTGGAGGGAGTCTGATCACAGTGTTGTATCCATGCAGTGTTATTAGTGTGCGGGGCTATTGCCTCAGTGACAGAAAAAGTGAGGGAGGGAAGGTGCTGAATTCAATAGTGAGTGTGGTCGTGCTTGAGCTTTATTTGGAGATAGAATGCGAGCCTTTTTCAGGGATATGTGTTAAAACAGATATACAGTGAGTGTGAGGGAGCAGAGAGAATACGATGACTCTTATCCTGGCAGAGCGGGGAGGATATTGATTCTTGTCCTGTATTGCTGACCAATTCTTTAGATCATCTAAGCGTCGAGGTGAGCCTCCCCAAACGTCTTGTCCAAGTCTATCACTAATAACGTCACAAACCCTGTCCCTCAGATTCCACAGAATCAGTTTGGGTGAATCTTACAAATAACAAGTAGAAGTAAACATTAGTGTGTTATATAATGAGACCAAAACTGTCGCATAAATACTTTGCATCATATGTTCTGGAAATTGGATATGCAAGTATATGCAAGGGGAAGCAATGACATAGTGATATTATCGCTGGTATCTTAGCCCAGAGACCCAGGTAATGTTCTGAGTACCCGAGTTCGAATCCTGCCATGGCAGATGGTGGAATGTAAATTAACTTAGTATTTGGAATCAAGGGTTTATGATAACTATAAATCCATTGTCGATTGTTGAAAAAACTCATCTGCTTCACTAATGCCCCTTAGGGAAGGAAACTGCTGTCCTTACCTGGCCTGCCCTGCATGTGACTCCAGACCCAAGCAACGCTGTTGACTCTTAACTGCCCTCTGCCAGGGGCAATAAATGCTGGTTATAAATGTGACGCCCTCTTCCTGTGAATGAGTAACAAATAATCGTGGGTGCTGCAGTAATACTGGATGGTGTCAAGTTGCATCGAAACTATGTTACCTAAGTGACTGCTCATGTTGTGAAAAATAAATTCCATAAGTGTATATCAGTTAGTGGGAGAGTATGTTGTGAACCAAACTAGAGAGCAGGTTTTTTCGTATTTGGTGTTGTGTGGTCAGGAGAACTAATTACTAACCGTGCGCTGAAGCAGCTTTGAGGAATTGTGATGCAATATAGAAATTTTGCACATTATATTCAAACATCGAGGAAGCCTGAAGGCTAGAGCGTCAAGTTAGTTCCAGTGAATTGGAAAAATACAATATAACATTCAGTGAGAGACAAGCAATGGTTGTTTGAGTCATAGAGTCCTACAGCACAAAGATATTCCCTTTGGCCCAAAGTTGTCCATTCTGAACAAAATGTC
This sequence comes from Chiloscyllium plagiosum, assembly GCF_004010195.1. Lineage (NCBI taxonomy): Eukaryota > Metazoa > Chordata > Chondrichthyes > Orectolobiformes > Hemiscylliidae > Chiloscyllium > Chiloscyllium plagiosum. Next base: position 58,335,556 of record NC_057717.1, on the reverse strand, counting down.
CATTCACACTCATCCCATTTCCCTGCTATTGCCCGGTATCCTTCTAATCCTTTCCTATCCAAGTATTTGTCCGAATACCTGTTAAATGTTGTTAATGTACCCACCTCAAACACTTCCACTGGCAGCTCATTCCATATTCGTACCACCCTGTGTGTAAAAGAATTGCTCCTCAGGTTCCCTTTTATTCTTTCTCCTCTGACCTTAAACTGATGCCCTCTATTCCGGGATTGCCTCCCATGATCTTATTCACTTCTATCAGATCCCCATTAGTCTCATACACTCTAAAGTTAAAAACTCCTAGCTTGTCCAACCTCTCCTTAAAATCCAGACAATAGAGTCATTGGCAACATCCGTGTAATTTTTTTGTGCACTCTTTCCAGTTTAATAAGATCCTTCCTAGAGCAAAGGGAACAAAACTGAACATAACGCTACAAGTATGGCCTCACCAATATCCTGTAGAACTACAATATAACTCCCCAACTTCGATATTCAATGCCCAGACTGATGATGGTCAGGGTGCCAAAAGCCTTCTTCACTGCCCTGTCTATCTCTGAATCAACTTTCGGAGAACCGTGCATCTGAACTCCAAGGTCCCTCTGTTCCACTACAACCCTTAAGTCCCAACTATTCACCATGAAATGCCGACCTTGAATTGATTTTGCAAAATGCAAGATCTCACATTTATCCATATTCAATTCAATTTGCCATTTCTTGCCCCAAGTCCCCAACTGATCAAGGTCCTGCTGCAATTTCTGATAACCTTCCTCACTGTCCACATTATTTAGTGTCCGAGACCACATTATTTAGTGTCATCTGCAATCTTACTAATCATGCCTTGTACATTCTAAACTAAATCAATATACATATAACAAGCAGTAATGGTCCCAGCACCGACTACTGCGGCACTCCATAGTGACAGGCCTCCAGTCCGCCAAACATCCTTCCACTATTACTCTCTATTCCTAACATCAAAACAATTTTGTATCTAATTAGCCATGCTCCCACTCCATTCCATGCAATCTACCCTTCCAGAGTAGCGTGCCATGTGAATCCTTGTTGAAGGCCTTACTAAAATCAATTGGACTACGCATACCACCCTGCCCTCGGTAACATTGCAGGTCACTTCATCCAAGAACTCTAATAAATTTGTCAGCCATGATCTCCCATACACTAAGCCCTGCCGACTGCTTCTAATCACACCCTGCCTTTCCAAATATATGTTTATCTAATCTCTCAGAATCTTGTCAAGTACCTTACCCACAGATGTCTGGTTTACTGGTCTATAGTTCCCAGGTTTTTCTTTGTAGCCCTTCTTGAATAAGGTCTCTGCATTTCCTGCCCTCCAGTCATCTGGGGCCTCACCCGTGGCTAGAGATGATGTAAAAATAACAGCCAGCCCCCCGCAATCTCTTTTCTGTCTTCTTGCAATGTTCTTCGATATAACTGTTTCATGGAAATACTGCAAAGTCTGAAACAAAAGTCTATTTCTTTAAGGTAAAATCACCCAAGAGTGAGAAAGTGACTTAATGATAGTTAACATAACAAATTAAAGATGATATTAATCATAAGAAGTTACTTCAGAAGAAATCCAAACATTGTGGAAACTAGAGAATTGTCAGAAAATTACAATCGAGAAAAGGAGGGCCATAAAACTGATAAGGAAATCCAAAAGCGAACCTGCATGCTAACAAACAGGAACACAAAGTGTACATCAATCTACGATATGTGTTTCAAAGAAAACAAAATAAAAACAAGGTCAAATGTGGAAATTTGTAATTGGGAGAGGAGAGGTTATTGTGGAGAACAGGGAAATTGCCGAGAAAATAACCAGTTACTTTGCATCTGTCATCATGGAGAAAGACCCAGAAAATGACCCAGAAATACCAAGTGATCGTATAGGGCTTGTGGAGCTAAAGACACAAAATCAATTCATATTAGTAACAAGGTAATACTTGAACAAGCAGCTGGATGGAACATTGCTAAGTCTAACGAAACACATGTAATTCATTTCAAAATGTCAGAAATAAATCAGCAATAGAAGTATTAATTGCACTGCTGATGGTTGTGTTTTATTTTGCTGTACATTCCAAAGAAGCTGGAAAGCCATTGTAGATAAATGGAAGGTAATAAACGTGATCCAAGCATGGTAGGTAGATGAGTGGAATGTATCTAAGCATCGAGACAGTGAAAAAGTGATAGTGTGAAGAAATGCAGACCAATTAACTTGACATCTGTAGAGACACCTTTTGGAATCTATGAGACAGGATACAATATTGGATATTTAGAAATTAACAGCAACATTGGAGAGAATCAGTATGCATTTTTGAAAGGGAAATCATACTTGATAACTTCGGAGTTTTTTGAAGGGTATTTGGAAGAATATATTTAAGTGGAAAGTTAAAGTTGGGTTCACCTTTAATTAAAGGTGTCAGAATATCGATGCAACAAAATGTTGAAGTAGTTTCATAGTGTGTTGGTGAGACTGTACCTGGAATATTGTGTACAGGGTTCTTGAGACTGTACCCGAAATATTGTGTACAGGGTTGGTGAGCCTGTACCTGGAGTATTGTGTACAGGGTTGGTGAGACTGTACCTGGAATATTGTATATAGTTTTGGTGGCCTAATCTGAAAAAGAGTATATTGACCACAGAGGAAGTGCAATGGACATTCTCCAGATTCGTCCCTCAGATAGTGAGATTATCTGATGCAGAAATTTGGCCTGTGTTCTCTTGGGTTTCAAAGAATGGGAGGTGATCGCAGTGAAATTTAGAAAATTCACTAAACATATGACAGGGTGGAAATAAACAGGATGTATTTCTGGCTGTCTACTCTACATTTCAGACAAATAATAGCAGGATATGTGACAGGCCACTTAAGACTACAATAAGGAGGAAATTCTTCTCTTGGAGAGCACAGACTAATACAGGGGCATGGGAACCTGCTGGCAGGCAAGCTTAGGGAGAATCCCCAGGTATTCTACAGGTGTGTCAAGTGGAACAGAATAACCAGGGAATAGGTAGTAGTCATTAATTACTTGCCAAGTTGCATATAAATCAACTTTAGTGCTAGGAGTCAGAGGGTTGTGGTAGAATCCTGTTTGTGTGACTGGAGGCCAGTGTCCAATGGTGCACCATATGGATCAATTTTGTATCCCTTACTATATGTGATTCGGAGGTGGCAGTGTTGGATTGGTTAGACAAAGTTAGAAATCACAGAACACCAGTGTATAGGCCAACAGGTTCATTCGGAGGCAAGAGTTTTCAAAGCGCACAACCACCTGATGAAGAAGCAGCGCTTCGAAAGCTAGTGCCTCTGAATAAAGCTGTTGGACTATCACCTGATGTTGTGTGATGTATAATCTTATTATTTGTGGTATTCATAAATGGTGTATCTGTGAATATGGGCGGGGATGGGGAGAATGTGATAACTAAGTTTGTGTTTGATACAAAGATTGACCGGGTGGTTGGCAGTGAGGAGGAAGGCCTTATGTAACAGGAAGATACAGATGGAATGGTCAGATGAACAGATCAATGGCAGATGGAATGTAACCCTGATAAATATGAGGTGATGCACTTTGGAAGAAGTAACCAGACAGAGGAATACTCAGTGAATGGCAGCACACAAGGGAGCTCAGAGGGAGCTTCTCCACACATCCCTGAATGTGACTAAACAGGTTAATACACAACGTGAGAAAACAAAGGGGAGTGTAATCATAGTCTTTATTCATCAAGGCATAGATTACCAGAGTTATGTGGAGCTTTGGTGAGGCCAAGATGGAATACTGTGTGTAGTTCTGGGAACCACATTATAGGAAGGATGTGATTGTACTGGAGGGGGTGCAGAGAATATTTACCAGGATGTTCCCTGGAAGGGAGCGTATCAGCTATGAAGAGAGGCTGGATAAGCTCGGGTTGTTTGCTTTGGATCAGAGAAGGCTGAGGGGGATGTGATTCAGAAGGATAAGATTACGAGGGGCATGGACAGGGTGGATAGACAGCAGCTGTTCCTTTAAGTTAGAGGGAGAAGAACAAGGGGGTAAAACTCTTAAAGTGAAGGCTTTGAGATTTAGAAAGGACTTGAGGATCGCTTTTTTTACCCAGAGGGTTTTGGGGTCTGGAATGCTCTACCGGAAAGGGAGCTGTCACGGGTAACCTCACAACTGTTACAAAGTACATGGACGACCTCTTGAAGTGACATAACATTTCCAGCTATGGTGCTCGTGTAGAAAAGTGGGACTATTGTAGACCGTGCTGTATTTCTGACGGTGCAGAGTCTATGCTTCTATGAGTGCATGGTTGTGCAAGGTCAATCATTGGGAAACTGAAGACAAGAATCGATGGGTTTCAGAACCCTCTATATGCACAAGGGTAATAACAGTGAGCATGTAATAGCTTCAGTAAGTATGTCAATGGCAAAATTAAGGGGGAAAGAATGTGCAGCCTCTTTGCAGTCCAAAACCAGAGAATGGAGAATGAAGAAGAGGGAAATGGCAGAACTATGCAGCAAATCTTTCAGTTATGTCCTCACAGAAGAAAACAAAACAAAAACAACCTTCCCAGCAATACTAGGAAAGCTTAATCTGGTGTGAAAGAAAAAGGGAATAGAATAAAATTAGCAAATAAACGTTATGGAGTAAGTGTATTAACTGAAAGTAATGGGCTGAGAAAAAGGCAATAGAGATTTATCAAATGGGAATCATATTTGAGGAACTGACCTTTAGCAAAACTATTGAGAAGCAATTAATGCAATACAATTGGATTTTCAGAAAGATTTTTGATAAAGCCCCAAGCCGACTATGCAAATTCGAATTCTATGGGACTGGGGCTAACAGACGGGCATGGTTTTAGAATTGGAGAGCTAATAGGAAACAGTGAGTAGGAATTAATGTTTTTAGAGCGGAAGATTCGAGGGTATAGCGCGATTCGATGCTTGGGCCCTAGCTATTTCAATTACATACCAAACCTTGGTGAGAGGGAATCTAATGCAATATTTCCAATCCTGCTGATGGCACTAATCAATGTCGGATTGTGAGTGGGTGAGGAAGATGTAAAAAAGCTCCAAGGTGACTGAGGAAAGTGAAGTGTCTGTGCAAATACGGACAATGAAGAACAATGTGTGTAGATGTGACGTTGTGCCCATTGATGGGAAAAAAGTGACCGGCAGCCTACCATTTGAAAAGGTTGGAAAATGTTACTCTATAAAGGGACTTATGCTTCTTTTCGTTTCATTCTTCACCGACCTCCGCCGTCCATACATGGCAGTGAGTTCTAAAGCCAGGAGTCAATACTGGGAATGGCATTGGGACACTTACCAGTGTACATAGACCCACAGTTGGATACCTTTAATATTGCAAAGGATCTGGATCTCCCTGTACACTAGTCACTGAAAGTATTTTTTGAAGGAACAGAAAGCAGTTAGGAAGGTAAATGGTGTGTTGAGTTTCATTTCAGGGGGATCTGAGTCCAGGTGTAAGGGTGTCTTATTGCAGCTGGACAGAGCCTTCGTGAGACACCATCTCGAACATGTTGCAGTATTGTGTGCATTTTTGATCTCCTTACCTAATAAAGGACAACCCTGACTTTGAGGAAGTGCAGCAAAGGATAACCAGACTGATCTCTGGGATGACAAGCTTGTTGTGGGAGCAGAGTTTGGGGCGACTGGGGGCCTTTATTCCATGGGCTTCAGGAAAATGAGTGGAGATCTCAGTGAAATATATAAACTCTGACAGGGCGAGACAGACTAGAAGCAGGGATGATAATTTTGGAGCCATGACAGAGACCATTGAAGAGTTTATCACATGTCTGTGCGTCTGGAGTCACTTTTAGGCCAGATCAGGAAACCACAGGAGATTCACTTCCTGAAAGTACATTAGGGAAGCAAACTGCTGTTTTCAATCGACATTGGCTTCAGGGTAACTATTACTGGTACCAGATTTTAAATCTCGATATTTTATTAATTGTTTTTAACGTACACTAACTGCCAGAGCATTAACCTGGTCTGGATTAGTAATCTAATGACATTTCCACAACAGCACCATCTCTACATGGGGACCTATCTGAAACCACACTGACCAGGTTATTTCTGTGCTGCTTGACAATTCTGTCAAAAATAACTCCCACCAATTTGACTATCATGATTGTACTGAGGGCATGGTAATTGGTCAGATTGTAATTATTCCGCTCTTCGGGGACTGGACATAGTTGAGTAATTTTCCATATTGCCAGTGAGATGTCAGAGTTAGAGCTGGAATGGAAAAGCTTCCCGAGGGACAGGGCTTGTTGTGCAGCACAAGTCTTCAGTCCTATTGCAGGAATGGTGTCAGGGCCCATTGCCTTTGTCGTATCTACTGTGTTCAGCTGTTTCTTCATGTCACATGCAGTGAATCAAATTGGTTGAAGACTGGCATCTGTGATGTGGGCATCATGACGCAAGTGAGATGGATCATTGACTCATCACTTCTGGCTGACAGTGGTGAAGGTATTACATGCTTGTCTTTTACCCTAATATGCAGGACTGTTTCATTATTTAGGATGGGGATGTTTGTGCAGCCCCTTCCTCCGTCATTTTCTTCATCATCCATCACCATTTATGACTGAATGTGGCAGGACTTCAGAGCTTCAATCAGATCTGTTGGTCAAGTGCGGTAGCTTTAATGTGTTAGCATGAGGTTTAGGTTCACATGGTTCTGACCCTGACACGTTCACCCACACTCGTCGCTGAACCATAGATCGTGTTGATGGTAATGGCAGACTGAGGAGATTATCCCAGGCAAAATGTTGCAGGTTGTGTATGAATGCAGGTCTGCTTCTCCTGCTGCTGTGCTCTGCAGCTCTACATGAATACACAATTTTGACCTGCAATATCTGCAATGTAATTCTGCTGTCCCCATTCACACCGAGACCCATTCACCCATCAGCCCTCCACTCAGTGACCTACTCTGGTTTCTGATGTGCTAATACTTTCATTTTCAAATCCTCATTCTGCTGAGGGTCTCTCCTTGGGTCATGCTTTCAATCTGACACATTCTGCAAAAGCATTTAACTGATTTTAATTCAATTATTTAATTCATCTGTAGTTTTCCTTCAATAATGCCATCTTCTGTGTTTGAGGTGAATGTGCTTCCCTGTTTCTCTCCCTGACCAGGATGAAGAGCTGTGTAGTGTCAGTGATGCCAGCCTTATGTAGTTTTAGAACCAATTAATTCTCTGGATTCCCAAACATCTTCACCACATCGTATGTTTCCTCTTTTGGTTTGATACCTTATCGCTCATGGCTGCCTTGTCCTCCCATGAGTATGTTGCATCTTCTTTGGGATGAATTTCTGATATCCTCCGGATTATCCACAGAAATTCCTGCCATTGCTGCTTCATGGTCTTCTCTGTTCGGCTTCCCTTCCAATTTACTCTGGCCAGTTCCTCCCACATGTCTTTGTACTTACGTTATTCACTTATAATCACTTTACACCGAGATGAGAGCAATAGATAAGTGGGCGGCACGGTGGCCCAGTGGTTAGCACTGCTGCCTCACAGCGCCTGTAGACCCGGGTTCAATTCCTGACTCAGGCGACTGACTGTGTGGAGTTTGCACATTCTCCCCGTGTCTGCGTGGGTTTCCTCCGGGTGCTCCGGTTTCCTCCCACAGTC
>NC_057717.1:58306036-58325038 GCF_004010195.1 Chiloscyllium plagiosum | reverse complement strand
GGTTTGTTGTAGATGTCCGTGTTGATTCGGTCGTCTGAGATAGAAACAGAAAGGTCTAGGAAGGGGAGGGAGGAGTCCGAGACTGTCCAGGTGAATTTGAGGTTGGGGTGGAAGGTGTTAGTGTAGTGGATGAACTGTTCAACCTCCTCGTGGGAGCACGAGGTAGCGCCGATACAGTCATCAATGTAGCGAAGGAAGAGATGGGGGGTGGGGCCAGTGTAGTTGCGGAAGATGGATTGTTCCACATACCCTACGAAGAGGCAGGCATAGCTGGGGCCCGTGCGGGTGCCCATGGCTACTCCTTTTGTTTGGAGAAAGTGGGAGGATTGGAAAGAAAAGTTGTTCAGGGTGAGGACCAGTTCGGTCAGTGACCTAGACCTTGAAATAAAACAGGTGAGAACATTCATTTAATTTTGCTTCCTTGTGGTTGGTTAAATTAAAATAAATTGCTTTTAACGTTATTAAAGAGGTTCTGGGGTTTGAAGGTGATTCCCAAATTTGCCAAGAAGGCATGGAAACACAGAGGAAGGGCAGACTTTTAGAATTAACAAGTAGATTAGAATTGGGTTTCACCAGGGACAAAAGGAAAGCTGAAATTGTAATGGAGTTGGTCAAGCACTTTGGTGTACCGGAGAAACAGGCAGCTGCAGGCAAATTAGAAAAACTTAAATTGCACATGTGGCAACAGGAGTTAAAAGATAAAGAAAGAGACAGAAAGAGAGAGAGAAAAAAGAGAAAGAGAGGAAAAAGAGAGGAGGAATTTGAAATTTAGAAGTTTGGAATTAGGTAAGGAAGTTAAATTAGCAGGATGAAGATGAAGGGAGAACGTAGAGATGTATACTACTATGTTAATATATTGCCATATTTTGGTGAGGAAAATGTCAAAACCTTTTTGTTTTATTTGCAAAATTGGCTTGGCAGATGGCGTGTTCAGTGAACTTGTGGGTAATTGTAGTTCAGACTAAGCTGGTGGGCACAGCTTGAAAGATATGTGTAGTGCTGTCACATGAGGGAGCAATAAATTATGCAGAATTCAAACAGGTTATTTTGAGTGCTTATGAATTGGTACTAGAAGCATATAGATAGCTGTTCAGAAATATAGAGACGGAACCTGGTCAAGCTGATGTTGAGTTTGAAAGAAGTAACCACAAACGTTTTGAGAAATGAGTGCAGGCCTTAAAAGTGGACAAGACCTGTGAGGCTGAAGGGAGATTATTCTGCTGGAGGAGTTTAAAGACTCACTTCCAGAGATGGAAAGAATTCATGTGAATGAATAGGAAGTTCAAGAAATGAGAAGCACGGCAGAAATGGCAGGTAAACATGCATTGGCGCATGAGAAGACATTTAGCTTCTGGGAGGATTTTCATCTGTGAGGGACAGAAATTGGGAGAAGGGGAGATCCTATACTACAAAACGAGTAAAACACACGAGCAATAGTTTACCACAGGTGAAAGAAACAGCCCAAGGGGGTTGAAAGGTGGTGAAAGGCCTCAGGTTTTCTCACTATAAGGGAGCGGAACACAAAACGATTCCAGTGCCGATAGTTTAAGGAGGGCCCTGGGAAAAGGTGTTTTCACTGCAGTAAGCTGGGGGACACCGTGCTGGGGGTTGAAGGAAGGCGCTTTGGGAAAAGGTAAGTGGAAGAGGTAAAACCAGTGACATGAGTGAAACTGGAAAAGGAGACCCCAAGTGGAGCCAAGGAGCTGCAGGAGATTGCAAAACCTAGGCAGGGGCTGTGTATGGAGGCATTGCCTGATCTCTATAAAAAATTCGCCTCTGTGGTTGAAGTTTAATCAGAAAGAACAGGGGAGAAGGACAAGAAGGTATAATTTTGTAAGATATGGGATCTGCTCAGTCTCTAAAAGTTGAGAAGTTGGGGCACTGGAAAAGCACAACAGATCAGGCAGCATCCGAAGAGCAGGACAATCGAAATATCAGGCATAAACCCATCGTCAGGAATGTGGTGGGGGAACAAGGGGGCTGAAACTTAAATAGGAGGTTAGGAGCTGGGCTGGTGGGAGGGTCATTGGGAAGGCGAAGAGCAGGACAATCGACATATCACGCATACACCCATCGTCAGGAATGTGGTGGGGGGACAAGGGGGTGAAAGATAAATAGGAGGTTAGGAGCTGGGCTGGTGGGAGGGTCATTGGGAAGGTGATAGGAAATGTAGGTAGGAGTGATAGTGATCTGTCGGAGGGGATAGGTGGGAAGGAAGATGGACAGTTAGGGCAGTGCAAGAGGGCGATGCTAAGTTTAACGTTTGGATCTGGGATAAGGTTGGGGGCGGGGCGATTTGGAAATTAGTGAAGTCAACGTTGATGCTGTATAGTCAGAGGGCTCCAGCTGTCCTACCACCTATCCACTTCACCCTCCTCTCCGACCTATCACCATCACACCCCGCCTACATCGACCTATCGCCTTCCAAGCTCCCTTCCACCCAGCTCTACTCCCACCCTTCTATTTATTTCACAACTACTTCCCTCTCCCTTACCCCCCACTTTCCTGATGAAGGGCTTGTGCGTGAAATGTCGATTCTTCTGCCCCTCGGATGCTGACTGACTTGCTGTGTTTTTCCAGCCCCAAACTTTTCATCTCTGATCTCCAGCATCTGCAGTCCTTACTTTCTCTCAGCCTCTAATAGCAAGTGATAGAAGTATTTTCACTCTTCCTCACATGGTACTTCAGAGTGTGATAATCTGTTGAATGGCGAGAGAAATTAAGCATTCCCTTGTGTCTCATCAGGTTGGAGTGCCAAATCAAGATTGGGGAAGTTACGGTGAGAGTGAGTGACAGATTGTCAGTTCCAGGAATGCAGGTTGTTCTTGGGAATGATTTAACAGGATCCAAGGTGGGAGAGGCACCCCTGTGGTGGAGAAGTCAAAGGAAGACTAGGGAACTGGGGAGTTAAAAGAAAAATACCCAGGATATTTTCCAGGCTTTGTAGTAACAAGAACCCACTGTCATAAGTTACAGCTAGAAGGAAAAACAAAAAGAAAAAGACAATGGAGTTGATGTTCAGTTACCTGACACCCTGTTTGATGTAACGGTGCAGGAAAACACCTGAACAGGCAGAGGGTCAGGCAGAAGTGTTTCGTCCTGAAAGGCTAATTGCCTTACAACAGATATATACACACACATACACATACACATACACATACACATGCACACACACAGAAATGTAATCAGAATATATTGTCTAACGTTATTAACTTAAAGATAGAATCATAAAATTGAAATGGAGACCACAATAGGTTAGTGAAGAAGGGAAATGGGCCGAAGTGTAACACATTGTGTTACCGGTAACATACAGTGTTACGGTTAGCACATGAACTAACTGCAGGAGATCACCTAGATGTACGGAAGACTCAGGTTAAGGTGCATAAGCATGTCTATTGGCCTGGAATGCACAAGGACGTGGTTATGTTTTGTTGTACATGTCATATATGCCAAATGGTAGGTAAGTCACAGGCAGTAATAAAACCAGCACCTTTGTTGCCAATTCCTGAATTCGAAGAACCTTTCCCGTAGGTTATGATTAATTGTGTAGCTCCCCTTTCTAAAATAAAAGTGGAAACCAATATTTGTTGACAGTAATGGATGTGTCTCCCAGATTTCTAGAGGCAATGGAGTGTTAAGGCAAAAAGGGAGGTGGAGGAGTTGTGAGCTTTCTTTACTCACTGTGGGTTACGCAGAGAGATACAGTCAGACCAAGGATCTCATTTTACCGCTCAGCTGTTTTAGGAAGTCATGGATAGCTTAGGCAGACAGCACTTCAAATCAGGTGCGTCCCATCCTGAATCCCAGGGAGTCTTGGAAAGTTAGCATCAGATGCTGAAGACCATGTTAACAGCGCACTCTCATGGTTGCTTGAATGATTGTGATAAAGGTGTCCCATTAAATTGCTTGCCATCAGAGATGCTCCAAATAAATCTACTCAGTTTACTTTATTTGAGTTCATATTCGTACATGAAGTGAGAGCTCCTTGAAATAAATATAAGTTGACAAGACCGAAGTCAGAGATCTCACACTTGGATTTTGTATATGAGTTGAGGGAGAGATTATATGGAATAGGTGAGTTATGTAAACAGCACCTGAAAATGGCACAACATAGAGTGAAGCAGGTGGCAGATAAAAACTCTGAAACTTTGACGATTTCCAACCTCTGCCTGACACTCTGCCTGTTCAGGTTTTTTTTCTGCACTGTTACATCAAACAGGATGTCAGTTAACTGAACATCAACTCCTTTGTCTTTTTCTTTTATTTTTCCTTCCTGCTGTAACTTATGGGATCATGTTACTTCACAGTCTGGAAAAATTCCTGAGTATTTTTCTTTCAATTCCCCAGTTCCCTAGTCTTCCTTTGACTTCTCCACCACAGGGGGTACCTCTCCCACCTTGTATACTGTTAAATCGTTCCCAAGAACAAACTGCATTCCTGGAACTGACACTGTGTCACTCACTCGCACCGTTACCTCCCAATCTTGATACGGGAACGACGTATTAATATTGCTACCAGTGGTAGGAAATCTTGTCAAAGCCAGTTTTAGTGGTCTCTTTCAAATAAAAAAAAATGTTGAGTCAGTTAAACTATCTCATAAAGATACTGGATATAACAAAAATGTTATCGAGTATTTCATATGAATGAATAATGCACCACCACATTTAAGACTCAGGAACAGAGTTGTGGCCGGATGAATAAATTGTGCAGTTTATCTGTATGATGTAGTGATCTTTAGCAAGTGATAGAAAGCTCATATGTTACAGTTGCTAGAGCATGTTGAACGATTACAAGAAACAAACTTGGTAATAAACTTAAAGAAAACATAATTCGTGAAGGCATAGGGGACGTCCTTGGGACATTACATTTGACATGGAAGGTTGACCCCATGGAACACAAAGACGAAGGGCTTTGAGGAATTTCCACGATCATTCTCGAAGAAAGAGGTACTTCGATTTTTGGGACTGAGTGGATTCTATTGGAAGTTTGTTGCAAACTTCAGCACCGTATTGGCACCACTGATGGACTTAGTAAAGAAGGAAACAGAATTGTGGTGGACAGAACAATGCCAGGAGGCATTTGAGAACTTTAAAGCCGGATTAATCACCGCATCAGTTTTAGCTGCACCAAATATTTTGAAACCCTCTGAAAATTGTACATGATACTAAGGATATAGGGCTCAGAGATGTATTGATACAGAAAGATGATGATGGAATTGAATGGCCAATTGGCTACTTTTCGAAAAAACTCAATATCCACTAGAAAAAAATACAAAATCTCCATTATTGAAAAAGAATGATCCGTACTGGCCTGGCAATATTTTAATGTTTATATGACAAACAAATTGTCGGAGATAGTTGTGGACAACAACAATCCTCTCACATTTTCTGGAATATTTAAAGACCAGGATATGAGACTATTTCATTGGAGTCTTATCTTACCGACTTTAATCTTACAAAATGTATATGCTGTGGATCCTAAATATGTAATAGCAGATGTGTTATCGAGGATTTAAAGGACTAAGCGTAGATAAGATTGGACTTATTCCAGCGTTATATATCTGTGCAGAATTAGTATGAATGGCATAACAGAGATTAATACTTTTGTATTTCATAATAATGGGATTAAGAATTAGAGGAAAATAAATGAAGTTATCTTTTCATTTATTCTGATGGTTCATTTTTTTCTGAAGGGGGGAGGTGTTATGAAGCTGAAAGCTTGTCTGGTCACTTTAAGACTGAACGGGTTTTGCTGAATAGAAAGTACACCCATAGATGCCAGCTAAAAGTCAGGCTGTTCCACGTGTGACAATTAGGTAAGAAATGGCTGTTTTGACACCAATTCAAATATAACCAAGGACTTTAAATAACGCTCAGAATACCAGCAGTCAACGGAATTTGAATATTATTGTTTGGATACCTAGATAGCAATCAAATTATGAGAATTATTGTATCATGTGAAGTATATAAACCCAGCATTTTGAACACTAGAGGGAGAGTCACTGCCATCCAACAGCAGAGTAGCTGCTGTAGAGCAGAAGCACTAACTGGCCATCTCAAACACTCTCTGTCAAAGATACATGTTCATGTAAAGCCTACTTGCAGTAAAGAAAAAATGACCCAGGGACTTCAGCAGCTGGGAGAGTGAACACAGCAGGGAAGATAGAGACTGTCGGGTCTTGAGATTGTAATGTTTAATATGTGGGTTGTTGGAACAGCATATTTTTACAGAGTTGGATTCAGATAGTAAGTAGCTAAGGAAAGAGGGGCTTGTATTTGTGAATAGTTGTTAGTTAGTGTTCGCTATTAAAGTTAAGAAACTGACTTGTTATTTTTTTAAAAAATAGAGGAATGTAGGAGACCTGTGCCAGCCATATTTTAACAGATTACAGGGTGAGGCGAGCTTTTCTGGGTGTTTGGTTTTAATTAACAGAGGAGTTCGACTCCACCTTGTAAATGCCCATCCACACTAACCCAATTTCACTGCAGTTGGCCCCCACATCCCTCTAGTCCTTTCCTATCCACATATTTATCCAAATGCTTTTAAAATGTTGTTAATGTACCCCCCTCAACCACATCTGGCAGCTCATCCACGTACCAGCCCTCTATGTAAAGAAGTGGCCCCTCAGGTTCCCTTTTATTCCTTCCCCTCTAACCTTGAACTGATCCCCTCTCGTCCTCGATTCTCTAAACCTTGGAAAAAGACTGAGATCATTCACCCTATCCATAAACCCTCACGATCGTAAACAACGTGACAAAGACTGAACACAATACTCCAATTGCGGCCTTACCAAAGTCCTGTGTAATTGCAACATAAATTCCCAGCATCTATACTCAGTGAAGGCCAGTATGTTAAAAGCCTTTTCACTGCCCTGTCTACACATGACTCCACTCAGAGAACCGTGCACCTGAACGTCAAGGTCTTTCTGCCCAGTACTCCCCTTAAGGCTCCCCCATTCACTATGAAACTCCTACCTTAATTTGAGCTTCCAAAATGCAAGACCTCACACATCTACATTAATTTCCATTTGCCATTTTACGGCCCACTTCCCCACTTGATGAAGGTTATGCTGCAATTTCTGATAATCTTATTCACTGATCACGCTACCACTTATTTTAGTGTCACCTGCAAACTTACTAATCATGCCTTGTACATTCTCAACCCAATCATGGATAACAAACAGCTATGGACCCAACCTCCAGTCTGACAAGCATCCTTCCACTAAACCCTCTGCTTCCCACCATCAAGCCAACTGTGTATCCAATTGGCCAATTCCCGCAGCATTCCACGTGATGGAACCTTCCAGATCAGCCTGCCGTGTGGAACCTTATCAAAGGCCTTACCGAAATCCATTGAGACTATGTCTACCACTCTGCCCTCGTCAACCTTCTTGGTCACAACATCAGAGAACTGTAACACATTTGGGAAGTATGATCGACCACTCACAAGTCTATGCTGACCGGTCCGAATCAAACCCTGTGTAGGTAATGGATGCAGTCAATGGTATGCTGTCTTTCATTGTAAGATGATTCGAGTACATAAGTAAAGCCATCTTCCTGATGTTGTAGACTTGCTAAGAGAGTATTTGGGGCACTCTCTACCGATTTGATCTCCCTTGTAAGGAATGATCTCCTTACCCCAGACATAGATGATGGTAACATGAGGATAGAGTGAAGACGTTGTGGTTGGAGCTGTGTGAGACGAAAAAATGGCAATGCTGAAACATGAGGAATGGCAGCGATCACTTATTTCCAAAGGAGATATTGATAGGGTGAGAAATTCCATACTTTACACAGGATTAATTGATCTGATTTATTGTCATGTGTACCTCAGTACAGGGAAACTCTTCATTTATGAACAGTTAAGGCAGATCATTCTCAGCATGTCCAGGCAGATCATAGGGTGGAAATAGACTTGGACAGAGTAAGGCACACTGGTTATACTGCACAGGACGTGCACTAGACGTGATCAACATGAACAAGATCAGCATGATTTGAACTAAGAGAGTCCATTCATCAGTCTAACGTGGCTTTGCTAATTGTTTCTGTCCCTTAATTAACTTTCCCGTCCTGAACGCCATGTTCAGTAGCCACAATACCTTCCTTCTGAAACAGGTAGCCATTCCCACCAGCTTCTGCTCTCCATAGAGAACACCAGGATGGCTTCTCGGAGATGGAAGATGCCTTATTGAGACTTCACACAAGACATATGACTTCAATCCTCACAGCGAGAAAACCACGTTAAAGTCCCACATGTGTATCATAAGCAATGGAGCCAAGACGAACAACGTGGAGCAGTCTGTCTGTGCAGCCTCTGCTCCACTTATTCGTCATGTTAGAGCATCAATTAGGAGACAGTGAGGACTGCCGATGCTGGAGATCAGAGTAGAGAATGGATTGCTAGAAAGACACAGCAGGTCAGGAGCAGCATCCGAGGAGCAGGAGAATCAACATTACTGGAATGAGCCATTCATCAGGAATTAACATCAATTACCTCATTCTGTCCCTGTGTAAGTGCGTTGAGGCGGGAATGGCCTCCTCCTGTTCCTCTATAAGTGGCTCGAGGGGCTGAATGGCCTCCCCTTGTTGCTGTGGAAGTGACTCAAGGGGCTGAATGGCCTCATCCTGTTCCTGTGTAAGTGACTCAAGGGGCTGAATGGCCTCATCTTATTGCTGTTTAAGTGACTCAACGGATTGAATGGCTTCTTCCTCGTCCGATTGGACAGGGCCAAGGGCCTGTTTGGGTTACACCTGGTTCCTGTTTGACAGCTCGATGTGCTGGAAGTGCGATGATGATGTAGCTTCAAGAGGTTATTTTGTCCTGGTTTCTTTTCAGAGAGAGATTGAATGATCGTTACCAAGCTGGCTAGTTCAGACCACTTTAGTCAACAGCGAGGGAGGCATTGGGTTAATTTTAATGCAGCCTGATTGGGTGTGGCCAGCTCTCACAGATTAGGATCTCTGGGTTTTGGTTTCTCAGTAACATCAGAAACTATTAGGGTCTCCACAGAGTTGGAAGCTTCAGTGAATGTCTCCTGGTTGCTACTCTCTCTGAATTTTCTCTTGATGCTGTTTTTAATTGCTGGATTGGAGAAATGTTTGTGACAATCTGTGTCTGAATATTCTTTTTTTGCCAGGGGCTGTGCTTATGGGATTTTCGTATATAGGAACAGTTTATTAGTAATAGTTCGAAGATCCATTATTCTGTTAACTTGTCCAATAGATTTAAGTTATTCTAGATTCCTCTTTCTTTGGTTTCATCGTATCTTTCATGTTTAAGTAGATGGTGTTTTGCTTCACGCCGAGTAGTTTGACCAGTCACATTGTATCTGGAACATACACATTACATTTCCTTTAAAATAAGAAAACATTAGAGTCCAGGCTACTGCCTTCAAATATTTTCGAGGGGCTCCGATGTGGCCCATCACACGAGACTCCTTTTCTTGCTGAGTAATAGGCTGGAGGCACTGAATGGGCTGTCCCTGTTCAACTCCAATAATGTCAATGGGCTGAATGACTTCCTCATATTCCTGTGAAACCAGCGTGAGGTGCTGAATGAACTCTTATTTTACTGTGGCAATGTGCAGTGTCAGTTAGTGCTTTTACATGAATGTTACAGACATGTTAACAGCACAAGCCTCAATGGAGTCTGGGTCTTGCTGCACATGGACACAGACCAGTTCAGGAGCTGACGGGGTCAAAACATTCTGAACATTGTAGAATCTTCAGTGACCATCTTATGGTGGGGAGGGTGTGGGCGTGGAGAAAGCAGCTGAAGATGTTTGTGAAGAGGAAGCTACCCTGAGGATCTCTCACAGAGGTGACCCAGGACTGAGATGATGACCATCTTCCTTTGTGCCATGTTTGACTCCAAACACTGGAGAGTTTTCTCAGATTCCCATTAAGTCCAGTTTTGTTAAGCTCGTCGATACCAGCAGAAGTTAACCACTGCCTTGATATAAGGGCCAGTCATTATTACCTGAACCCTTGTGTCAACTTCTTTTGTTCATATCAATAGGCCAATGATATAGGAGCAGCGAGTGCTTTCTTCAAACAGGTGGGATTGAATGTCAGGATTTCTCTTCTCAAGAGTGTTCGTGGAGCTAGATGACTGAAAGTATTTGAAGAGGAGGTAGATGGATATTGACCTGTCACAGAGGTGAGGGCTATGAAGAATTGGGTATGAAAGATGATTTGAGAACAAGAACAGATCAGTCATGAGCTTAGTGAAGGGCAAGGCAGGCTTGGGGAGTGAATGACCTGCCCCTGTTTCTGATGTTCTCACATTCTGTTATTGGAAAGTTAGTGGGTGTTATTTTCATGAATGTTCTGTTATTGAATGTTGCAGCCAGGGAGACAGGAGGATTTTGTGAGCCATTGTTTGGTGAGGTATGTAGGCAGTATTTACAGTGAATTTGGGTCTACAACATGACCAACAAATGAAGCACAAGGAGCAGACAGGAGAAGCTCTGTAAAGAGAGATGAGAGGCCTCTTTCATACTCAGCCTGGGCTTTCCAACTACATTTCACAAATCACCTCAAAGCGTGTGTGACAGTTTTGAAGGGCTGAATGATCTCCTGTATTTCTGTGCACCAGTTGATAGCAGTAAGTAGCCTCCCACTGCTCCTGCCTAACAGGTTTGGTGTGCAGAATGGAACACAGGAACATGGGACTGAGGAGCAGGAGTGGTCATTAGATACTTTGAGTCTTCTCCACCAGGCACTAAGATTGTGGCTGATCAGGTTGTGGAGTCAGCCCCACTTTATTGTCTGTATCCCATTATCCGTGACTCACTTCCCTGTCAAGTATTTAACTAAAGCAGCTTTCAATCTATGTGAACATAGAGGCAGGATAAACTTTCAGTGAAGAAAATTCTCAGTTGAAAGGTTCTTTTTGAATTTTTCGTCATCCCTCTTATATAATCAGAGAGTCATCAGAACGGAAACAGACCCGGTAGTCCAGTCTGTTCTCTCCGATCAGATATCAAATCTGATCCAGTCCCATTTGCCAGCATTTGGCCAACTCCCTCCTCTTTCAGATACTTTTTAAATGTGCGATTGTAACCAACTTCACCACTTCCAACTTCACCACTTCCACTCTCTGTGTTGAACATTTACCTTCAGGTCCCTTCTAAATCATTCGCCCTCTTGCCTTCAACCTATTCCCTCTTGTTCTGGGCTCTCCTACTCTGGGAAACAGAAAGTGCCTGTTCGGAATGTACATGCCCCTAATGGTTTTATATGCCACTATAATGTCACCCTTCTGCCTCTGACACTCCAGGGAGAAACACCTCAACCTAATCAACTTCTCCCTAAAGCTCAAACCCTCCAGTCCTGGAACATCCGTGTCAATCTTTTCTGCAGACCAACAAGTTGTATGCAGTATTCTTAAAGTGGCCGCACCAACATCCTGTACAGATGTAACTCCTATATTCAATGCTCTGACTGATTAAGGCAAAAGTGCCAAATGTGTTCTGTGCCATACTGTCTACCTGAAACTCCACTTTCAAGAAACAATGCACCTGCAGCCCTCGGTCCCTTTGTTCTACAACACTCCCCAGGACCTTACCATTAAGTGTATAATTTCTGCCCTGATTTGCCTTCCCAAAATGCAAAACCTCGTATTTATCAAAATTAAACGTCATCTGTCACTTCTTGCACCATTGTCCCATCTAATTGTGGCCTCGTTGTACTCTGAAATAATCTACTACACCACCTTTCTGATGTCATCTGTAACCTGACGAACTATGGCCCCGATATTCACATCCAGATCCCTGACATAAATGATGAAATGCAGTGAACTCAGTACTGAGTCTTACAGCACAATGCTGCTCACAAGCCTCCAGTCTGAAAAATACGCCTCTTCCTTCAAGCCAATTATGACGAGCTTCTTCTGTATCCCATGTGACCGAACCTTACTCATCTGCCTGCCAATCGGAATGTTATGAACACCTTGCTGAGGTCCATATAGACAATGTCTACCAAACTGCCTTCATCAATCTTCTTTGCCACCTCTTCATAAAACTCAACCAAATTAATGAGACATGATTTCCCATACAGAAAGCCACTTTGTCTACCCCGATCATCCCTTGCTTTCCCAACTGTATGTAAATCCTATCCCTCAGAATTGCCTCCAACAACTTACCCACCACTGACATCAGGCTCACCGGTCTAACGTTCTCCGGCTTTTGGGGTCACTGTTTCCTTTTCTAGTCCCACTCCTCCACTGCTCACAACAAATGTTAAATGTAACCGGGTCGGTAATATGGCCGATGATATCGGTCTCAGACTGGGTCAGGGTCAGTTTTAGGAACAAGTCAAGATCATTTCTTTAATCTGCTAAAATAGCATGTTTATGATCCAGAGCAATTTTACTCAAACAATGATGGAAAGATGAATGGCAGAGTGTTTGGGTATTACAAATATATAATCAATATTTCTCTGTTTAAAACACTGACACACACACACACAGACACACACAGACACACACAAACAAACACACACACAACGATAAACAAAATATCTGCAATTTTAACTTGAAAGAACGGTATAGTCCTTTAAAATTTGCATCTCATACAGATAGTGTGGTTTAGAAGGTGTTTAACACACTTGTCTTCATTGGTCAGACCTTTGAGTATTGAAATTGGGACGTCAATGTTGAAGTTGTACAGGACATTGGTGAGACCTCTTCTGGAATACTGTGTCCAGTCTGGTCATCCTGCCCGCTCATTACATAGGCACACCACCCTAAGTGTGAAAAAGCTGCCCCTTAGGTCACTTTTAAATGTTCCCTCTCACCTTAAGCCTACGTCCTCTAGTTTTGGTCTCCCCTACCCTTAGAAAACACCTTGACTATTCACTTTGATATTATTGACCTTGATATAATTAAGCTGGAGAGGGTTCAGAAGAAATTAACCTGGATGTTGCTGGGAATGGAGGCATTGAGCTATAAGGAGAGGCTGGATAGGCTGGGACTTTTTTCACTAGAGAGTATGAGATTAAGGGGTAACTTTACAGAGGTTTATAAAATAATGAAGGGCACAGATAAGCTGAAGGGCTCGTGTCTTTTCCCTATAGTTGGAAATTCAAAACTGAGGGATATTTTAAAGTAGGAGGAAAAAGATTTACAAAAGTCATGAGAGGTAAATATTTTAGACAGAATCAGGCTTGTGTGTGGAATGAACTTCCAGAGGAAGTGGTGAAAGCAGGGACAGTTACAATGTTTAAAGGACATTTAGATCAGTACATCGATCAGACATCAGTTTGGATGGTGCTGTGAGCAGCTGCCCTCTCCCTTCCCCTCTCTGAATGAATCCCTGTTGGTTTTCATCCTGTGTTGGTTTCATTCCTGAAGAAGGGCTTATGCCCGAAACGTCGATTCTCCTGTTCCCTGGATGCTGTCTGACCTGCTGCGCTGTTCCAGCAACACATTTTCAGCGGTTTTCATCCTCTGCCAATGCATGTGCTGTGGCGTGTGGAGGCCAGCAGAGGGTGGAATTGCATCATTTTAATCACCATCAAGTCTGCCAGACCTGCCCCACACAGAGACACACAGATACACACAAGGGAATTGTTAGGACACGGCATTGAGCTCATTTGGTAATTTAAATGAAATATAAATAAATGCTCAATTCGCCTCGTAAACTGTTAAAATATGAGTGACAGATCTGCTAAATTCCTCTGTTTAAATAAAAACATTATTTATTTTTTCACTCTGAAAGTGAACATTTTATATCAACTCTTAACAACTCTGAGACCCTCTTTCTCTTAACTGCTTATTATCCGACTCCAGCTCTATAGAACTTTACTGTTTCTGGGCCTGCCATCCTCTCATACCACAGGTACTTGTAAGCTCTCAGTTCAGACCAGCATTCACCCTCGCTTAAAGGTACAGGACATGCTTTCAACTTCATCACATTATACCCTGATGAATATAGTTAAGTGCAACGCATCCGGATTTCTCTTGCTCTGTGGTTTGTCAATATTTCATCTACTCTGTCTCGTATGTGTCAGGATTTTTGTTGCTCCATTGACAGCACGTCACTATTCGACTCTGTCCATGGGAATATAGCAGTATTTCACTTGCTCACACTCGTGAGTGTGGCTGGATTTCAGTTGTTTCATGGGGACTGTGATGCTATGACAATCTCAATGTTTGTAGATGGCACCAAACCTGGAAGAATTCTGAAGTCTATGGAGGACAGTGTGGAACTCCAACACGACAGTGATACGTTGGTGTCGTGTCCAGGTGTAAGGCAGATGAGGATCAGTGCAGAGCAGTGTGAAATGATGCACATTGGTAGGAAAGATAATGAAAGACAGTTTAAAACAGGCTGTGCCATTATAATGGGGGTACAGGAGCAGAGGGCCCTGTGTGTATATGAGCACAGATTGTTGAAGATGTCAGGACAAGTGGGGAGAGCAGTAACTATCACAGAATAGTTTCAGTATCTGAGCTGTTTACAGGAGAAGGGCCACCATGGGTTGGTGTGGGTAGTTAAATAAGATAGCACCAGGAAACTAGCTCAGCCTCATACAGACAATCCCTCTGTCACACTCAATGAAAATGTCACTGAGACAAATTATTGTTAGAATCTGCCCAATGAGTCATAGATTCTGTTGAAACCAATTCCAGTTCCAAAGATGCAGAACAAATGCTCATCTGACCTCACACCAATATCCCTTTTTCCCATCTTTCCTGGGAAGACTGGCTCATGCTATCGAAGTGTCTACATTTCAGCATTCTGAAACATGGGAACACATCCTTCCATGACACTGTCCCTCAGTCTCCTGCTCTCTGTCTATACCCCAAACCCCTCCCATGTGATGATATTTAAACTGAGTTCCCCCGCCATCTCTCTCTGGCAGTGATGTTCACACCCACAGCACCCCCTTGTCATGGTACAGTGGAGAGATGGGAGCTGCACATTCTGTCACTTCCAGCATGGGCTGCAAGTTTCCCCATGCTGGGCAGTGATCGAACACAGTGTTACTGAGTAATGCACTGGGGTGAGGTACACAGTCCTGCATGCTGGGAGGGTAACTGCTCCAGATTTACAGATTAATTCACGGGTGATCACTACACAGTTCGCTGTGCTGGTCAGACTATCTGTTTGAGGTTTATAGATAAAGCAGTGATGTAGTCTGTGCAGCTTCACATGCTGGATGGATATTTGTTTCAAGTTCACACACTGCTGCCCTGCTGTGGTCTGCAGAGCTCCCCATGCAGGAAAGATATCTAGTCCAGGTTTATCGATCAATGTTGTGGTCTGCACAGCTCACTGCGCTGGACAGATATATGGTCGAGGTTAATAGATCAATGCCCTGATCTGATCTGTACAGTGTTCCACTCTGGACAGATTGCTGAATTGTATAGACCAGTGCAACGGATGTATCTGAACAGATTGCTGGGTTGTACTGAGCAGTACCGAGACCTGGTCTGCACAGTGTTCCACGGTGAACAGATACGTCCTTTGATGGTATTTGGGCTGGTTCTGTGAGGTGGATTGAGAGTTTGGAATATCTAACCATTTCAGATGATCTGGCAATTCCTTTAATTCCCAACCCTATGATTGGACCCTCCGCCTCTCACCCCATTAATGTTACAGTGCACCCAGGCACAGTACATCGTGTTGGTGGGGTGGATAGGCGGGAAAGGTGATGGACAGGTCAAGGAGCTCCCCGGAACGTTCTGTCCCCAACATTCTACAACTGGCATTCCCCAGAACGTTCTGTCCCAACATTCTATAACTGACATTCCCTGGAACGTTCTGTCCACAACATTCTATAACTGACACTGCCCGGAACGTTCTGTCCCCAAAATTCTATAACTGACACTCCCCGGAACGTTCTGTCCCCAAAATTCTATAACTGACATTCCCCGGAACGTTCTGTCCTTGACATTCTATAACTGACATTCCCCGGAACGTTCTGACCCCAACATTCTATAACTGACATTCCCCAGAACGTTTTTTCCCTGACATTGTTTGTGAACGGCCGGACGTCAGTGAATTTAACAAACGATAATATCCCGAGGGAAGAGATCCCGTTCCAGGGAGAAGGAAACACTGTTCCGAAGGCCCCTCAGGCAGTTAAAGGGGTTAATACGTTTTCCCTGCGTTTACATTTCTTCACGATACAGGATCGACCACAATTTTGACCAAAATACAGAAATTCCCAAACTCCGTCTGTCTTCAGGAAACTGGGAGAGAATTCTTCAGGACAGCAACATTTCCACCCTCCATATTAGGAACTGGGAAGGAGTGACCTGTGTCTGCTATTGAGTGATCGAGTGTGTGGGAATGTCCTAGAAACCATCTGTCCTTATAGATGTGTCTCTGTGTGTTTGGGGACGGAGGGTTTCTTGTGGTTTCTGTCACATTTTTGTCAGTAATGCAGGCCTTCCAATTTGTTATTCCAGCTCCAATTATTTTAATAAATCCCTGAATACAGGGACACATTTGAAAATCTCACTGGTTCCCCGAGCAAACGGGTCCCTTTGCCTCCAGGCTGATGGATAATGGGTTTGTTTTCCTTCCTCACAGTTAACGTAGTGACCATCTACGTCCTGCTTTATAAAGATTGTGGATTGTCTCCGTGTGTCAGACGTTACCTGGGGGCCATGGCAGCGGAGGATCTCCTGGTCATCATCCTCAACCTGATCCTGAGACACATTCCCATTGTTTATGATGAACAGTTTTATTTCCTGATGGACTCCGTTCCCGTGTGTAATATCCACGCCATCCTGCTTTATGCAGCCACTGACTGCTCTGGCTGGTTCACTGTCACATTCACCTTTGAACGGTTTGTGGCCATTTGTTGCCAGAAGCTGAAAAGTAAATATTGCAGTGAGAAAACAGCGGCTGTGGTTCTGGGAGCAGTGACTGTGCTGAGCTGTTTAAAGAACATTTCCTGGTATTTTATGCTCACGGCTCGGTATTGGATGTGGAACGACCCCTGGTTTTGTGATGTAACGGATGCTGTTTATTCCTCCATGTTTGGGTCACAATCGAGTCCCTCCACTATATTCTAACCCCATGTGTCCCATTTCTCCTGATTCTGCTGCTCAATGTTCTCACCGTCAGACACATTTTAGTGACCAGCAGAGCCCGCAGGAGACTCCGCGCTCACACCAATGGGGACGCTCAGTCTGACACTGAAATGAGAAACCGAAAAAATCCATCATTTTACTGTTTGTGATCTCGGCCAATTTCATCCTGTTATGGTCAACGTTAATGCTTTATTCTCTATGGAGACGGATGTATCATATTGGTAATGGGTCTGTGTTTCTCCATCTCTTTGTGCAGGAATTGGGCTTCATGCTACAGCTCCTCAGTTGCTGCACAAACACTGCGATTTATGCCGTGACCCAGACTAAGTTCAGGCAGCAGCCGAAGAGTGTGCTGAAATATCCCTTCACCCAAATCCATCCATCAATCAAATTCCCTTATTAATCATTCCATCCGGGATTTTCTCATTTCAGTTCAGTGTTTCAGCGATGGAGCAGCCTGTCGCTATGGTAACAGACTAAGGGTAGCGCTGGTTTGTCCATCCTTATCCCACAGGGGGGTTACAGGGAAACATTTCAATGTTTCTCACAACTCAGGGGTCAGTGAGAAAAGGCACCATCCCACTGACTGTATCCATCCCTTCCATTTGTAACCAATAAAAATGTTGATTAAAGCGTGCCGAGCAGCAGAGTGAAGGATGTTATTGTGCGTCTTTGTGTTGGAGAAGCTGAACTGGAGAGAGACAGACTCAGCCCCAATCCTGGTCCTCAGTGAAGGGGAGGGCACCACGCCCTGAGCTCAGGAGCTCAGTTTAACTCCCTCTGTGTCCTCCCATTCCAACCTGGCCTCCCCATTTCCTCTCCCCCACTCTTTCTCCTCATTTCTCTCCCTCTCTGCACACACATTCTCTCACCAACTCGGGGGAAAGGGAAGAACCAGGGAGACAGTGTGTCAGACAGAGAGGGAGGAATGGAGGAGGGAAAGAGATTCAGTCAAAGACATAAAGAAGGGAGGTGGGGAGAGAGAGTGAGAGAGGGGGCGGGCGAGCGAGAGTGATGGGTGCAGGCGAGAGAGGGAGAGAGAGAGCGATAGGCAGGTCGGGCGGGAGAGGGAGAGAGAGAGCGGGGGCGGGCGAGAAAAGGAGAGAGAGAGAGAGCGAGGGAGAGACAGAGAGAGAGAGAGACATAAAGATAGACAGAGAGTGTTCAAGTCAGTAACCATTCATCAGAACATTTCTCACGAAAGGCCATTAATCCTCAGTATCTTATTCTCCATAAGCAATGCTGAATATTTCCAGCATTTTCTCTGTGTACTTAACATTTTCGGCATTTCCAGAATGCTGCTTTTGCGTGTGGAAGCGTTACTTCTGTGACCAGGTAACACAGACCCCAAGCGGAGGCAGTTAGCAATGATTCACTCAAATACCAACTTACAGAGGGCTTTTGTGGCACAGTGGGAGTGTCCCACCTCTAGGCCAGGAGGCCTGGGTTCAGGTCCTGCATACTCCAGAGATGCGTCATAACATTTCTGAACAGGTTGGTCAACAATACCTTAAATGCCAACTTGTACGGACTCTATAGTGCAGCGGTAGTGACCCAAGGTCAACTTGCAGCCCCCCCAGAATGAGCTCAATAGACATCTGATCAGGTTGTTTTCAAAAATCAAAAAATCAATCTGAGACATCCCACATGATAATAAACTGCTTCCAGAACAGGAGTCCATTCAGCCTGTTGATGTCTGTACTGGCCCTCTGAAGGAGCAGTTCATTCAGTGCTGTTCCCTGCATTCTCCCTGGAATCCTGCATGTTCTTACCTACCAGATCATTATCCAATTCCCTTTAGAAAGCCTCAAAGACTTGCCTCACCTACACTCTCAGAAAATACATTCTCGACCCTAACCACTCGAGTGAACCTGCTCCCCCCACACTGTCAGACAGTACCTTCCAGACATTAACCACTGGAGTGAATTTGCCTCCCCTACACTGTCAGACAGT
>NC_057717.1:58295257-58302324 GCF_004010195.1 Chiloscyllium plagiosum | reverse complement strand
GTAGAGATTCAGAATTTTAGATCATTGGGATCTTTGGTGGGGCAGAGGTAATCTGTTCAAGAGGGACGTGTTATACCTGAACTGGAGGGGTTCCAATGTGTTGCCAGGCAGGTTTGCGAGTGCTCCGAGGGAGGGTTTAAACTAGATGGCCTGGGGCTGGGGAGGCTATTGAGCGTGGGATCCTCAACAGCAAGGAGAAAAGTGCGAGGCTGGAAGGAGATGCAGTAATCAGAAAAAGTAAAGTAAAGAGACAGGTCAGACTGGAACACGACAGAGCCCAAGGAATACCTGTTGGATTAAATTGCATTTGTTTCAATGCAAGATGTCTGACATCTAAGGCTGATAAACTCAGGGTGTGGATAGGTACGTGGGACTGGGATATTATAGTGATTACACAAACAGGACTAAGGAGAGGGACAAGACTGGTAGCTTAATGTACCAGAGTACAGCTGCTTTAGCTTGGATAGTTGTGGTGGAAGGAGCGGAGGGGGAGTTACATTTTTGATTAAGGTGAGTCTCACAGCATTAATCAGATAAAAAATAACTGAAGGATCATCCAATGAAGTTTTGTGAGTGGAGCTAAGAAATAAAAAGGGAATGGTGACATTATTAGGGTTGTACAATAGACCCCCAAATAGTCAATGGGATTTCGAGGAACAAAAATATGTAGAGAGATCAGGGAGACTTGCAGGCCAATAGAATTGTCATTGTAGGAGATTTTAATTTTCCTAACATAGACTGGGACTGACACAGTATTCAGGGCTTAGACTAGGTGAACGTATTTAGTGCGTTCAGGGAAGTTTCCTCAAGCATTATGTAGAGGAGCCTACTCAGGAAGGGGCAAAACTCGACCTACTCTTGGGAAATAGAGCAGGACAGGTGACTGAGATGACAGTGAGGGAGCATTATGAGACCAGTTACCATTGTTCTATAAATTTTATAATAGTTATGGAGAGGGACAAACTGGCCCACAGGTGCAAGTTCTAATTTGAGGCAAGGTGAATTGTGATGGCATTAGACAGGAACTTGCAGGGGCTGATTGGAGTAGTTTGTTTGCAGGCATAAGGACCTCCAGCAACTGGGAGGCCTTTAAAAGTGAGATAGCTAGAGTTCAATGTCTATATGTTCCTCTGAGGATGACGGGCAAGATTGGCATGAAGAGGGTACCCTGGATGACAAGAGATATTGAGGCTTTAAACAAAAAAAAAGAGGAGGAGGCATGGGTGTGGTCCAGGCAGATGGGATCAAAGGAATCCCTGGACGTATACAGGGGAAACAGGAGTTTACTGAAGAAGGAAATCAGGAGGATGAGAAGGGGGCATGAGATAACCTTGGCTGAGAAGATCAGGATGAATCCAAAGAGGTTGTTTACATATATTAAAGAAAAGAGAATAACCACAGTGAGAATACGAGCCCCATGTATATGCGGAACTGCAGGAAATTCTCAAGGTTCTCAATTAATATTTCTCCTCTGTACTTACTGTAGAGAAATACATGAAGACTTGATGTGGGAGCTTAGGGACGTTAGTGGTGATATCTTTGGGGACAGTCCATATCATAGTAGAGGAGGTGTTGGATGTACATGTATTAGAATGTAGGAAGGTGGATAAATCTTCTGGTTCTGACCAGATGTATCAAAGAACACAGCAGGAGGCTAAAGAAGAAACTACAGGAACCCTGGCTGATATGTTTGCATCATCGTTAGCTACAGGTGGTGTCCCAGAAAACTGGAGACTAGCGAATAGTATTCCCTTATTTTAGAAGGGAAGGAAAGAATAACCTGGAAACTATAGACCAGTAAGCCTAACATAATTTGCTGATGACAGTGAGGGAAGTTTTCAGAAATTGCAGTTGGACCGTGATTAGCTGGGGAAGTGGGCCGAGAAATAGAAAAATTTATTTTGATATAGATAGGTGTGAGATTTGCATTTTGGAATGTCAAATCATGGCAGGAATTTCTTGGTGAATGGCAGAGCGCTAAATGGTGTAGTGGAACAGAGGGACCTTGGAGTACAGGTGCATGGTTCTCTGAAAGTAAAGTCACAGGCAGACAGGGAAGTGAAGAAGGCTTTTGGCACACTAGCATTCATCAGTCAGAGCATTGAGTATGGAATTTGGGAAGTTCTGTTGCACGTTTCAGAATGTTGGTGAGGCCGCACTTGCATTGTTGTGTTCAGTTTTGGTCATATTGCTATTGGAAGGATGTTATTAACCTAGAAAGATTGCAGACGAAATTTACAAGGATGTTGACATAACCCAACAGTCTAAGTTACAGGGAGAGGTTAGAAAAGCAATGACATTTTTCCATTTTTGTTTAGAGCATAGCAGACTGAGGGGAACTGATGGTGGGGACAGGTACAAGATCATGAGAGGCATGGATATGGTGAATGAGCACAGTCTTTTTTTTTTCCCAGAGTTTTGGAATCGAGGACTAGAATGCATCAGTTTAAGGTTAGAGGGGAAATAATAAAAGAGACCAAGAGGGGCAAATATTTCACAGAGGGTGGTATGTATATGGAATGAGCTGTCAGTGTTCATGGTTGAGGCATTTACATTAACAATATTTAAAAGGCACTTGGACAAGTACATGGATATGAAAAGATCAGAAACATATGGGCCAAGTGCAGAGAAATGGGGGTAGCATGGATATACATTAATGTCAGCATAGACCAGTTTGGACCAAAGGGCCTGTCTTCATGCTGTAGGACTCCCTGACTCTACAAGTAGAATAATATTTGGGCCAAACTTTCATTTTTCCATTTGTCATGAGTTCCAATAATATTTGCACAAAGATCTTTCAAGTTAACATCGCAGAGATTTTGTTTTCAAGGTTTATTTTAATCAAGTGTGTGTGTGTTCCTCAGAATTTTTCAAAGAGAAATATTAATGTACATGCTTGCCATACCCACTCATCATTCTTCTTTCCATCATAGTTTGAGTAACATTGTTTTAGTCATAAACGTGTTGTTTTAGCAGATTAAAGAAATCTGCCTGACTTGTTCTAACACTGATCCTGACACACTCTGAGATCTGTTTCATTGGTAATTTCATTAACCTAGCAATAATTGTATTTTTGGGACCAGTGGAAGAGTGGGACTAGAAAAGGGAACAGTGAACTATTAACTCAGTGAGCCTAACGTCAGAGTAGTGTAGATCGTTGGAGTGGGTTTTGAGGGATATGATTTTCATGCATTTAGAAAGACAAGGACTGGTTTGGGGTAGTCAACATGGCTTGGTGCAATAGAAATAAAGTATCATTAATGTGATTGAGTATTTTGAAGACGTCACAAAGAAGATTGATGAAGGTAGTTACACTGGTTACAGAAAGGCATTTAATGAGGTTTCTCATTCTAACAGATTACCAAGGTTAGGTCACAAGGAATTCAGGGAACGTTAACCAATTAGATACAAAATTGTCTTGAAGGTAATGGATTGTAATACAGACTGGGAGAATGTGACCAGGGGTGTCCTGAAAGAATCACTGCTCAATTCACTGCTTTTCATCATGGATATAAATAAATTGGATGTGAATATCAGAGGCGTGGTTAGGAAGTTTGCAGATAACATCAACAAAGTGGTGTAGCGGACAGTGAAGAAGATTATCTTCGAGTACAGTGGCACCCTTGACCATCAAAGTACCAATGACTGGCAGATGAGTTCAATTTATATATTTGCGAGGTTTTGCGTTTTGGTAAATTAAAGCAGGGTCGTCCCCTCGGGAATGTTACTGAACAAAGAGACCTACAGGTGCAGGTTGATACTTTCTTGAATGGGAGTCACAGGTAGACAGAACGGTGAAGAACACGTTTGAAATGCTTGCCTTAATCGGTCAAAACATCGAGTATCGCAGTTGCTGTGGCATATTGCCCCTGTACAGGACACAGGCGAGGCCACGTTAAGAATACTGCACACTATGTTGGCTCTGCTGATGGGAGGATGTTGAGAGGGCGCAGAAAAGGTTTACAAGGATTTTTCGATACTGTTGGGGGGGGGTTGAGATTCAGGGAGAGGATGAACAGGTTGAGGCTTTTCCCCTGGACTGGAGGAGGGTGAATGGTGACATGAAAGTTGCTTATAAAACCCTGAGGGGCCAAGATCTTTTTCTCTGGGTTAGGGGAGTCCAGTTATAGACGGTATAGGTTGAAGGTTTGGGGGAAAAGTTTAGAGTGGACCTTAGGAGTTACATTTTCATGCCAAAGGTGATGCGTGTACAGAAAGTGCTGTCAGAGAAAATGTTGAAAGCTGTTACAATTACACATTTGAAATATATCGGAATAGGTACATAAATAGAAATGGTTCAGAAGAATTTTGGGCATATGGGACTAGATCAGATTGGGATATCTGGCCGATGTGGGAACGTTGGTATAAAGGATCTGTTTCCATGCTGTATGACTCTCTGATTCTATAAGAGGGTGGAGAAAATTCTAAAAGGGCCATTCAGGTGGGAATTCTCTTCCCCAGAAGTTTAACATTCCTCTTTGTTTACGTTTATTCAATGCTGTGTTAGTTAAATATTTTTCAGAGCAGTGAGTCACATAGAATGGGATACAGACAGGAACGTGGGGCTGAGACCACAACCTGATCAACCACAGTTATTGCCTGGTGAACAAGGGACAAAGTGCCTAATGACCCACTACTGCTCCTCAGTCCCATGTTTCTGCATTCCTTTCAGCCCCTTAAACCTGCTAGGCAAGAGCAGTTGGAGGCTACTTACTGCTATAACCTGGTGCACAGAAACAGAGGAGACCGTTCAGCCCCTCAAGTCTGTCCCACATGGTTTAGGAGATTTGGAAAATATAATTGGAAAATTCAGGCTGCGTATGAAAGAGGCACCTCATCTCTCTATACAGAGCTTCCCCTCTCTGAAACTTGTGCTCCATTTGTTGTTCATGTTGCAGACCCAGATTCACTGTGAATACAGACCCCAGACCTCACCTAGCGATGGCTCACAGAATCCTCTGGTGTCCATAATTGCAATATTCAATAACAGACCTTCCAGGAAAATAACACTCACTAACTTTCCAATAACAAAATGGAAGTACATCAGAAACAGGAGCAAATCGTTCAAACCCCAATCCTGCCTTGCTCTTCACGAAGATCATGGTTGACCTGCTCTAGGTCTCAAATCCTTTTAAATGCCCAATTCCTCATAGCCCTCACCTCTCTGAGAGGTCAAAATCCATCTACCCCCCCCACCCCTTTAAATACTTTCATAGAAGATAGAACAGTACAGCAAAGTACAGACTCATCGGCCCTCGACGTTCCACCGACCTTTTATCCTACTCTCAGGTCAGAATAGCCTACATACACTACATTGTACTATCCTCCCATGTGCCTATGTAAGAGTCACTTACATGTTCCCAATGTACCTGATTAAATAGCACTGATGGCAGTGCATTTCACGCACCTACCACTCTCTGTGTAAGGATCTGACTTCTGAGATCTCCTCAAAGCCTCGCTTTAAATCATGCCCCTTCGTGATAGCCATTTCTGACTTGGAAAAAGTCTCTGGCTATCCAATGTATATATATGCCTCTCACCATCTTGTTTATGTCTATCAAGTCACCTGTCATCCTTCTTCACACCAATGATAAAAAACCTAGCTCCGTCAACCTTTCTTCAGAAGATCTGCCTTCCAGTCCAGGCAGCATTCTGGTAAATTTCCTCTGCACCCTTTCTAAATTTTCCATATCCTTCCTATAATTGGGTGACCACAACTGGACACAATATGTCAAGTGTGGTCTAACCAGGGATCGGTAGAACTGCAGCATAACCTCGCGGCTCTTAAAATCAATCCCCCGTTAATGAAATCTAGCACACCATTCGTCTTCTGAACAACCCAGTCAATTTATGGCCACAACCTTGAAGGATCTAAGGAGATGGACACCAAGATCCCGCTATTCCTCCACAGTGTCAATAATCCTGCCTATAATCCTGCATTCTGCATTCATATTCAAACTTACAAAAATAATCACTTCATACTTTTCTAATTTGAAATCCATCTGCTGCTTCTTAGCCCAGTTCGGCATTATGCCAATGTCCCATTGCAGCTTACAACAGCTCCCACACTATGTACCACTCTACAAACCTTTGTGTTATCAGCAAACTTACGAACCCACCCTTCCACTTCGTCATCCAAGTCATTTTTAAAAGTCACAACGAGCAGAGGTCCCAGAACTGATCCCTGCAGAACACCATTGGTCCCTTTCAATGATCTAGCTCCCCTAACTCTGTGTAAGAGAATTCCTGACATTCACTACCCTCTGTTTGAAGAAAACATTCTCTGCTTCTACATCATGACCTATTGATGCGAACAAAAGAGGAAACATGGGGGCTCAGGTAGAGAGACTGACCCTGAACTCAAGGCAGTATTAGACTAAGGATGACATCAAGGGGTCTGAGCAAAATCGCACTTAATGCGAATCTATTGTGACCTCTGCACTGTTTGGAGTCATTCACAGCACAAAAGAAAATGGTTATCACCTGTGGTCATCAATCATCTCAGCCATGGGACAAATTTGTAGGAGATCCTCAGGATAGATCCCTCAGCCAAGGAATCTCCAGTTGGTCATTATAGAATCCCTACAGTGTGGGAGGAGGCCAATCAGCCCATTGAGTCCAAACTGAGAAAGAGTGGGGATATTCACAGAAGTTTACATCATGTTCAAAACAAGTTGTCCCTACTCACCTCTTGAAGTAGTCAGTGTCCATGTGCAACTAGAACTGGACACCATTCAAGATCATGCTGTTAAAATCTGGGTAACATTCATATAACAGCAACGGCAGACACTGCACATTTCCACAGTAAAGGGAAGTGCTCATTCTGTACCACAATCTGGGTTCACAAGAATATGGGGACGTTATTTGGTGCATCAAACTATTGGACAGGGCGTGTGGTAGCACATTCAGTGCTTCCTGCCTATTACCCTGTAAGAGAAGAAATATGCTCACTCCCACACGTCACTTCCATCAGAAAGGGAACATTTCACACCCGGAGTCACTTACATAAGGAACAGGAAGACATCATTCAGCCTCTCAAGTCACTAATACAGGAACAGGAAGGTGTC